>NC_061510.1:122311634-122334166 GCF_022539505.1 Lolium rigidum
TTATGGTGTGGTGGCCCCACTGGCCCTCTCCAGGCTCTTCTTCGGTGTTCGAGGCCTTCCGGGAAAAATAGGAGGTTTGGCGTTGATTTCGTCCAATTCCGAGAATATTGCCCGAACAGCCTTTCTGGAACCAAAAACAAGCAAAAACAAAGAATCGGCACTTCGGCATCTTGTTAATAGGTTAGTTCCAGAAAATGCACGAATATGACATAAAGTGTGCATAAAACATGTAGATATCATCAATAATGTGGCATGGAACATAAGAAATTATCGATACGTCGGAGACGTATCAGCATCCCCAAGCTTAATTCCTGCTCGTCCCGAGCAGGTAAACGATAAACACAGATAATTTCTGGAGTGACATGCCATCATAACCTTGATCATACTATTTGTAAAGCATATGTAGTGAATGCAGCGATCAAAACAATGTATATTACATGAGTAAACAAGTGAATCATATAGCAAAAACTTTTCATGAATAGTACTTAAAGACAAACATCAATAAGTCTTGCATAAGAGTTACTCATAAAGCAATAAATTCAAAGTAAAAGCATTGAAACAACACGAAGGAGATAATAGTTTCAGCGGTTGCTTTCAACTTTAACATGTATATCTCATGGATAATTGTCAACACAAAGCAATATAACAAGTGCAATAAGTAAACATGTAAGAATCAATGCACACAGTTGATACAAGTGTTTGCTTCTAAGATAGAAAGAATAGGTAAACTGACTCAACAATAAAGTAGAAGATAAGCCCTTCGCAGAGGGAAGCATTGATTACTATATTTGTGCTAGAGCTTTTCATTTTTTAAACAAGAAACAATTTTGTCAACGGTAGTAATAAAGCATATGAATTATGTATAAGACATCTTATAAGTTGCAAGCCTCATGCATAGTATACTAATAGTGCTCGCACCTTGTCCTAATTAGCTTGGGTTAACACCGATTATCATTGCATAGCATATGTTTCAACCAAGTGTCACAAAGGGGTACCTCTATGCCGCCCGTACAAAGGTCTAAGGAGAAAGCTCGTATTGGATTTCTCGCTTTTGATTATTCTCAACTTAGACATCCATACCGGGACAACATAGACAATCAGATAATGGACTCCTCTTTAATGCATAAGCATTTAACAACAGCTTATTATTCTCATAAGAGATTGAGGATTAGCTGTCCATACCGAAACTTCCACCATGAATCATGGCTTTAGTTAGCGGCCCAATGTTCTTCTCTAACAAGATGCATACTCAAACCATTTGATTGTGAAAACCGCCCTTACTTCAGTACAAGACGAACATGCATAGCAACTCACATGATATTCAACAAAGGTAAAAGAGTTGATGGCGTCCCCGTAAAACATGGTTACCGCTCAACAAGCAACTTACTAAGAAATAAGACACATAAGTACATATTCTTCACCACGATAGTTTTTAAAGCTATTTGTCCCATGAGCTATATATTGCAAAGGTAAAGAATAGAAATTTTAAAGGTAGAACTCAAGTAATTTACTTTGGAATGGCGAAGAAATACCATGTGGTAGGTAGGTATGGTGGACACAAATGGCATGGTTATTGGCTCAAGGATTTGGATGAACGAGAAGAATTCCTCTCAATACAAGGCTAGGCTAGCAAGGTTGTTTGAAGCAAACTCAAGTATAAAAGGTGCAGCAAAACTCACATATGAACATATTGTAACTATTATAAGACTTTACATTGTCTCCTTGTTGTTCAAACACCTCAACCAGAAAATATCTAGACTCTAGAGAACAATCATGCAAACCAAATTTTAACAAGCTCTATGTAGTTATTCATTAATGGGTACAAGGTACATGATGCAAGAGCTTAAGCATGAGCACAACAATTGCCAAGTATCACATTATTCAAGACATTTTATCAATTACCACTTGTAATATTTCCCGTTTCCAACCATATAACAATTAACGAAGCAGTTTCAACCTTCGCCATGAAAATTAAAAGCTAAGAACACATGTTTTCATATGAACCAGCGGAGCGTGTCTCTCTCCCACACAAGCATGTATTTATTCAGAGAATGAAAATAACAAAACAAAAATAAAAACACACAGACGCTCCAAGTAAAGTACATAAGATGTGACCGAATAAAAATATAGTTTCAAGAGAAGGAACCTGATAAGTTGTCGATGAAGAAGGGGATGCCTTGGGCATCCCCAAGCTTAGATGCTTGAGTATTCTTGAAATATGCAGGGATGAACCACGGGGGCATCCCCAAGCTTAGACTCTTCACTCTTCTTAATCATAGTATATCATCCTCCTCTCTTGACCCTTGAAAACTTCCTCCACACCAAACTCGAAACAACTCATTAGAGGGTTAGTGCACAATAAAAATTAACATGTTCAGAGGTGAAACAATCATTATTAACACTTCTGGACATTGCATAAAGCTACTGGACATTAATGGATCAAAGAAATTCATCCAACATAGCAAAAGAGGCAATGCGAAATAAAAGGCAGAATCTGTCAAAACAGAACAGTTCGTAAAGACGAATTTTAAAAGGGCACCAGACTTGCTCAGATGAAAATTCCCAAATTGAATGAAAGTTGCGTACATATCTGGGGATCACTCACGTAAATTGGCATAATTTTCTGAGTTACCTAGAGAGAATTAGACCCAGATTCGTGACAGCAAAGAAATCTGTTTCTGTGCAGTAATCCAAATCTAGTATTCACTTTACTATCAAAGACTTTACTTGGAACAACAAAACACAAAACTAAGATAAGTAGAGGTTGCTACAGTAGTAAACAACCTCCAAGACACAAATATAAAACAAAGTACTGTAGCAAAATAACACATGGGTTATCTCCCAAGAAGTTCTTTCTTTATAGCCATTAAGATGGGCTCGGCAGCTTTTATGATGTACTCGCAAGAAATAGTATTTGAAGCAAAAAGAGAGCATCAAGAAGCAAATTCAAAACACATTTAAGTCTAACATGCTTCCTATGAAAAAGAATCTTGTACACAAATGAATTCATGAAGAACAAAGTGACAAGCATAAGAAGGCAATACAAGCGCAACTTCAAAATTCTCAATATAAAGAGGGGAAACTTAATATTATTAAGATGCATATAACCATGTTTCCCTCTCTCATAATAACTTTCAGTAGCATCATTGATGAAATCCACAATATACCCATCACTTAGAACATTCTTATCATGGTTCATATGCATAGAAGTATCATTAATTTTGGCATAAGAAGAGTTATTCTCATTAATAGTAATTGGAGTAAGATTATTATCAAGAATTTGAACATGGTAAACAAGTTGCATATTAAAAGAATTGTTTTTGGTAATCCAATCATGACTATGACAAGTTTCATAAGGATAGTTATAACCTATATCATAGCATTCTTTATAATAATCATCAAAGATCGTGAGGCACAAGTGTTATCATAAGAAATAGAATAGTTATCTTTCACAGTCGGTTTATCTATGACCATACCATCATTTTTATTAGAAGGAGATGTATCAAACACATAATGATCAGTAGAAAAAGGATTTTCAAACACCTCTTCCCCAAGCTTAGAGCTTTCTATATCATCATGGGAGGAAGCATGGATAGCACTGACACTATGGCAATTATTATCATCATCATTTTCAGAATTAGTTTCCCAGAGATTTGTAATATCAAAAGTAGTGTGCTCATTCAAATCATGATCACTAATGTATGTAAAGGGAATAGGAAGATCATCGTATTCAGATTCATTATCATAATAATCATTAGGAGCAACATACTTACGGTTACCTAGCGTTATCTCATTCACGCGGGGATATGCCGTTACCTTTTTCTCTTTATTCTCCTTCTTCTTCTTCTTCTTCTTCTTCTTCTTTGTTCCCTTCTTCTTCTTCTTCTTCTTCTTCTTCTTCTCCTTGTTCCCTTCTTTAGGAGGAAGAGGCTTGAAGGGTGGCTTGTCCGCATAACCTGATTTACTTTCAGAAACAATAGAAGAAACTTGGGAGGATCCCTCCTTTTCATTAATTAGTTGAAAACACACAACGGTCCTATCATATTTTGGCAAGGTGTCATCTTCTAAAATATTTTGTATGTAAGTATTTGTATGGCTATTATCAATGCAATAAGAAAAACACCCATGCAGGACATCATCAATATCAAGATCACTCATATGTAACAAAGAGATTTTTCTCGACAGTTCTTCACAACCCAAAAATAAAGTAAGTTCATCATGCCGATTAGGAGTAATTTCATCATCACAATACAAATTTGCAGCACTCATTGGGTTCAAATTATCATTGGAGGGGCATTGAAAATTAAAATGACCCACTTCATGGCAAACTTCACAAATAAAAGGATAGAGGGCACAAACTTTTTTACCAAGATCATCTAGAGCCCTAAACCACTTTCTAGTTTTTTCATTAGCATGATGGATACAATATTCATCTTTGATTTGATTAATTCCACAAGGTCTATGTATTCCACAAAAATTAACATGCTTATAGGAAATAGCATTCTTAGGAGTTTGAGCATGCTTATTACAATAATTAACAACAATTTCATTCTTCATGCAAGCCTCTTTAAAAGGTTCATGATACTTATCAAAATTCTTTTTAGGCAGTTCATACGTCTCTGACGTATCGATAATTTCTTATGTTCCATGCTACTTTATTGATGATATCTACATGTTTTATACACATTATATGTCATATTTATGCATTTTCTGGAACTAACCTATTAACAAGATGCCGAAGTGCCGGCTCTCGTTTCTGCTGTTTTTGGTTTCGGAAATCCTAGTAACGAAATATTCTCGAAATCGGACGAAATCAACGCCCAGGTTCCTATTTTTCCCGGAACCATCCAGAACACTCGAGAGCTGCCAGAGATGGGCCAGGGGGGCCCCACACCACACCTGGCGCGGGCCAGGCCCCGGCCGCGCCACCCGGTGGTGAGGGCACCCCGGTGACCCCCTGCGCCGCCTCTTCGCCTATAAGAAGCCCCCGGATCGAAAACCCGATACCAATTGACGAAACCCGGAAAGACTCTGTGGGCGCCGCCACCGTCGCGAAACTCCAATTCGGGGGACAGAACTCGTTCCAGGCACTCCTGCCGGGACGGGGAAGTGCCCCCGTAAGGCTCCTCCATCGACACCGCTGCCATCTCCACCGCCATCTTCATCACCGCTGCTGCTCCCATGAGGAGGGAGTAGTTCTCCATCGAGGCTCGGGTCTGTACCGGTAGCTATGTGGTTCATCTCTCTTCCATGTACTTCAATACAATGATCTCATTGAGATTCATATGAGTTTGTATCACTACTATCTATGTGCTACTCTAGTGATGTGTTATTAAAGTAGTTTTATTCCTCCTACACGTGTGTAAAGGTGACAGATGCGTGCACCGTGTTAGTACTTGGTTTATGCTATGATCATGATCTCTTGAAGATTGCGAAGTTAACTATTGCTATGATAATATTGATGTGATCTATTCCTCCTACATATGCATGAAGGTGACAAGTGTGCATGCTATGCTAGTACTTGGTTTAGTCTCGTTGATCTATCTTACACTAAAGGTTACTAAAACATGAGCATTATTGTGGAGCTTGTTAACTCCGGCATTGAGGATTCGTGTAATCCTACGCAATGTGTTCATCATCCAACAAAAGTGTAGAGTATGCATTTATCTCGTTCTGTTATGTGATCAATGTTGAGAGTGTCCACTAGTGAAAGTCTAATCCCTAGGCCTTGTTCCTAAATACTGCTGAGTTACTACCGCTTGTTTACTCGTTTTACCGTGTTACTACTCGCTGCAATATTACCACCATCAACTACACGCCAACAAGCTACTTTTCCGGCACCGTTACTACCGCTCATACTTATTTATACCACCCGTATTTCACTATCTCTTCGCCGAACTAGTGCACCTATTAGGTGTGTTGGGGACACAAGAGACTTCTTGCTTTGTGGTTGCAGTGGTTGCATGAGAGGGATATCTTTGACCTCTTCCTCCCCGAGTTCGATAAACCTTGGGTATCCACTTAAGGGAAACTTGCCGCTGTTCTACAAACCTCTCGCACTTGGAGGCCCAACACTGTCTACAAGAATAGAAGCTCCCGTAGACATCAAGCACTTTTCCGGCGCCGTTGCCGGGGAGGAAAGGTAAAGGCACTCATACTACGGTCTCAGGTAAAGTATTTTTCTGGCGCCGTTGTGTGTGTGCTCGAAGCTATTTCCTTTAGATCCTGCAATTGCATCTTTTTGTTTCTTGTTTACACTAGTTAGGCATAATGGAAAACAACAAAAAATTTAGTGAGCTTTTTAATCTTTTTCCTGATTTAGAATTGTTTGATGCGAAAATTAAAAAACCTATGGAACCTTATTTGCATGTTAGTAGCGATGTTATTAGTATGAATGCAATTACCGCTAATGCTATGAAGAAGTCTAAGCTTGGGGAAGCTAGTTTTTGTGGTCTTTTTAGCTTCCCATCTTTAGGGAGAAAATTTGTTCGATAATGCTTTATCTCCCATATGCGATAACTCTAATAATGCTTCCGATATTTTAAATCCACCTGCTGAAAGTATTCCGTATAAAATACCCATGAAAATTATTGAACGTGTTATGGACAACCACTATAAAGGGGATGGAACCGTCCATCCTAGAGATCATTTACTTGTTTTTGCACGAATTATGTGGGTTATTCAAGTGTGCGTGTATCTCTATGGATGAAGTGAGGAAGAAGCTATTCTCTGTTTCACTGTCTGGTAAAGCAGCGCATTGGTATAAATTGTTGGAGAATAGGCATTCTCTTGGTTGGGAGGAAATTGCATCTCTCTTTTATTCTAAATTTTATCCTCCGCATGAAGTGCATATTGATAGGAATTATATTTATAACTTTTATCCTCGTAAGGGAGAGAGTATTTCTCAAGCGTGGGGGAGATTGAAATCACTAATGCTCAAATGTCCCATTCATGAGCTCCCCCGTAATGTTATTGTTAACAATTTTTATGCGAGGCTTTCAGGACAACACAAGGACTATCTGGACGCGTGTTCGGAGGGATCTTTCACAAGCAAGGAGGTTGAAGCTAGGTGGGACCTCCTTGATCGGATTGAGGACAACGCTGAAGGATGGGAGAACGACAAAGGTAAAGAGTCAGGTATAAATTATGATTATGAATGCATTGAAGCTTTTATGGATACCGATGAATTTCGAAATATGAGTGCTACTTATGGTCTTGACTCTCAAGTCGCTGCAAATCTTTATAAAGCCTTTGCTTCTCATTTCGAATTCCCTAAAAATAATTTTGATAAGTATCATGAACCTTTTAAAGAGGCTTGCATGAAGAATGAAATTGTTGTTAATTATTGCAATAAGCATGCTCAAACTCCTAAGAATGCTATTTCCTATAAGCATGTTAATTTTTGTGGAATACATAGACCTTGTGGAATTAATCAAATCAAAGATGAATATTGCATCCATCATGCTAATGAAAAAACTAGAAAGTGGTTTAGGGCTCTAGATGATCTTGGTAAAAAGTTTGTGCCCTCTATCCTTTTATTTGTGAAGTTTGCCATGAAGTGGGTCATTTTAATTTTCAATGTTCCTCCAGTGATATTTTGAACCCAATGAGTGCTGCAAATTTGTATTGTGATGGTGAAATTACTCCTAATCAGCATGATGAACTTACTTTATTTTTGGGGTGTGAAGAACTGTCGAGAAAAATATCTTTGTTACATATGAGTGATCTTGATATTGATGATGTCATGCATGGGTGTTTTTCTTATTGCATTGATAATAGCCATACAAATACTTACATACAAAATATTTTAGAAGATGACACCTTGCCAAAATATGATAGGACCGCTGTGTGTTTTCAACTAATTAATGAAAAGGAGGGATCCTCCCAAGTTTCTTCTATTGTTTCTGAAAGTAAATCAGGTTATGCGGACAAGCCACCCTTCAAGCCTCTCCCTCCTGAAGAAGGGAATAAGGAGAAGGAAGAGAAAAAGAAGAAGAAGGGAATGAAGAAGAAGAAGAAGAAGGGGAATAAAAAGAAAGAGGTAACATCATATCCCCGCGTATATGAGATAACAATAGGTAACCGTAAGTATGTTGCTCCTAATGATTATTGTGATAATGAATCTGAATATGATGATCTTCCTATGCCCTTTACATACATTAGCAATCATGATTTGAATGAGCACACTACTTTTGATATTGCAAATCTCCGGGAAACTAATTCTGAAAATGATGAGGATAATAATTGCCATAGTGTCGATACTATCCATGCTTCCTCCCATAATGATATAGAAAGCTCTAAGCTTGGGGAAGAGGTGTTTGCAAATCCTTTAGCTACTGGTCATTATGTTCTTGATACATCTCCTTCTAATAACAATAATGGTATGGACACAGATAAACCGACTGTGAAAGATAACTATTCTATTTCCTATGATGACACTGTGTCCCCGATCTCTGATGATTATTATAAAGAATGCTATGATATAGGTTCTAACTATCCTTATGAAACTTGTCATAGTCATGATTGGATTACTAAAAACAATTCCCTTAATATGCAACTAGTAAAATTGCCCGTGCGTTGCACCAGAAGAAATAAATAATCAAACCACCAAAAAAATCAGTCTTCACATTAAGATTATATTGATAGCTGCTCACTGCACTGACTTATAATACCGCATACCATAGCTTTAAAAACCGGACTGGTTCAGTGGTTCGATCGGAAAAAACCTGAACTGATGCCATCATCGTTTTTAAGAGGCACCGTTCTAAAAAATCAGTAAAAAACAAATGTCACAAGAGGAATTGAACTCTAGACTTAAGTTAGAGAGAATAGAACCACATAACACATAATACCACTTACCATGTTTTTTTCACTACATATTGGAATATACTCTATACATGTCATTTTTGGTCATTGTATTATAAAATTTTCTTAAATTTTAATTAAAAATAATGGTTTTTGTCTCTATCGAACCACATGAACCGATGGTCTAACCAGACCAGTGAACCAGTAGCCTCACCGGTCCGATTTTTTAAACTATGCCACAGACCGGTAACAATAGTGGACCCCATTCTTAATTTTTTTAAATGTGAATTTAAACAAATTTGCAGATAGTGCAAACATAATTTGTTCCTAATGGTTCCAAAAATTAGTACTAAAAACATGTATACGAGCACAAATTTTGCACGACAATCTAGTGAGCCGAGCACTGTAGCCCTACCCTTACTTGGGCATTTTCCTATTCCTCTATCATTGTATATGCGGCGGAAATATGTCCATTTATATATCTATTTATATAGTTCTATAAATAAATCGAACTCGATTTTTATTAATATGGTGTAGTCTTTAATAACACTTTGTTTATTTCAATAATATATCAGAAATGCATTTTTTATCTAGGGTACACATGCTCTCTTTATAAAAAAACAAATTTCAAAATGTGAAAAGATTTAGTAATTTTTTTTTGCATATATATCTCCATGTGTGCTTATGTAATCTTTTGCTAAAAACCGACATTTTTTGTGTTCCGTGTAAAAAGACAAAAAATCGTCTCAAGAAATGCCTTATTTACGCATCAATTGTATTTTTAACATAGGCTGAACAAAAAGGTAAATATTCCTGAAACAACTTTATGAGCATGTATAATGTGGAGATGTACACAAAACATTTTGTTTTAGATTTTTTTGATATTTAATGTTTAAACTAATTTTAAATAAAGGGAGCATATGCACCTAGGATAAAAAACGGAGCGTTCTATAATATATGTGTTTTTAACTATAAAATTTATATAACACAACAATCCACTGAAAACCACAAACATAGCTCGAGCTACATGTAGCTCGCTTTTTTACAAGAAATCAAAAATAATATTTTAAAGTTTCAAAAAAATCTGAAATAAATCTTGATGTAGACAATCTTGTGTTATACCAGCATGCAAATTTGCAACTCGAAAGACCTTATATTCAAGGCTATGCAAAAATGACAAATTCTAATATCTGTAATACTGAATAGTACAATCTCTCACAATCTAAAAATCTGTCAGATTTTATCATTTTTCTGCTGCCTCGAATATATGGTATCTAGGGTTCAAATTTTAGACAATGATAGAACTCAACATTGCGTACATCTAGATTTTTTTAAACTTAGAATGCCATTTTTTAAAATTTTCAAAAAAATGAGCTATGTGTAGCCCATCCTACAAAAGTCCAAACTCTCCAATCCATACATCAAGAAAAAGGACATATAATGTATTGACATACTCTAGGTCTCCAAGTTTCTAATTGATACACATACACTCACATACTCAATTTATCTATAGTTTTATTTTTATTTTAATCTAATCTATCCCATACTACTTCATCTTTATTGTCTAGAAATTAAGTGTTTCCCAAATAGCAAATGAGGAACAGCAAGGAAAAAAAAACCAGGCTGCACTTTAGGGGTGCGACACTCCCCCGCTCTTAGTCTCACGAGCATTGCATCGATCTTCTAGAGCAGGTTCACAACAAAGGACACAAAATATCAGGATTTGTCTTTGCAAGCTCAGTTCGTTTTTGCAACAAAAGACAGAGAACAGACCAACCGAACTTTTGCTGTTGGTCGTCCCAATCGAGGCGCGAGGTGGATTCCCCGGCCACGCACGATGAACAACCGGCGGAGTGCGGCAAACAAAAATCCGACGAGCCTGCGCCAGTCCGGAACAATTTCTCGCGGCCAGGCCATCTCCACCTTGCCCGCATCGATTCCCGGCCAATACCGGCTGGATTCCGACCGAGAACGGTCGCCCGCAGCTACCCGGCAACCTGGCAACGGGCCGGCCGATCCCCATGGCTGGATACCTCCATCACCACGCCACCTTCCTGGAGAATCTTTACAGACGCGACGGTCGTCGCCTCTTCAGCACCGATCCGGTGCGGGCGAAGCCGGGCATGTGAGGCGTCGGAACTGCCGGAGCGGTGAGCCTGCGGCGCAACAGAGGGCACCGCTCGTGAAGGCGACCCCAAACAAATCAATTGATCAAACCACCGATGCGCATGGATAGAGTTCTCTGTCTCTCCCCCCGACGCGGGCGGGTCGACCTCGCTGCCGGACGTTGCCACGATGGTGGGCCGGAGGTTGACTGGCTCCACGCTCGTTGACGAAACGGTTGAAATTTGGACGGAAATCAACTTCGATCTTGATCTCGATCGGTGTTTCTGGCGATTGGATCGATTATAAAGCAATCATCTATTTTGGATTTGGAAGTCACCCGAACAAGGATTCCTGCTTCGATGCGGTGTTTGCCAAGTTTTCTTTCAGATCATAACGGGTTCTATTCCAAGCAAGGGTGGCGTAGGAAGACGCCGAGAGGAACCGTTATTTTGACTTGTCGGTGGCATTTGGTGTAATTTGAGTGAAAAATAGGGGCAATTTTTGACGGACCAACAAGAAACTCTTTTGCTTTTATTATTAGGTATAGATTTGTTTACCATGTTCAAATTCTTGATAATAATCTTACTCCAATTACTATTAATGAGAATAACTCTTCTTATGCCAAATTTAATGATACTTCTATGCATATGAACCATGATAGGAATGTTTTAAGTGATGGGTATATTGTGGATTTCATCAATGATGCTACTGAAAGTTATTATGAGAGAGGGAAATATGGTTATATGCATCTCAATAATATTAAGTTTCCCTCTTTATGTTGAGAATCTTGAAGTTACTCGTGTTTTATCCTCTTATGCTTGTCACTTTGTTCTTCATGAATTCATTTGTGTACAAGATTCCTCTGCATAGGAAGCATGTTAGGCTTAAATGTGTTTTTAATTTGCCTCTTGATGCTCTCTTTTGCTTCACATACTATTTCTTGCGAGTGCATCATTAAAACTGCTGAGCCCATCTTAATGGCTAAAAAGAAAGAACTTCTTGGGAGATAACCCATGTGTTATTTTGCTACAGTACTTTGTTTTATATTTGTGTCTTGGAAGTTGTTTACTACTGTAGCAACCTATCCTTATCTTAGTTTTGTGTTTTGTTGTGCCAAGTAAAGTCTTTGATAGTAAAGTAAGTACTAGATTTGGATTACTGCGCAGAAACAGATTTCTTTGCTTTCACGAATCTGGGTCTAATTCTCTGTAGGTAACTCAGAAAATTATGCCAATTTACGTGAGTGATCCTCAGATATGTACGCAACTTTCATTCAATTTGAGCATTTTCGTTTGAGCAAGTCTGGTGGCCTAATAAAATCCATCTTTACGGACTGTTCTGTTTTGACAGATTCTGCCTTTTATTTCGCATTGCCTCTTTTGCTATGTTGGATGAATTTCTTTGATCCATTAATGTCCAGTAGCTTTATGCAATGTCTAGAAGTGTTAAGAATGATTGTGTCACCTCTGAACATGTTAATTTATATTGTGCACTAACCCTCTAATGAGTTGTTTCGAGTTTGGTGTGGAGGAAGTTTTCAAGGGTCAAGAGTATGATGCAACATGATCAAGGAGAGTGAAAGCTCTAAGCTTGGGGATGCACCCCGTGGTTCACCCCTGCATATATCAAGAAGACTCAAGCGTCTAAGCTTGGGGATGCCCAAGGCATCCCCTTCTTCATCAACAAATTATCGAGTTCCTCCCCTGAAACTACATTTTTATTCGGCCACATCTTATGTGCTTTACTTGGAGCGTCTCGTGTGCTTTTGTTTTTGTTTTTGTTTGAATAAATTGGATTACATCATGCTTGTGTGGGAGAGAGACACGCTCCGCTGGTTCATATGAACACATGTGTTCTTAGCTCATAATATTCATGGCGAAGTTTCCTCTTTGTTAAATTGTTATATGGTTGGAATTGGAAAATGATACATGTAGTAATTGCTATAATGTCTTGGGTAATGTGATACTTGGCAATTGTTGTGCTCATGTTTAAGCTCTTGCATCATATACTTTGCACCTATTAGTGAAAAATACATAGAGCTTGCTAAATTTTGGTTTGCATAATTGGTCTCTCTAAGGTCTAGATAATTTCTAGTAAGGTGTTTGAACAACAAGGAAGACGATGTATAGTCTTATAATACTTGTAATATGTCTTTTATGTGAGTTTTGCTGTACTAGTTCATCCTTTTGTTTGCCTCAAACAACCTTGCTAGCCTAAACCTTGTATCGAGAGGGAATACTTCTCATGCATCCAAATCCTTGAGCCAAACAACACTATGCCATTTGTGTCCACCATACCTACCTACTACATGGTATTTCTCCGCCATTCCAAAGTAAATTGCTTGAGTGCTACCTTTAAACAATTCAAAATTTATTACCTCTTATTTGTGTCAATGTTTTATAGCTCATGAGGAAGTATGTGGTGTTTATCTTTCAATCTTGTTGGGCAACTTTCACCAATGGACTAGTGGCTTCATCCGCTTATCCAATAATTTTGCAAAAAGAGCTGGCAATGGGATTCCCAGTCCCAAATTAATTAACCAAAAAAAAGGCACTCCTCCATGGTATGTGATTGTTGGACGGCACCCGAAGGATTCGGCTAGCCATGGCTTGTGTAAGCAAAGGTTGGGAGGAGTGTCATCATAATAAAACTAAAATAAAAAGGTACTCCTTCATGGTATGAGATTGTTGGCAGGCACCCGAGGATTCGGTTTGCCATGTTTTGTGAAAGAAAGGTTGGAAGGAGTGCCATCCAAAAATAAAATAAAATGGGAGCCGCTCTTTGAAGGTTTGTCCGGCAAGGGGTTAGAGTACCCGCTACCATTCGTTGACAACAACATACACCTCTCAAAACTTTACTTTTATGCTCTCTTTATGTTTTCAAAATCAAAGCTCTAGCACAAATATAGCAATCGATGCTTTTCCTCTATGAGGACCATTCTTTTACTTTCAATGTTGAGTCAGTTCACCTATTTCTCTCCATCTCAAGAAGCAAACACTTGTGTGAACTGTGCATTGATTCCTACATACTTGTTTATTGCACTTATTATATTACTCTATGTTGACAATATCCATGAGATATACATGTTACAAGTTGAAAGCAACCGCTGAAACTTAATCTTCCATTGTGTTGCTTCAATACCTCTACTTTGAATTATTGCTTTATGAGTTAACTCTTATGCAAGACTTATTGATGCTTGTCTTGAAGTACTATTCATGAAAAGTCTTTGCTTTATGATTCAGTTGTTTACTCATGTCATTACCATTGTTTTGATCGCTGCATTCATTACATATGTTTACAATATGATCAAGGTTATGATGGCATGTCACTTAAGAAATTATCTTTGTTATCGTTTTACCTGCTCGGGACGAGCAGAACTAAGCTTGGGGATGCTGATACGTCTCTGACGTATCGATAATTTCTTATGTTCCATGCTACTTTATTGATGATATCTACATGTTTTATACACATTATATGTCATATTTATGCATTTTCTGGAACTAACCTATTAACAAGATGCCGAAGTGCCGGCTCTCGTTTTCGCTGTTTTTGGTTTCAGAAATCCTAGTAACGAAATATTCTCGGAATCGGACGAAATCAACGCCCGGGTTCCTATTTTTCCCGGAACCATCCAGAACACTCGAGAGCTGCCGGAGATGGGCCGGGGGGCCCCACACCACACCTGGGCGCGGGCCAGGCCCTGGCCGCGCCACCTGGTGGTGAGGGCACCCTGGTGACCCCCCTGCGCCGCCTCTCCGCCTATAAGAAGCCCCTGGATCAGAAAACCCTATACCAATTGACGAAACTCCAGAAAGACTCCAGGGGCGCCGCCACCGTCGCGAAACTCCAATTCGGGGGACAGAACTCTGTTCCGGCACCCTGCCGGGACGGGGAAGTGCCCCTGGAAGGCTCCTCCATCGACACCGCTGCCATCTCCACCGCCATCTTCATCACCGCTGCTGCTCCCATGAGGAGGAGTAGTTCTCCATCGAGGCTCGGGGCTGTACCGGTAGCTATGTGGTTCATCTCTCTTCCATGTACTTCAATACAATGATCTCATTGAGATTCATATGAGTTTGTATCACTACTATCTATGTGCTACTCTAGTGATGTGTTATTAAAGTAGTTTTATTCCTCCTACACGTGTGTAAAGGTGACAGTGCGTGCACCGTGTTAGTACTTGGTTTATGCTATGATCATGATCTCTTGAAGATTGCGAAGTTAACTATTGCTATGATAATATTGATGTGATCTATTCCTCCTACATATGCATGAAGGTGACAAGTGTGCATGCTATGCTAGTACTTGGTTTAGTCTCGTTGATCTATCTTACACTAAAGGTTACTAAAACATGAGCATTATTGTGGAGCTTGTTAACTCCGGCATTGAGGATTCGTGTAATCCTACGCAATTTGTTCATCATCCAACAAAAGTGTAGAGTATGCATTTATACTGTTACGTTATGTGATCAATGTTGAGAGTGTCCACTAGTGAAAGTCTAATCCCTAGGCCTTGTTCCTAAATACTGCTGAGTTACTACTACTTGTTTACTGTTTTACTGTGTTACTACTGCTGCAATATTACCACCATCAACTACACGCCAACAAGCTACTTTTCTGGCACCGTTACTACTGCTCATACTTATTTATACCACCTGTATTTCACTATCTCTTCGCCGAACTAGTGCACCTATTAGGTGTGTTGGGGACACAAGAGACTTCTTGCTTTGTGGTTGCAGGGTTGCATGAGAGGGATATCTTTGACCTCTTCCTCCCCGAGTTCGATAAACCTTGGGTATCCACTTAAGGGAAACTTGCTGCTGTTCTACAAACCTCTGCACTTGGAGGCCGAACACTGTCTACAAGAATAGAAGCTCCCGTAGACATCAGCAGTTCAAAATGAGAAGCAAAGGCTTTATAAAGATTTGCAGCAACTTGAGAGTCAAGACCATAAGTAGCACTCATATTTCGAAATTTATCGGTATCCATAAAAGTTTCAATGCATTCATAATCATAATTTATACCCGACTCTTTACCTTTGTCGTTCTCCCAATCTTCAGCGTTCTCCTTAATCCGATCAAGAAGGTCCCTTTTAAACTCTTCTTTGTTGCGCGTGAATGATCCAGAACAAGTAGTATCCAGCAAGGTCTTATCTTGAAAAGAAAGTCTTGCATAGAAATTATCAATAATAACATTACCAGGAAGCTCATGATTGGGGCATTTGAGCATTAAAGACTTCAATCTCTCCCATGCTTGGGCAATACGCTCTCCATCATGAGGCCAGAAATTATATATTCGGTTTCGGTCTTTGTGAATTTCACTTGGAGGATATAATTTAGAATAGAATAGAGGCACAATATCCTTCCAATCAAGAGAATGCTCATCCTTCAGCAGTTTATACCAATGCGCCGCTTTACCAGACAACGACATAGAGAATAATTTATTCTTCACTTCATCCATAGAGATACCTGCACACTTGAATAACCCGCATAATTCATGCAAAAACAGTAAATGATCTCCAGGATGGACAGTTCCATCCCCTTCATAGCGGTTATCCATAACACGTTCAATAATTTTAATAGGTATTTTATATGGAATACTTTCAGTAGGTGCATTTAAAATATCACAAGCATCATTAGAGTTATCGCATATGGGAGATAAAGTATTATCAGAGCAAATTTTCTCCCCTAAAGATGGGAAGCTAAAAAGATCACAAAAACTAGCTTCCCCAAGCTTAGACTTCTCCATAGCATTAGCAGTAATTGCATTCATACTAATAACATCGCTACTAGCATGCAAATAAGGTTCCATAGGTTTTTTAGTTTTCGCATCAAACAATTCTAAATCAGGAAAAAGATTAAAAAGCTCACCAAATTTTTTGTTGTTTTCCATTATGCCTAACTAGTGAAAATAAAAACAAGAAACAAAAAGATGCAATTGCAGAATCTAAAGGAGATAGCTTCGAGCACTCACACACCGACAACAGTGCTAGGAAATAGCTTAGTAGTCGGAGGATGTGAATACCTTTTACCTTACCTCCCCGGCAACGGCGCCATAAAATAGCTTGATGTCTACGGGAGCTTCTATTCTTGTAGACAGTGTTGGGCCTCCAAGAGCAGAGGTTTGTAGAACAAGCAAGCAAGTTTCCTTAAGTGGATCACCCAAGGTTTATCGAACTCGGGGAGGAAGAGGTCAAAGATATCCCTCTCATGCAACCCTGCAACCACAAAGCAAGAAGTCTCTTGTGTCCCCAACACACCTAATACACTTGTCAGATGTATAGGTGCACTAGTTCGGCGAAGAGATAGTGAAATACAAGTAATATGGATGGATATGAGTGGTAATAGCAATCTGAATGAAATATGGTAGCAAGTAAACATGCAACAAAACAGTAAACAAACGGTGATTCGATGCTTGGAAGCAAGGCCCAGGGATCCTGCTTTCACTAGTGGACACTCTCAACATTGATCACATAACAGAATAGATAAATGCATACTCTACACTCTCTTGTTGGATGATGAACACATTGCGTAGGATTACACGAACCCTCAATGCCGGAGTTAACAAGCTCCACAATTCAATGTTCATATTTAAATAACCTTAGAGTGCATGAAAGATCAACACGACTAAACCAAGTACTAACATAGCATGCACACTGTCACCTTCACACCATGTAGGAGAAATAGATCACATCAATACCATCATAGCAATAGTTAACTTCATAATCTACAAGAGATCACAATCATAGCCTACGCCAAGTACTAACACGGATGCACACACTCGTCACCATTACACCGTGCAGGAGGAATAAAACTACTTTAATAACATCACTAGAGTAGCACATAGAATAGTAGTGATACAAAACTCATATGAATCTCAATCATGTAAAGCAGCTCATGAGATTATTGTATTGAGGTACATGGGAGAGAGATGAACCACATAGCTACAGCGGAGCCCTCAGCCCGGGGGTGAATTACTCCCTCCTCATCATGGGGGCAGCGATGGCGGTGAAGATGGCGGTGGAGACGGCGGTGGAGATGACTCCGGGGCAATTCCCCGCCCGGCAGGTGCCGGAACAGAGACTTCTGTCCCCCGAATTGGAGTTTCGCGATGTGGCGGCGCCCCTGGAGTCTTTCTGGAGTTTCGTCAATTGGTACTGCGTTTTTAGGTCGAAAGGGGTTATATAGGCGAAGAGGCGGCGCAGGAGGGCTGACAGGGTGGCCCCACTCTAGGCCGGCGCAGCCAGGGTCTGGCCCGCGCCGCCTTATGGCGTGGTGGCCCCCTGGCCCCTCTCCGACTCTTCTTCGGTGTTCTGGAGCCTTCCGGGAAAATAGGAGGTTTGGCGTTGATTTCGTCCAATTCCGAGAATATTGCCCGAACAGCCTTTCTGGAACCAAAAACAGCATGAAAACAAGAATCGGCACTTCAGAGCATCTTGTTAATAGGTTAGTTCCAGAAAATGCACGAATATGACATAAAGTGTGCATAAAACATGTAGATATCATCAATAATGTGGCATGGAACATAAGAAATTATCGATACGTCGGATACGTATCAGTATACTATGCATGAGGCTTGCAACTTATAAGATATCTTATACATAACACATATGATTTATTACTACCGTTGACAAAATTGTTTCTTATTTTCAAAATAAAAAGCTCTAGCACAAATATAGTAATCCATGCTTCCCTCTGCGAATGGCCAATCTTCTACTTTATTGTTGAGTCAGTTCGCCTATTCTTTCTATCCCAGAAGCAAACACTTGTGTCAACTGTTTGAATTGATTCTCACATGTTTACCTATTGCACTTGTTATATTACTTTGTGTTGACAATTATCCATGAGATATACATGTTGAAGTTGAAAGCAACCGCTCAAACTTATATCTTCCTTTGTGTTGTTTCAAAGCTTTCTACTAAGAATTTATTGCTTTATGAGTAACTCTTATGCAAGTCTTATTGATGCTTGTCTTGAAAGTATTATTCATGAAAAGTCTTTGCTATATGATTCATTTGTTTACTCATTATCTTCATCATTGCTTCGAATCGCTGCATTCATCTCATATGCTTTACAATAGTATTGATCAAGATTATGATAGCATGTCACTTTAGAAATTATCTTTGTTATCGTTTACCTACTCGAGGGCGAGTAGGAACTAAGCTTGGGGATGCTTGATACGTCCCAAACGTATATATAATTTCTTATGTTCCATGCTACTTTTATGATGATACTCACATGTTTTATACACATTATATGTAATTATTATGCATTTTCCGGCACTAACCTATTGACGAGATGCCGAAGAGCCAGTTGTTGTTTTCTGCTTTTTTTGGTTTCAGAAATCCTACAAAGGAAATATTCTCGGAATTGGACGAAATCAACGCCCAGGGTCCTATTTTTCCACGAAGCTTCCAGAAGTCCGACGAGGAAACGGAGTGGGGCCACGAGGCGGCGACACGCCAGGGCGGCGCGGCCCAGGTCCTGGCCAGGCGGCCCTATTGTGTGGCCCCCCCCCGTGACGCCCCCTGACCTACCCTTCCGCCTACTTAAAGCCTTCGTCGCTAATACCCCAGTACCGAGAGCCACGATACGGAAAACCTTACTAAGACGTCGCCGCCGCCAATCCCATCTCGGGGGATTCAGGAGATCGCCTCCGGCACCCTGGCGGAGAGGGGAATCATCTCCCGGAGGTCTCTTCATCGCCATGATCGCCTCCGGATCAATGTGTGAGTAGTCCACCCATGGACTATGGGTCCATAGCAGTAGCTAGATGGTTGTCTTCTCCTCATTGTGCTATCATGTTAGATCTTGTGAGCTGCCTATCATGATCAAGATCATCTATTTGTAATGTTACATGTTGTGTTTGTTGGGATCCGATGAATATTGAATACTATGTCAAGTTGATTATCAATCTATCATATATGTTATTTATGTTCTTGCATGCTCTCCGTTGCTAGTAGAGGCTCTGGCCAAGTTGATACTTGTGACTCCAAGAGGGAGTATTTATGCTCGATAGTGGGTTCATGCTTCCATTAAATCTGGGACAGTGACATAAAGTTCTAAGGTTGTGGATGTGATGTTGCCACTAGGGATAAAACATCGATGCTTTGTCTAAGGATATTTGTGTTGATTACATTACGCACCATACTTAATGCAATTGTCTGTTGTTTGCAACTTAATACTGGAGGGGGTTCGGATGATAACCTGAAGGTGGACTTTTTAGGCTATGTACTTTGTCGTAATGCCCTGATTAAATCTCATAGTACTCATCATGATATATGTATGTGCATTGTTATGCCTTCTTTATTTGTCAATTGCCCAACTGTAATTTGTTCACCCAACATCTGTTTATCTTATGGGAGAGACACCACTAGTGAACTGTGGACCCCGGTCCAATTCTTTACATATGAAATACAATCTACTACAATTGTTCTTTACTGCTCTTCGCAAACAATCATCATCATCCACACTATACATCTAATCCTTTGTTTACAGCAAGCCGGTGAGATTGACAACCTCACTGTTACGTTGGGGCAAAGTACTTTGATTGTGTTGTGCAGGTTCCACGTTGTCGCCGGAATCCCTGGTGTTGCGCCGCACTACACTCCGCCACCAACAACCTTGATGTGCGCCTTGACTCCTACTGGTTCGATAACCTTGGTTTTGTACTGAGGGAAAACTTACTGCTGTGCGCATCACACCTTCCTCTTGGGGTTCCCAACGGACGTGTCAACTACACGCAGCATAGCCTACGACCAAATAGTGAGAAATTGTAATCGTGTCAATTGTGGACTTGTATAGCCTACCCCACCTTGTTTGGGAATAAAGGATTTGTTTTTGTTGTTTTCAATCGTGGACATGTAGAGCATTCAACGGCTCATGATCGGTGGCTCATATTTTGTAGAGTTCCAGCGAATGGGTGCGTTAGGTCACTCAGACCACCACACTCTGTATTTATATTATATGAGTTAGGGTTACAATACTACTAGACATGGGCCTCTATGGCCTCACACTGGATACAATATTACTACAACGCTACTACTAAACTCAGTCATGGTCCAATACACCTCCTAAAGATGATCATGGGTAAACAACCATGGCCATCTTGCAACAACGACATGACACATATGATAACTACCACTAATGAACATTCAGCATAACTCCTAGCATACATGATAGCATTGCCCTTTCCATCATCTTGCCATCTCGATTCATCTCTTCATCAGCAGCGATGACATCCAGCTTCAACCATCTGGGATACGCACAACTCCTAACCATACACGTCCTCAACAACCCCGATTGCCTCACCACACAAGTTCTGCAGAACCATCCATGTTCGCCTCAATGTCCTCAGCCTCTCTTCTCCACTCTGCCCGACCACTGACCTCTTCCATCTCTCCCACAAACCCCCGGGCAACTCCTGCCTCAACCATCCACTCCTCAGGCACCCATGCCTATCCTCCGGTCAGGCCTCAACCAGTCTCACCTCAGGCACGCATGCCTTTCCCCTGGACATATCCACAACCATCACCATCACCACTCAACTGCAGCCTCATCAACTCCATCACCACTCAACCACAGCCTCATCTACTCCATCACCACATATCCTCACAGCCTCACATCTCCATTTTCTCCTCACCTCCACTCAGATGGCGCCTCGTCTGCGCGCCCTGGCCAACCTGGCGGTCCGCACCTGGCCACATCGATCGGCTCGCGCTGCTCAACGTCCAGCACCAACCTCCGGCTCCGCCCTGCGCTCAAAGGCTCGCCCCACTCCGCACGCCACCAACTTCTCCCCTCACACGGATACAGATCTCTCTGCCATGGGTTCACTTCCTCTTCTCTCCTTTCTAAACCAAAATGATCTTCACCCTCTTCTTTCTCCCCGCGCGAGCAGCCACCTGGATTTCTACATCTCAATGGTGGTTTTTGTGTTCAAAGGAAGAACTTGTTTGGTACTGTTTGTGGCGGCTAGCAGGAAGGAAACCTAGGCTCTGATACGATGTAGAGTTTCAGCGAATGGTTGGGTTAGGTCACGGAAAAAATACTTATGCGTCGTGTTTAAACCTAAAGGATGAGGCGGTTATCAATGAAAGCACTTGTAAGTTAGAAATATAGCTTAAATTCAGAAATACAATCACCTGCAATACTCCTAACAGAACAAAATGCACAGGGATGTCTGGTTACCTATTTCTTGGCAGCGTTTAGACGTGTTTCGCGTTCTAACAGGGGACGTGGAGGTCGGCGAGGGGACTGTGGTTGTGGTGGGTGCCGGGGAAGCAGATCTTCGGGGGGTCGTAGAAGGACATGCTGGGCGGTCGATGAAGTGTTCAACGCGCCGGTCGAACTAGAAGGTCGGTGATGCAGATGATGTGCAGTGCACGGCGGCGTCGGTTTCAGCGAAGCTGGTCAGGTGCATTGGTCGATAGAGTCGGCGAACGAGATACGGTGGGGTGGATGCCGGAGTAGGTGCGGATCAAGCGGATAGGACAGCCTCGGGGTTTGAAGCCGTGGCAGCTTGAACGACAAAGTGCGGCGGTGATTTTCCGGTGCGGCGGCCGTGAAGGTCTGGAGGTAGGTAAGAGGGACGGTTTCTCTGAGGGCTTGCGGGCGAAACTAG
>NC_061510.1:122334266-122353859 GCF_022539505.1 Lolium rigidum
ATAAATATAGAACTTCGACATCAAAGATACTCGAAGACTACGCCTGGAGTAAAGCCTCGCCTTGGTACTCAAATACCTCGTGAGTCAATAAAAATACAAAATAGTGCTAAATAAAGAAGCTCGGGGGCTGATACTTGCCAAAGATTACATATAATTGCCTTGGTTTACAAACCTCGCACTATATAAATACAGCAAATAGTCACAGAAAATACTCGGGGGCTAGACAAATATAGAAATGTGATGTTCACTTTACAATATAATCACAATCACGATTTATAAGGAAGAATTAGTTACCAAAGGAAAAAGTTAGTCATGGTTCAATATATTGTCAAGGGTAATCATGTCTTCTTCGGGAGCGGCACCAAGAAAATCAGCATAATGTCCATCTGCAAAAAAGTCGGCATCCATACGAAGAAGGTCTTCAATCATTTCCTCAGCTATGGGTGAAACCTTCGTGTTAATACGGTCGACACCAACTCTTCGGCGCCGCACCTTCTCATGGACTTTCGCAACAACTTGAGTCGGATCAAGTTTTGAATGGCAGATCCGAAGCATGATGAGAGCAAATGCGCGCCGGCTACCAGTTGAGCTTTGACAAAGTCATGGATCTTGTGGGCATCCTTAAACTTTTCCATTAGCTCGAGAAGAGTCTTTGGTTGAGCGTTTCGAGGAAACATGGAATTATAAACCATAGACAAGGTCTTGGTACAGAAGTCAAGGAAGTCGCGAGTTTGGGAGGCGCGATCTTGAAATCTGACAATTTGGCGGGTCCTTTCTGGGGTAGCCCAGAACAGAGAACCATGATCAAGAGAAAGGTTAACAAGGAGGTTTGTCCTAGTATTTACCCTCTCTTCTTCGGCAACGAGCATCGATAAAGGGACCTATTAAAACAAAAGAGCGGCAAACTTTAAGAAGACGTAGCATGAAGACGGAAGATATTGAAGACGAAATAGACATACCCGACATATCCGCACCGGCCTCATTCATTAACTCGAGCATGAAATTTTCTCGGGTAGTCGCCTTTTCCGCTTCGGATGCAGCAATTTCCCTAGCTGCTACGGCCTCGCGAGCTTGCTGTAGCGCAATTTCTTCGGCTTCAGATGACTTACGACACTTTTCCATCATCACAAGTGATTGCTTCTTCACGTACTGAAGTTGGTGCCGAAGTTCATCCAATTCTTGCGGTAAGGAATCTTTGACAGGTGAAGCGTCAGCAATTCTCCTTAAGTGAGAAGAAGGCGAAATATTGGAGGGACCAGGAGCTGATGTATAATTGTCAAAAATTAACTGGAAAAAAAGAAATATTTCGACATCAATCACTGAGCAAAGATAGATTTCCATTCATCTCCAAAATATATACATGTCTATTACAAAAGAAGGACCTTCTAGAGACCTACTGAAGCAGTTATCGCCAAAAACACTACGGCGACAAAGCCAAAAGAAAGAGGTACGCTAAAAAGAAAAAGCAAAGAGGCATTCAACTAGACCTCCGGCTTTGATGAGCTAGGAGTTGCAGACGGCTGGATGCCGAGATAAGCCAGGATTTTCTTCGTGTTGGGTTTAGCTGCCCTGATCAAAGATTTCCACCTCGACTGTTCTATCTTTTCAGTGTCTCCAACTTTCGCCCAGTCGATAGTTTGTCAGCTATCGACAACCAAGGCAACGAGTATTTTCCACGGCAACCTTCATATTCTCATGACGCACTCTCAGCCCAAGATCTTCAGAGGGATTGAAGCACTTGGCGAGATTAAGGAAAGTTGCGGGTTCCTCTTTCTTTGGGAAGAAATAAGGAAAGAGCCGCGACAGCCCTGCTTTAGCCTGATCAATGCCTTCGCGTGCCTCTGATCCATGAAACTCGAGGAATGAAAAGGCGTCAAGTAGAGGATCATTGGCGGGATCTTCAAGTTCAAACTCTTGAGCTGTTCTCACTGTCAAGAAAGAAACTTATTGAGCAACAAACGAGTGCAGAGAAGAAAATACAAAAGATACGAAGTGGTACAGATACTTACTAACGAAGCGGCGACTCTGCGTCCTTATACGCTTAAGGAGCGCCTCCTCGCGGGCAGATTGGGCAGCTATGTGATCGCTTAGTGAAGTTTCGGCAGTGTGAAGTTTCTTTTTAAGATCTTCGACACCAGCAGCGTCAGCCTTGGCCTTGTCAGCCTCTGCTCTAGCTTCAATAGCGTCCAATTCAGCCTTTTTGAGAGCCTCTTTACTATGCTCCAATTGTTGAGCAAGTGTGTTGGCACGCTCATTGGCTTCCGCCAGTTTTTCTGGCAAAGAAGATAAATATAGTTAAAAATTTCGACAGCAAAGGAGCAAAAGGGCAGAGGCAAAAAGCAAAACATTACCTTCAGTTTTATTAGCATATTCACGGTACCCAACAAATTGGGCACCGATGCGAAGAAGATCCTTGATCATAGGCTGTTAAACAAAGGAAAGGAGAAAATGGTGGTATGAGAAACATACGATGGTACATCGAAATAAGCAAAGAAAACATAGACAATGACAAGAAAGTGAAAAACTTACATCCTCCAAAAGAGGGTTAGAGGAGCTACTCGATTGGAGAATAGGCTCCGGGATTATCTCCGCCCTTGCCCTTTTTGGTGAAGGGGCTCGGGGGCTCGAAGGAGGAGTAGACACGCCGACGTTTTGTTGAGGAGGCGAGGATTCCTCCCCTTCAACTCGCGGCTCTGAAATAACTAGGGTACGTGACGTACTTGTTCGAGCAGCCACATCCAAAGTTGGTGTTTCTTCGTCATCATCACTATCGAAAAAGGGTGACAGCATAAAAAGAAAGGCAAGCAAATATTTTCGAATAGAAAAACAAAAAAGACGAGGAACTTACGAACTGATGAGACTCGCGAGATATGGATCGTAAGCTGCCTTTTGCGGTGAAGGAACAGTTTCTTCGGGTTTAGAAGTCCCGGAATCTTCGACATCATCCCTCTTCCTTTTGTTCTTTGGAGAAACGAGCGGGAGGAGGAGATTGTGCAGAGGTGGTACCTTCAGAAGCAGCATCCTTTTCAACAGATCCCGCAGATTTTCGAGAATTTGCGGGTTCATTCACAAAAGAGGGGGCCTCTTGGTTATCATCAGTGACAACAGCCCTTTCTTCGACATCTCCACCTTCAGGAAGGGGAGGAAGAGAAACAAGATTCGGATGATTCTATATAAAAACAGGGGAAGCTGTCAGCAAAGGAGTTACAAAAAAGATAGTAAGATAGCAATAAAACAACTAGACAAAGTCTACCTTGGGAAGCGCATTGTCGGCACTGTAAGGTTTTACGCGACAAGAAGAAGGGATAGGATCTTTTTTGCTAAGAGAAGAGATTTTTCGGACGAGCTTTTCCAAGTCCTTAACCTCCAAATCCGCTGACAGTCGATCTACGTCTTCGTCGCCAGTATATTTCCAGAGAGGAAATTTGCGAGCTTGAAGAGGTTGCACTCTACTCTTAAGGAAATACACGAGTATCCGGGTACCCGACAATTCTTTGCCGCGAGTGTTCTCGTAATTCATGGATGCGAGTCATCGTGGCTTCGGTCGAAGATCTTTCTTCTTCGGTAGCCTCTGCATCCCGAGAACGGCGACGAAGAATCTTCTCGGCACCATCGAACGGAGGAATGTTGTCCTCTGCGCACCCGTGGTTTTCTTCTTGAATGTACAACCACTTCTTGCGCCACCCTTGAACGGAGTCAGGGAGTTTCACATCGAAGTAGTCGACGGTGGAGCGAACAGAGATAACAACGCCGCCTATATTATAGGCGACATTGGGAGAACCATTGCGGCGACGAGAAGAAAATGCGCTTCCATAGCGCCCAATTGGGCGAGACGCCAAGGAAGGCTTCACAAAGAGTAATGAAAATGGAAATATGGAGGATTGAGTTTGGCGTGAGGTGGTGAGAGTTGAAGACCGTAGACAAACGAGTAATCCACGGAGGAAAGGATGAATGGGGGCGGATAAACCGCGGATGAGATGGTCGACAAAACTTACCCGTACCCCATTGGAGGGGCTGGGTAGCTTTCTTCGCTTGGGAAGCAGAGCGCTTTGGGCTTCTTGCTAATCCCAAGTTTCTTCAAGAGGTTGAGGTCTTGATTGGAAATCTTCGACCTTTCCCACTCCGCCGTCCCAAGATCCGCGGCGGCCATGGAGGATTCCGGCGTGCTGTGCCTCGTCAAACGACGCGGTGGCATCAACAATGGTGCGGAAGTGTAGCTTGGAGGAGAAAAGCTCAGGGAATCGAGAGCGCAAGAGGAGGTTTTTGCAGAGGAGATAAGGAGAGCGGCGCGAGCGGAAGTGCTCGAGGAGGAAGAAGATGATCTTATATAAAGGTGCGGTGAAGCGACGGAACCGTTGGATAAAAAAAAGAATACAGCAGATGATCACCACGTGGCAACAAGGGTAACATAGTATTTCAACATTGACGAGGTTACAGAACGTGCGCCAGAAAAAGCGGAGGACGTGTGTCCCCCACTTACACGACGTGTCAACATGGTAGAAACGATGGACCCACAAGGCAGGAAAAAATCGGCCATTAATAGAGTTGAAGAAAAATTTGCCAAGGAAAAATATGTCGCCAAGAAAAACAAAAGGAGAATGGCGACAGGATGAGTCATTTGCATATTTCGAGAGCCTTTGGTCAGAAACAAGTTTTTGCCCAAATGCTCAGGGGCTACTTCGAAAAAAGTAAAGTTTCGACTATGGCAAATATAGAAATTGTGAGAGCCTACAACCAAGCACAAGTTCTTGGCTGTAGCCTCGGGGGCTACTCCCATCGGGAGCGCTGTTCGCGCACCCGAAAGAAAAAAAAAAGAAGAAGAAGAGATAAAGAGAATATCGGGAACTAATGGCAATATAGCGACAAGGTGGACTAAAATGTTGAGCCTACAACCAAGCACAAGTTCTTGGCTGTAGCCTCGGGGGCTACTCCCATCGGGAACGCTGTTCGCGTGCCCGATGAAATTTAAAAAAAAAAAGGAAGAAGAAAGAAAGATAGAAAAGCAAGAGAGTATATTTCGAGTTATAATTAACTCTACATATACTCCCATCGGGAAAATAATATAAGTCATATTTGACTCGATAAAATGTGCCATTCCAACAGCCGGAAAAGCACTCGACAATATATTCTCGAACGCCAAAGTTGCGATCAATTTCTGAATGCCGCAAATTTGCGAAGGTAAGACCCCAGATCCATTCGCCGGGCGTAGCATCGCCGAAGACTGCGCTCCGCTACTTTTATCCGTATCAACGGATACGAAGAAAAATCCTAACGGACACGTTAGGTACTCGATAAATTTGACCGGGACTCGACAGAATGGTAAGACCTTAAGCGGCACTCGTCGAAGTTTACACCGGTATCCCGAGATCATGTCCGGGGACGTGATTTTGAAGTAGGTTTTTGCGGATTGCCACTAGAGCGGTTAACTAGTACCTGATCCGTCGGATGAACTAGCCCCAACTACCAATATCCCCGTACAATATAGAATTTTATGAGAAGAAGTATGGAAGTTAGAGCTTTCGAGTAAAAATAAACAGTGGAGATTTTCCCTGATTCTATGATTCAAGCAAAATCTCGGGGGCTACTGACATAGGCATCCCAAATGGGCCTGCCGGATATAGTACCCGGGGTTTACTGAAGGCCCACTACTCGAAGAATAAGAAGATTCGGAAGCCCAAGATGTATTTAAGGAAAAGATAGAGTTGTAATAGGAAGTGTTATTTGTAATCTGGCGGGATGAGTTAGAAACCGTCCCGGACTTTGTAACTTGTACAAAACGAAACCCTCGGCTCCACCTCTTATATAAAGGGGGAGTTGAGGGACGAGAAGATCATCGAATCATTGTTCACAAACCCTAGTTTTCATAATCGTCGAGTACTTTTCGGCTGAAACCTTCGAGATCTACTTGCCCTCTACTTCTAACTAAACCCTAGCCTATAACCCGTAGGCATTGATAAGTTAATCCCTTGTCAGCCACCCTGTCAGCCCTCCTGCGCCGCCTCTTCGCCTATATAACCCCTTTCGACCTAAAAACTCAGTACCAATTGACGAAACTCCAGAAAGACTCCAGGGGCGCCGCCACATCGCGAAACTCCAATTCGGGGGACAGAAGTCTCTGTTCCGGCACCGTGCCGGGGCAGGGAATTGCCTCCGGAGTCATCTCCACCGCCGTCTCCACCGCCATCTTCACCGCCATCGCTGCCCCCATGATGAGGAGGGAGTAATTCACCCCCGGGGCTGAGGGCTCCGCTGTAGCTATGTGGTTCATCTCTCTCCCATGTACCTCAATACAATAATCTCATGAGCTGCTTTACATGATTGAGATTCATATGAGTTTTGTATCACTACTATTCTATGTGCTACTCTAGTGATGTTATTAAAGTAGTTTTATTCCTCCTGCACGGTGTAATGGTGACAGTGTGTGCATCCGTGTTAGTACTTGGCGTAGGCTATGATTGTGATCTCTTGTAGATTATGAAGTTAACTATTGCTATGATGGTGTTGATGTGATTTATTCCTCCTACATGGTGTGAAGGTGACAGTGTGCATGCTATGTTAGTACTTGGTTTAGTCGTGTTGATCTTTCATGCACTCTAAGGTTATTTAAATATGAACATTGAATTGTGGAGCTTGTTAACTCCGACATTGAGGGTTCGTGTAATCCTACGCAATGTGTTCATCATCCAACAAGAGAGTGTAGAGTATGCATTTATCTATTCTGTTATGTGATCAATGTTGAGAGTGTCCACTAGTGAAAGCAGGATCCTTGGGCCTTGCTTCCAAGCATCGAATCACCGTTTGTTTACTGTTTTGTTGCATGTTTACACGCTACCATATTTCATTCAGATTGCTATTACCACTCATATCCATCCATATTACTTGTATTTCACTATCTCTTCGCCGAACTAGTGCACCTATACATCTGACAAGTGTATTAGGTGTGTTGGGGACACAAGAGACTTCTTGCTTTGTGGTTGCGGTGGTTGCATGAGAGGGATATCTTTGACCTCTTCCTCCCTGAGTTTGATAAACCTTGGGTGATCCACTTAAGGGAAACTTGCTACTGTTCTACAAACCTCTGCTCTTGGAGGCCCAACACTGTCTACAAGAATAGAAGCTCCCGTACACATCATATACCAATAGTGCTCGCACCTTGTCCTAATTAGCTTGGATTAACATGAATTATCATTGCATAGCATAAGTTTCAACCAAGTGTCACAAAGGGGTACCTCTATGCCGCCTGTACAAAGGTCTAAGGAGAAAGCTCGCATTGGATTTCTCGCTTTTGATTATTCTCAACTTAGACATCCATACCGGGACAACATAGACAACAGATAATGGACTCCTCTTTAATGCATAAGCAATCAACAGTTAAAATTCTCATAAGAGATTGAGGATTAATTGTCCAAACTGAAACTTCCACCATGAATCATGGCTTTAGTTAGCGGCCCAATGTTCTTCTCTAACAATATGTATACTCAAACCATTTGATCATGAAAATCGCCCTTACTTTAGACAAGACGAACATGCATAGCAACTCACATGATATTCAACAAAGGTAAAAGTTGATGGCGTCCCCAGAAACATGGTTACCGCTCAACAAGCAACTTATTAATAAATAAGACACATAAGTACATATTCTTCACCATAATAGTTTTTAAGGCTATTTTTTCCCATGAGCTATATATTGCAAAGACAAAGAATAGAATTTTAAAGGTAGCACTCAAGTAATGTACTTTGGAATGGCAGAGAAATACCATGTGGTAGGTAGGTATGGTGGACACAAATGGCATAGTATTTGGCTCAAGGATTTGGATGCACGAGAATAATTCCTCTCAATACAAAGCTAGGCTAGCAAGGTTGTTTGAAGCAAACTCAAGTATAAAAGGTGCAGCAAAGCTCACATATGAACATATTGTAGGTATTATAAGACTTTACATTGTCTCCTTGTTGTTCAAACACCTTAACCAGAAAATATCTAGACTCTAGAGATCAATCATGCAAACCAAATTTTAACAAGCTCTATGTAGTTCTTCATTAATGGGTACAAGGTACATGATGCAAGAGCTTAAACATGATCTATATGAGCACAACAATTGCCAAGTATCACATTATTCAAGACATTATACCATTTACCAGATGCGGCATTTTCCGTTTCCAACCACATAGCAATGAATGAAGTAGTTCAACTTTCGCAATGAACATTAAAGATAAAGCTAAGAACACATTTGTTCATACGAAACAGCGGAGTGTGTCTCTCTCCCAAACAAGGAATGCTAGGATCCGAATTTATTCAAACAAAAACAAAAATAAAAAACAAACAGACGCTCCAAGTAAAGCACATAAGATGTGACGGAATAAAAATATAGTTTCACTAGAGGTGACCTGATAAGTTGTCGATGAAGAAGGGATGCCTTGGGCATCCCCAAGCTTAGATTTTTTACTCTTCTTGATCATATTGTATCATCCTCCTCTCTTGACCCTTGAAAACTTCCTCCACACCAAACTCAAAACAAACTCATTAGAGGGTCAGTGCATAATTCATATATTCAGAGGTGACATAATCATTCTTAACACTTCGGACATTGCACAAAGCTACTGAAAGTTAATGGAACAAAGAAATCCATCAAACATAGCAAAACAGGCAATGCGAAATAAAAGGCAGAATCTGTCAAAACAGAACAGTCCGTAAAGACGAATTTTTTTGAGACACCGGACTTGCTCAGATGAAAATGCCCAAATTGAATGAAAGTTGCGTACATATCTGAGGATCACGCACGTAAATTGGAAGATTTTTTTGAGTTACCTACAGAGAGGCATATTGAAATTCGTGACAGCAAGAAATCTGTTTCTGCGCAGTAATCCAAATCTAGTATTGACTTTACTATCAAAGACTTTACTTGGCACAACAATGCAATAAAGTAAAGATAAGGAGAGGTTGCTACAGTATTAACAACTTCCAAGACTCAAATATAATACAAAAGTGCAGAAGTAAAATAATGGGTTGTCTCCCATAAGCGCTTTTCTTTAACGCCTTTCAACTAGGCGCAGAAAGTGTGAATCAAGTATTATCAAGAGATGAAGCATCAACATCATAATTTGTTCTAATAATAGAATCATAAGGTAACTTCATTCTCTTTCTGGGGAAGTGTTCCATACCTTTCTCAAGAGGAAATTGATATTTGATATTACCTTCCTTCATATCAATAGTAGCACCAACAGTTCGAAGAAAAGGTCTTCCCAATATAATGGGACAAGATGCATTGCATCCAATATCCAAGACAACAAAATCAATGGGGACAAGGTTATTGTTAACCATAATACGAACATTATCAATCCTCCCCAAAGGTTTCTTCATAGCATTATCAGCAAGATTAACATCCAAATAACAATTTTTCAATGGTGGCAAGTCAAGCATATCATAGATTTTCTTAGGCATAACAGAAATACTTGCACCAAGATCACACAAAGCATTACAATCAAAATCATTGACCCTCATCATAATGATGGGCTCCCAACCATCTTCCAACTTCCTAGGAATAGAGGTTTCAAGTTTTAGTTTCTCTTCTCTAGCTTTTATGAGAGCATTTGTAATATGTTTTGTAAAGGCCAAATTTATAGCGCTAGCATTGGGACTTTTAGCAAGTTTTTGTAAGAACTTTATAACTTCAGAGATGTGACAATTATCAAAATCTAAATCATTATGACCTACAACAATGGAATCATTGTCCCCAACATTTTGAAAAATTTCAGCAGTTTTATCACAAGCAGTTTTAGCAGTTTCAGGCAATTTTGCACTCTTTGCACTAGGAGTAGAAATATTGCCAACACCAATTATTTTATCATTGATAGTAGGAGGTGTAACAACATGTGAAGCATTAACATTACTAGTGGTGGTAATAGTCCAAACTTTAGCTACATTATTTTCCTTAGCTAGTTTTTCATTTTCTTCTCTTTCCCACCTAGCATGCAATTCAGCCATCAATCTAATGTTTTCATTAATTCGAACTTGGATGGCATTTGCTGTAGTAAAAAATTTATTATAATTATTCTTATTAGGCATAACTTTCAATTTTAAAAGATCAACATCAGAGGCAAGTCTATCAACCTTAGAAGCAAGAATATCAATTTTATCAAGCTTTTCTTCAACAGATTTGTTACAAGCAGTTTGTGTACTAATAAATTCTTTAAGCATGGCTTCAAGACCAGGGGGTAAATTCCTATTATTGTTGTAAATTCCCATAAGAATTAACATAACCATTACCATTAGCAGAAGGATATGGCCTATAGTTATTACCAGAATTATTCCTATAAGCATTGTTGTTGAAATTATTACTTTTAATGAAATTCACATCAACATGTTCTTCTTGGGCAACCAATGAAGCTAAAGGAACATTATTAGGATCAACATTAGATCTACCATTTACAAGCATAGACATAATAGCATCAATCTTATCACTCAAGGAGGAAGTTTCTTCAACGGAATTTACCTTCTTACCTTGTGGAGCCCTTTCCGTGTGCCATTTAGAGTAATTTATCATCATATCATCAAGAAGCTTTGTTGCCGCCCCCAAAGTAATGGACATAAAGGTACCTCCAGCAGCTGAATCCAATAGGTTCCGCGAAGAAAAATTCAGTCCTGCATAAAAGGTTTGGATGATCATCCAAGTAGTCGATCCATGGGTTGGGCAATTCTTTACCAAAGATTTCATTCTCTCCCATGCTTGAGCAACATGTTCATTATCTAATTGCTTGAAATTCATTATGCTACTTCTCAAAGATATAATTTTAGCGGGAGGATAATATCTACCAATAAAAGCATCCTTACATTTAGTCCATGAATCAATACTATTTCTAGGCAGAGATAGCAACCAATCTTTAGCTCTTCCTCTTAAGGAGAAAGGAAACAATTTTAATTTTATAATGTCACCATCTACATCCTTATACTTTTGCATTTCACATAGTTCAACAAAATTATTAAGATGGGCAGCAGCATCATCGGAACTAACACCGAGAAAATTGCTCTCTCATAACAAGATTCAGTAAAGCATGTTTAATTTCAAAGAATTCTGCTGTAGTAGCAGGTGGAGCAATAGGTGTGCATAAGAAATCATTACTATTTGTGCTAGTGAAGTCACACAACTTAGTATTCTCAACAGTACCCATTTTAGTAGTAGTAAATAAAGCAAACTAAATAAAGTAAATGCAAGTAACTATTTTTTTGTGTTTTTAATATGGAGAACAAGACAGTAAATAAAGTAAAACTAGCAACTAATTTTTTGGTGTTTTTGATATAAGAGCAAACAAAGCAGTAAAATAAAATAAAGTAAAGCAAGACAAAAACAAAGTAAAGAGATTGGATGTGGGAGACTCCCCTTGCAGCGTGTCTTGATCTTCCCGGCAACTGGCCAGAAAATCTACTTGCTGCGTGTAGTTGACACGTCCGTTGGGAACCCCAAGAGGAAGGTGTGATGCGCACAGCAGTAAGTTTTCCCTCAGTACGAAACCAAGGTTATCGAACCAGTAGGAGTCAAGGAGCACGTGAAGGTTCTTGGTGGCGGAGTGTAGTGCGGCGCAACACCAGGGATTCCGGCGCCAACGTGGAACCTGCACAACACAATCAAAGTACTTTGCCCCAACGTAACAGTGAGGTTGTCAATCTCACCGGCTTGCTGTAAACAAAGGATTAGATTTATAGTGTGGACGATGATGATTGTTTGCGAAGAACAGTAAAGAACAATTGCAGTAGATTGTATTTCAGATGTAAAGAATTGGACCGGGGTCCACAGTTCACTAGTGGTGTCTCTCCCATAAGATAAACGAGATGTTGGGTGAACAAATTACGGTTGGGCAATTGACAAATAAAGAAGGCATAACAATGCACATACATATATCATGATGAGTACTATGAGATTTAATTAGGGCATTACGACAAAGTACATAGACCGATATCCAGCATGCATCTATGCCTAAAAAGTCCACCTTCAGGTTATCATCCGAACCCCCTCCAGTATTAAGTTGCAAACAACAGACAATTGCATTAAGTATGGTGCGTAATGTAATCAACACAAATATCCTTAGACAAAGCATCGATGTTTTATCCCTAGTGGCAACAACACATCCACAACCTTAGAACTTTACGTCATCGTCCCAGATTTAATGGAGGCATGAACCCACTATCGAGCATAAATACTCCCTCTTGGAGTCACAAGTATCAACTTGGCCGGATCCTCTACTAGCAACGGAGAGCATGCAAGAACATAAATAACATATATGATAGATTGATAATCAACTTGACATAGTATTCAATATTCATCGGATCCCAACAAACACAACATGTAGCATTACAAATAGATGATCTTGATCATGATAGGCAGCTCACAAGATCTAACATGATAGCACAATGAGGAGAAGACAACCATCTAGCTACTGTTATGGACCCATAGTCCAGGGGTGGACTACTCACACATCAATCCGGAGGTGATCATGGCGATGAAGAGACCTCCGGGAGATGATTCCCCTCTCCGGCAGGGTGCCGGAGGCGATCTCCCGAATCCCCCGAGAACGGATTGGCGGCGGTAGCGTCTCAGTAAGGTTTTCCGTATCGTGGCTCTCGGTACTGGGGTATTAGCGACGAAGGCTTTAAGTAGGCGGAAGGGTAGGTCAGGGGGCGTCACGGGGGGCCCACACACACTACAAAGGAAAACAATTTTTTTGACAAATCACTTTCGTCATGTTAAGGCCAATTTTTGTCAAGGATTACTTCGCGGTGACAAAATTTGATCGTCATGGGGTTCGTCAAGGAAGCTCCGTCATAAAATATCGGGGGTGACGGTATGCATTTTTCGTCAACGTCAAATGTTTGATGGTGACGACCTGCAAATTCGTCAACATCAAAGGTTCATTGTTGACGAGACAGGTTTGTCACGAAAAATTGCAACTTTCGTCAATATCTAAATCTTGGGAAGTTTCTGATTGGTCCAAAAAAAGCATACGTGGCCTTACATGTGCGTCCATTTGGCTTCTGACAACATGGGTCCGACGGCGCTGACATGGATATCTGTCATGTGGGACCGGCATGGTGCTGACTGGGTGGGACCCACAAAATATTATGACAAGCTAGACCCGCAATATTCTGACCGGTGGGATCCACAAAATTCAGACAAGTGGGACCAGGTTGTTGCCGACATATGGGTCCCAATAATGCTGACTGGTGGGACCCACAAATTCGACAAGTGGGACCAGAAATTGGTGCCACGTGGTTTCATTTAATAGTGACGTTGTGACATTATCCGTCACCTTTTGAATTTGACAAAATTTGAGAGCATTTGAATTATTTGCGAAATTTGGGAAACAAAAAAACTGGCGAAATATCAAAAAGTGGACAATAAATATCATACTTAAATGGTGGCACAAGAAGTATATATGTCTCTCACAGACCGAAAGATTCATAAGAAAATTACAATTGGAACACAAAGAAATTAAAAGACCTATGATTAATAATGTTGTAGGACGGTGGTGCAATAGATTAGTTGCCCTGGGATTGAGACATGGATGGTGGCTGGGATGTCCTCAAGAGCAAATTAAGCACGGTATCCATTTCTGTCAGCCTCTTTTCATAAGCCGAGTCTTTTCTTCTTGGGCTTTCTTCACGGCTTCAAGTTCTTCCTCCTCGCTTCTTCCTGATCTCTTCAAATTTTTCATCTTGTTCTTGCAGCTTTGCCCGCATCTCACCGTGGTACGTTTCAGCCTGCCCGTATGGAGTTCTCGCTCTTGATCCGCCGGTCTTTGTTGTAGCTCTCGGATGCGTGTAGGCTGAGACAGAAGACTTCCTGGAACTTGTTGCGACGCCCAATCTTGGTAGGAATGTGTCATTGCGAGGTGGTGGATGGGCTTTTCTCGCTTAGAACTAGCTGAACAATTTGCAAATCGATCAAATCAGGTTCATCTTCATTGCGTGGCGCCGCTTTTTTGCCACCATTTGATCCCGCATAAAGATTACAATCATTGCATGGACAACATACAAAAGCTCGGATTATATTATATTGTGCTAATAAGAAATATTTCTTACATATGCACTTTTTGCTTCAAGCACTCGTAATGTTATCCTTGTTAGTGTGTGTGATTCTAAAAAATTCAATTGGAGAGGTTTCTTCTTCCTCGCTGCTTAGCCTTCGCTTGAAAAAATGTAGAATGCACATTACCATTGTACACTTGTGTATGACGAAGTATGAGCTCGTATTGGGAAATTCAGAACACTTACTAGATGTTCCCGGTGAGCAACATAGCTTCGAGATCCGAGTGGTATGGAACTCGTTTCACGGCTTCTCTCGTTCTTTCCATTTATTACACACAGTCCCTATGTTCGGTACATGCATTTTATTTATCCAGATCGGAGAAATGTAAGAATTCGAGTAGCTCGTTATTGAAAGGAATAACGTTTATGTACACGGTACTTCTCATCAAACCATCTTTTCACCGAGTTCTTTCCAGCTTTTCTCTTCTACATGATCTGGCTTCTTGAGATATGCTTGCTCCGAGTGTGAGATTTTTAATTTTCGGCCAATACTCCTTTTTAAGCCTATATCGGAACCGCCGAATACTAACTTGCAGCATATCGAGTGCACACATCTTGAGCCACCTCATCATTTTTGTCCATATTAAACTTTCCCTTCAAAATAGTGATGCATTAATCGGTAGATTCTTAGATAGTTGATCATGTAGCATACTAATTAGGTTAAACCAAGATTGTACAGGACTCACCTCTACTCGTACTTATAGCATGAGGAATGACATGTTTGAGAGTGTCATCTTTCTTGTGCTTGTGTCCGAGTGTGTTGCAAGCGGCATTTTTTCAAGGATGTGAATACCAACCTCATTGCTCAGCTTTGCCGGCTTGGACATAATCCTTGGGTCTCCCGACACCGAGGAGTGAATTCAATTGGCATCTTATTGCCACCATGTCTTCTTGTGTACTCATGTAGTCCATGGCCCATGGTACGTCTGCGTCCACCTCTCTTTCTCTTACTACCGCCAGATGTTGTCAATGTCTCTGAAAGAAGATATATGAAATGATTCTCTTTTATATGAAAATATGCGGTATAGTGTTTAGTTTTTACAAATTTTCATACCTTGCCGCTCAAAGTTTACAATTTGATTGTCCTCAGGAGATGAGGTGCTGCCTCCAGATGTCATGATCTGGTTAGGTGAGGGTGCTCCTTCGGTGTTCGGACCCAGCGGTGGCTGTCGGCTCATCGAATGACCCGACTTCGAGTTCGAGTTGTTGCCATTGATCTTGTTGCAATGTTGGATGGTGCAACTTCAGGTATGGATCGCTTCTTCTGTGCAACTATTGCAGAAGAAGCAACTATCTGCAAGCAAAGTAGAGGCTACATTAGTAGGAAACATTTTGCATGTACGTATTTCCTATCATAGTTCGGACATAGTTCCACGGACTCGAGCTGAAGTTTTGCCGACAGATGCGGCTGATCCTCATCCGAATGAAGATCATCATCATCGGTAGCTATCTCTTCGGATTCGGTTCATACGAAGGGTCCTCTTCGACCTCCATCTCTTCGCGATCTGTGTCCTTTAGATTGTTACTAGTTCCTATTTGTACCCCACCATACACTAATGTACGTGCAAAACCAGAGAAATCTTTCTGAAATTTGTGGGCAGGTCCATATTTTTCAGCGATTTTTTTTTCCATGCGTACTACATTTTCTTGCATTTGTTTCTCCTTGGCAAGCTCATATGCCAGCTTGACGGGGTTTTGTGTCTCCGCTGAAATAATCGGAAGAGCGGAGCGTGAACAAAACATAAGAGGGGGCCAATTCCATAGAAAACAGCAAATAATTGTCTTTGCAAAATATTGTACAACAGCAAATGATTGAAAACATAAGAGTCTACGTATGATGTCGGCGAACAAAACATAAGAGGGGGCATATGCCAGGCTAAGGGACATCATGTGCTTTTAGATATCTACTCGTAACAAATAATTGACACATAATGAGGTATCGGTAGTTCAGTCCTATACCGATAGAAGTTCAGATATGTGCTGATAGAAGTTCAGATATGTGCTGATAGAAGTTTAGATTTGTGCTGATAGAAGTTCAGATTTGTGCTGAAATTTGATTTTTGACTTTTGAAAGACATAGATAAACAAAAATTGTGGAAATAAATAGACTGATGAAACAAAGTACATGATTAAAAAAACTTCATTACATTGTTAAGACGTGCATTGCACGTGCAAACTAACTAGTTCCATAGAAAACAGCAAACAATTGTTCTAGATCAAACTCGCTTCCCTCCGAAGCCGAGGAATAAAAGTCCGAAGCAATGTCGTTGTTCACTGTAGCTCGTCTGGCTGTTTTCGGCAACGGTTGGAATTAGTTCAGTTAAGTGTTTCGGCAAACAATTGTCTATGCAAAAGATTGTACAGCAGCGGGATGGCAAAGATTGTATAGCACGGCATGATTTTCTCTGCAATAAAAACGATAAACCCTATACGTATGATGTCGGGATTGGATCTATCAAATATGCAAGATCTAGATATAGGTCAAACGGGCGTGGTAGACATGTAAAACCGATCTCTCGATCTAACCATCCGAAAAACACAACAACAAGCCGATCACCGACAGATTTACCTTGGCGTTTCTTCGAGCCGGGCGCCTTCTTCGGCGTGTGTATGCGATTTTCCTTCCCCAGACGTTTCGACGATCTGCCGGCCATGGCGACCACCGGCCGGGGAGATAGATGCGAGATGGATGAACGTCCGGCGAAGATACCGGATCGGGGTGAGCACGAGAGGATGAGGTCGGGTGGGTGGGTAGTTAAGATGCTCGTAAATCATGGGGTAGAGGCACGACGTATATAAGTGTAATGTCCCAGGTTTAGAGACGATCAAGGGGTAGATTTTAGAAAGGGATGTGCATTGCATAATAAATTCTGGGGAAATTTCGCGCTTTTAAACAAAAACTGCATCGAAGGGGGACAAGTTTCTCTCTCGACACCTTACAGGGTTAGGGTTTCGAGAGTGCGACAAACTTGCAACTCACTTCATTAGTTTAGGGTTTTGAGAAGAGAGGGGAGAGTTTACTTGATTGAATTCTAAATGATATGACATGGTTGAATTCAAACCAAGGTTGAATTTGAATTTCAAATTCAAACGTTAAATAATTACCTTAAATAATTCAATTGACGAAATTCACTAAGTATATAATCAATAATAAACAAGATGAACAATTATAATAAAGTGGAGCTCATTAGGGAAAACCTTGAGCTTTATTGAATAACACACAAGATACATTGTCTTTACATTATTCATAATGGAAATAAATGAATTACAACACATTACATAAATGGGCAGAATAGAAGAAAGAAAAATAAAGAAAAATTACAAGTTAATGATCCTAGTCTAAATTCTACAAGATCATCTTCATTTGATCTTGAACTTGATGAATTCCAAGTCCATTTTGAGCCATTGTTGATCCCTGCACAAAAACACAACAAAGAGAAGTTATGCCAAGTGGCAAAGCCACTTGGCAAGTTAGAAATCAAATGGAAAGGTGAAATGAGCGAGATAAGCTCAATGTGGCCGAGCTGATCCGAGGCCAAAGCCAAGTTCCGGGTTCGGGTGCACATCACTTGACGAGCACACACACACGGCCTGCTCACGGGGCTGTGTGCATGCTTACACACACACACGGTGAGTCACTAAGGTGACAAGCGGGAGGCTGTCGACCGGGGATGCAAGAGAGCACCATATATAACCTTTTCGGAGCCAAACCCTAGTCATTTGTTCATCCATCGACGGCGGCGGTGGTAAGTTCATCAAGAACACCAAGAACACTTAGAACAGGGAAAAACCACAAGCCATCGAAACCATCCGGGGACAGTTTCACCAAGAGCGTCGGTCTGTGAGCAAGTACCGGATGGAGTAAAGCACCACAAGCTTGTAAGGAGGAGAAGGGCAAGCAAACCAAGCATCACGAAGCAATCCTCTACAACAACACTTAATTCTAGGAGCTGGAGTGAGGTATACCACACAAGAGCACGAGCAAGATCATATCTTGCTCATACTTAAGCATGATTGCATCACGGGAGCACGGAAGGGTAGAAAACCCTAGGTGTATCATCATTTGGTTACTAAACCAATTGGTGCCGAGCAAGTACAACTAAGGCTAACGGGAAAATAAACCGGGGAACCTCTGGTTATGACAACACGAGTGTCAAAACCGAGAGAAATCCGGCATGGATTTATTCCTTGCAGACCAATCGGGATCACAAAGCACCTATTGACCTAGCTAAAACCATCGGACTTAGACGAGAATGCGTACGTCTGTTTGTTTTCAACATCAAGAGTTACGGCAATCCAATAAATGGATCACCGGACAACATTTGGTAAGCAACGGCAAGCCAACGAGATAGGGGAGCCATCCCGGGGCGGCACATGTATCTTGCCCGGGATCACCTCAACCCTTAACCAATTCCAACAAAGAAACCATGCACAGATATCATCACCCAGTAGGGTTCAAAAGGAGGGTTAGGGTACACAACCAGGTGTTGGCATCCATCTAACCCTACCAAATCCATTGAGATGATCATCACTGAATCTCGGTTCACATCATTTATCCATCTAATCATGCAAGGATAAACGAGATAAATGAAACGGACAAGCAATTGATGCACCGGGGTCTTGCCAATGATCAAGTTGGATCATGACGGGCATCAATTGATGCTTAAGCAAGCAACGACACACATCGGGTCGGGCTCGTGTGATACACAAGAGAGCAACGGTGGAGGCACGGACACCAAAGGGCGAGTTGTTACAAGCAGCGAGTGATCATATGAACACCGAAGCTTGTTAGAGCATGCTACTACATGCTAGAACTCAGTCTAAGCGAGTTAACACATGAACGAGATAATTAATAAGCTGAATAATTGTATCACGAGATAGGGCATCGAGCAAGATAATTGTATCCGGAAGCACTCCATCAAGGGATGGAGTTGATAATGCAACGAGATAAGCTCAAATCAGCATGTCCATGAATTGAAGCACAGATAGGATCTCACCAGAGGCACTGGCACTTGCAAGTATGCAAGGATTAACCACCACAATCAAGCCAAGGACAAGATTAAGCACACACAGTATGCCCAAGTGACAGTAAAAAGAATAGGAGCATGCCAGTAGGCCATGAGCATCACTGGATGCTCATGAGCAATCACAGGAGGACCACGGCCGAGAGATTACAATGAACGAGAAATAGCTAGGAAGCACGGTGAGCAATTGAGCAAGAACAGCCACGGCACGGCAAGCTAGGATCTATGGCGACGGCAATAAGCCAAGCACGGCGAGCATCACCAACGGCAGGCCGGCACCTCCACAAGGAGGGAAGCCATGGCCGGGGGTACTAGAGGAGGAAGAAGAGAGGCACGAGGTGAAAGAGGGTGGCGGAACATTTACCTGGAGCGAGCGGACGGCGAGGGCGTAGCCGTGGCGGCCACGGCGGCGCGCGCCGAAGACACGGCGGCACTCGGCCGAGGCCATGCCGAGCTCGGCGAGCGCCGCGGCACTCCGCATCTTGGCGGCGA
>NC_061510.1:122353959-122451872 GCF_022539505.1 Lolium rigidum
CGTCCTCAACGTTTTAAAGGCGGCAGGAGATCGAAAGAAAAAATTAGCCAAAAATCATTTGGTAAACAAAATCCAAGAAAAGAAACATTTACCGTTCTGAGAGGATGACATGCGGGACCCATGAGGCAGAAGCATCCTCAACGATTCCAAGGCGGTAGGGGATCAAAGGAAAAAAAGGAAATATCCCGAAATTAAATAGGGGTTCAAAATAAATCCATCAAAGGAAACTTTTATTGTTCACAGAGGATGACATGTGGGACCGACCCGCCAACTGCGTCGTCATCGTTTCAAAGGGGGCGGAGATCAAAAGAAAAAGGCAAATAGCCATAAATTAGGGGTCAAAAATAACTCCAAGAAAGGAAACTTTTATTGTTCGTAGAGGATGACATGCGGGACCCATGAGCCAGCAGCTTACTCAACGTTTCAAAGGCGGCATGAGATCGAAAGAAAAAGGCAAGTGGCAAAATATCATGAGCCAAAGGTAATCCAAGAAAAGAAACTTTATTGTACATAGAGGATGACATGCGGGTCCCAATTAGCAGCAGCTAGCCTCAACGTTTCAAATGCGGCTTGAGATCAAAAGAAAAAGAAAGTTGATTGTACATAGAGGATGACATGCGGGTCCCATGAGTCAGCAGCTTACTCAACGTTTCCAAGGCGGCAGGGGATCAAAAGAAAAAGGAAATAGCCAAAAATCATAGGGTGAAATAAAACCCAAGAAAATAAACTTTTATAGCACATAGAGGATGACATGCAAGTCCCATGAGCCAGCAAGTTCCTCAACGTTTCAAACGTGGCATGAGATCGAAAGAAAAAGGCAAGTGACCAAATATCAGGAGCCAAAAATAATTCAAGAAAAGAAACTTGAGTGTACATAGAGGATGACATGCGGGTCCCATTTAGCAGCAGCGGTATCACCGTTTGAGAGGCGGTAGGGGATCGAAAGAAAAAGGTAAGTGACCAAATTTGAGGTGCCAAAAAAACTCCAAGAAAAGAAAGTTTTATAGTACATAGAGGATGACATGCGGGTCCCATTTAGCAGCAGCGGTATCACCGTTTGAGAGGCGGCAGGGGATCGAAAGAAAAAGGCAAGTGACCAAATTTGAGGTGCCAAAAAAAACTCCAAGAAAAGAAAGTTTTATAGTACATAGAGGATGACATGCGGGTCCCATTTAGCAGCAGCGTGTATCACCGTTTGAGAGGCGGCAGGGATCGAAAGAAAAAGGCAAGTGAGCAAATATGAGGTGCCAAAAAAACTCCAAGAAAAGAAAGTTTTATAGTACATAGAGGATGACATGCGGGTCCCATTTAGCAGCAGCGGTATCACCGTTTGAGAGGCGGCAGGGGATCGAAAGAAAAGGTAAGTGACCAAATATGAGGTGCCAAAAATAATTCAAGAAAAGAAAGTTTTATAGTGCATAGAGGATGACATGCGGGTCCCAGTTAGCAACAGCGGTATCACCGTTTGAGAGGCGGCAGGGATCGAAAGAAAAAGGCAAGTGACCAAATTTGAGGTGCCAAAAAACTCCAAGAAAAGAAAGTTGATTGCACATAGAGGATGACATGCGGGTTCCATTTAGCAGACAGCGGTCTCAACGTTTCCAAGGCAGCAAGGGATCAAAAGAAAAAGGAAGTAGCCGTAAATCGGGGGTCAAAAAACTCCAACAATAGAAAGAATTTTGGTTCATAGAGGATGACATGCGGGACCCATGATCCCGCATCGTAAACGGCTCGATCGGAGAACGTTGAACGAGATGGCGCGATCGAGAAAAAAAACAATGCCAGCGAGGCTGCCATCCGGGCCCTACATCCCTCGGCGGTGCGGATTTGCGTTGACTCGGCCGGCGAACCCGAGATTTCGAGATGCACCACGTCCCGGGCCACCATACGCGACGTTTTGGCCGCTTTCGTCGGGCTAGGTGGCCTCAAAAACGAGAAAAAAAAAGTTTTGACATGCACCACGGAGGGGCCCAAAATCGTCGGCCATGGTACACCAGCAACCACGGCGCGACTTCAACTTCGTCGGCCATGGCAACTTTTCTTGTAGTGCTTTTTATCGGCAGCGACAGTAGCTTCGCGTCTGGCATCGTGCTCGTCCTTCATCTTCTGTTTCAGCTTCTTCGGTTCATCCTTCAGCGAAATGTTTTCACTTTGCGCCTCGGCTGTCAGCTTGTTAGCCTCCAACACTTGGTCAGCCGAAGTTTTGATGGTCTTCCGAAGTTGAACATTTTCAGATTCCAGGGGAGCGAACTGATCAACAAAATCTGCCACAGCAGCAACTGTGGCATAAATTGGCTGCAAGGCGAACGTCAAGAAACCTCAGTCAAATATGGAAATCCACCGTGAGAGAAGAAAGCCAAGTTAAATAAATCGCTTACATGGTCGCGGGCAGATGGTGGAACAGGGGCGTTGGCAGAAAGAATGACCTTCGACACCGGAATCTTCACCACGGCCGTCCTTGAGGGCGGCGGCGGTTCGGCAGGCGAAGGGTTTGACTCCTTGGCTGACTCGGATTTCCCGGACAATAACTTAGCCCACTTTGCGAGAGGAACATCGTCGTCATCGTCAGAGCTGCTTAAAAAAGCAAGGATGTTCATCATGCAGAATAAAGAAAGCTAGTTACGAAAAGAAAAATAGATACTCATAGGTCTAAGTCATCCTCGGCAGCGAAAAAGCCTGTTGAACTTATCGCAGCAGGGGAAGGCGATGCAGTTTCATCGGCATCATTATCTTGCCCGCTAGGACTCGATTCATCCGTTGTGATCAGGTCCTCATTTATCCTCTTGCACCGCCTGCTCCTGGTGAGAACATCATCCTCGGGGGCTTCGTCCTCCTGGACGTCGCTGTCCTCAAGAACGTGCTGAGCATCCTCGGTCTCCTCGGAGTCATCGTCGTCATCTTCTGGTTCCACACCACTTTCGGGTGTGGGAGGATAACATTGAGCCACGGTGGAGGCCTGTTGACAGGTGAAAAATTAGTGAAAGATTGAAGAACAACACAATAGTAGTAATCGAAATGCAGTAAAGGTTACCTCAGTCGGAAGGTGTTTGAGATCATATGGAGAGCGGGCCGAAGTCAGGACAATGATGTCCTTCATGTTGTAGCAAGTAAGACGCCGCACTTCGTCGTGAAGGTCGTCATCCGACAGGTCGGCAGAGCTTACTCTCGACTTATCATCCTTCCCAGTGTACATCCACAGTTGGTGAGGCCGGGACATCAGTGGTTGCACCCGACGTCTTAGGAACACTGAGACTACTTCAGTGCCGCACATCGTCAAGCCTCCCGCGTTCTTTAGGTCAACAACCTGTTCGAACAGCTTGTCGGCTATAGCGCTTCCAACGGGAGACAGGGTGTTTCGCCAAGATTTCTTCGACTGAGCCACCAGGAAATCATCAAACGGAGGAAGGTTGGAACACCGTCCAGATACTGGAATGTCTCGCAGGTAGAACCATTTGTGACGCCATCCCTGGACAGATTCTTTCATCAGGAAGTTGAAGTAATCAACCTCCTTTCTAACAACGAAGCCAACGCCACCAACGACGGGGGGGGGGGGGGCATTGTTGTCATTGTGACGCTTGACATAAAAGATTTTCCTCCAAAGAACCTAGTGGGGATCGATGCTGAGGAAATCCTCGCAGATAGTGATGAAGATGGAAAGATGGAGAATAGAATTTGGGGTCAGCTGCCAGAGCTGGATCCCATAGAAAAAAAAGGGAACGAAGAAATTCGGGGGCTGGAAGAGAAAGCCCGCGAAACAGAAAGGCGACGGACATAACAGTAAAGCCCTTTGGGGGCTTTGGGCGAGAGGATGGACCTGGAAGACGAATGTCGTTGTCGGACGAGGAGATGAGGCCGAGGGAGCGCAACTTGTTCACCTCGCGATTGGAAATGGTGGAGGCGCCCCAATCGCGGCTGACCTTGGTTGCACCTGAGGCGTTGGTGCTCTTCTTCTTACCCATGACGTCCGGAGCTCTTGAGAGAAGGAACGGAGGAAGGCTGAGGAAGAAGATGAGCAATGTGGAAACGTAAAAAGTGAAAACAACGGGAAGGCTCCCTATTTATATCACGAGATTGATGGGAAATCGTGACCATAACTCCAAAGCCATCGTGGGAGGTGGACGAGATCTAGTCGTACACGTGTCGCTCTAAAGAGAACGGAACCGGCGGTCCATTATTCCCACAATGTGCGGAAATCAAGGAGGCGCCTCGGTCGATGCGCATGCACTGGTCATTTCCTAAAAACTGCCCGCGCAGAACTAGGGTGGGCCCGTCAGGTCACGTCTTGTCAATCAAACCATAACAGTGGTTACGTCATCAGTGACGTCGTGAAGCTCGCTGGAAGCATCCGAGGAGAAACCAAGATCGTCAGGTGGTCAACTTGAGTCTATGCGCGGTTGCAAACAGCCGCACGTAGACTCGGGGGCTACTCCCATCGGGAGCGCTGAACGCGCACCCGATAAACGTGAACTCGAAGATTCTCCTGCAAAGAAGGGCGTGAAGAAATATTTGAAGAAAAGGACGGAATGCTCAGCTCGAGTCTGCACCCGGTCACAAGCGCCCGTGCCCAGACTCGGGGGCTACTCCCATCGGGAGCGCTGGACGCGCACCCGATAAACTTTTTTGCACTCCAGGATCATGCCTGGGGATTTGATTCTGTGTAGGGTAACATTGTTTTGCCATCGGCAGTTAACCAGCAAAGCTGGGCACGTTGCTCAATATCCTTGACGCATTAAAATCTTACTTGGAAAATTGAAGCTCCGATGCAAATGTATCGGTTGGCCTATGAAGACTTGTCGAAAACTTGGGCAGAAGAAAACATTCGAGTGGCACAACTTGAGTCTACGCACGGATTGTAAGCATCCGTACCTAGACTCGGGGGCTACTCCCATCGGGAGCGCTGAACATGCACCCGATAGAAGAAGATGATGCTGTTACAAGATGGACAAGAACTATCAAGAGAGAAGAACATTCGGTGGAGGCATGCTTTATTCTCTACCCGAAATATAAGGGCCAGGAGAGGGGCTGCCGAGGGACACAATCAATCTTAGCAACTTTAGCCACCGCAAGTCTAGAGCTAGGTCCACGTAGCACTTAGCCTCTCGACGAGACCACAGCCGAAACCTTCGGCACCCCATTGTAACCTGATATTTTCATAATCAAGATCAGACATGCAGGACGTAAGGGTTTTACCTCATCGAGGATCCCGAACCTGGGTAAATCGCTCTCCTCGCTTGTCTGTTAATCGATGTCTCGTGTCAGCCTACAGGATTCCATCAACCCTAAGCCCCAATCAGAGGGCATTGCCGAGGAGTACCCTCGACATGTCCGCTAGTGTTTACAATGAATCCTCGATCAAAACTGCTCGTCAACACCTTCTGCTCCTCGTTGGATTCGACACTCTTATTTATCGAAAGTACTATGATACACCCCTTATACTTGTGGGTCATCAAGTAGCGGAGGCGGGAGGGAGAAATGAATCGGCGGGAGGCGGTTAAATCTTTTGGCATGGTAGACAAATGTGCGGCTGGCAGCGGGAAGTGGCGGGAAGGAGCGATGTAGCGGGAGACTGGTTAAATTTCAATAGGTCAATGACGCGTCGGGCCCGCCACTCCCCGCCTCACTTCTCGCTATGTCCGGCGCATATTGGGCCACGCCGGGCGAAAGGGGCATTTGGGGCGCGTGACTGGGGCTGAAAAAATATCCGGCGCGCCCCAAAAACCTTTGAGGGACACGACTGGAGATGCTCACTGCGACTGGGGACGTTTTGGGGGACGCGGTTAGAGATGCTCACGGTGGTATCGCCTGCGCTGCAGAAGGCTGCGCTAGCCGCATGTCTCACTGCGACCACCGCGAGCCCATAGAGTACATCGACTGAACAGCGACGTCCCCTAAACATGGGATGAAGAAACAGCGTCCCCCAGATGACTCGATACGGCGCATTTTACTCACCTCGAATGGAAGGGTCTTGTGAGCGCGAACAGTGTCGCCCTCGTCGCGTAACTCCGCCACCAACGACTGGGTTGTATTTGTGATTTCCTTGAAGGCCATTCATTACTTGTGGGTTGTGGCGTTTTTTTTTGTTTATTCGAGTTAGCTGATCTGCACTACTCAGTGAAGTGCTTCTGGAAAGGAGGTTTTCAACATAAACCTAACTGGGTCTGGGTTACTTGCATAGCATTTAGAATTTAGAAGCAATATTCAGTTCGTGGATGACAGCAACTCTAAAGATTAAAAAAAAAAAACTCGTACGTTTAGCCAAGTCCAATGCCTGTGCATTTCGGCCACGTAACGTACCATAGGACGCTATATCTATACTTGACCACTTGGGCAGCAATGCCACATTGAAACTATGGAGCGTTTCCCGCCTTCAATGCCCATAGCCTTCGTCCTCCTCATTCTAGCAGCTCGCGTACATTACGCTGAGGCGAACCCTGGCCGCCGGCACCCGATCCGCACCATCTTCAGCTTTGGCAATTCGTACACCGACACGGGAAACTACGGGAAGCTTGCCGCGCCGGTGCTTCCTGTCATTCCTTTCAGCAACTTACCCTACGGAGAGACCTTCTTCGGCCACCCCACCGGCCGAGCCTCCAACGGACGTCTCATCCTCGATTTCATCGGTATGTTCTAGTTAGATTTCAGTCTATGTTACGGAAGAAGCCATCTTATTAATTAGCATGTGTTGTTTCCCGTGCCATTGATTGATTGATCAACTTGGCAGCCGATGAGTTTGGGCTCCCTTTCATCCCGCCGATCCTCGGCGAGGAGCGTAACTTCACCCACGGAGCGAACTTCGGCGTGATCGCCGCCACGGCGCTGGATCTAGGCTTCTTCCTCGAGAAGAACATCACCACCGTGCCCCCTTTCAACAGTTCCCTGAACGTGCAGCTCGAGTGGTTCCGGAAGCTCAAGCCCACATTGTGCTCAACGCCCCAAGGTAGTATACTAGCTAGGACCCCCCTTGGTTACGTTATGTGATGCTTGTGATGATGGGTCTCGGTATACACAACGATTTCGTCCACGAGTGAATTTATTTTCATTATCCGATGTGATGTGGTGATGAGTCCCCAATTCTTCTCAGAAGGATTTCGTCCATGAATTGATTAATTCTGTCTTCAGGCTGCAGAGACTACTTCCGGAGATCTCTCTTCTTCATGGGAGAGATTGGCGGGAACGACTATAACTTCATGAGGGCCGCCGGGAAAACCAACGAGCAGGTCGCGTTATACGTGCCGAAAGTAGTACAGACCATCACAGCAGGCGTCGAGGTAACTAACTTTTGCTTGCTGCTTGATTACTTGTGTTGCGATGGATTGTTGGTTAGAGCCAACAGGGTGGAAGGGTGGGGCGGGGACCACCCTAAGATTTGGCCCAACCCATATGTATTATATAGAAATTATGGAAAAAAATAAAAAAGCACAGCCCAACTAAGGCCTGCCCCACCCTAGCGAAATGGGCTAGATTCGCCACTGTGTGAATGGGGTGTAATCCTCGTGAAAAATCACTAGAGGTGTCATCTAACCTCTAGTGATCCTTCCCCGCCGGTCAACGTCTTTTTACTTGCTCAATTCCCAAAACAATTCAAAAGAAAAAAAAGGAGGAAATATTCTCTCTGCTTTCTTGTTTTGCAGGCAGTAGTCGAGGCGGGAGCCAGGTACGTGGTGGTGCCGGGGATACTGCCGACGGGTTGCATTCCGATCGTACTGACGCTGTTCGCGAGCCCAAACAGGAGCGACTACGACGCCCGGACCGGGTGCCTGCGGGAGGACAACGCGTTTGCGCGCTACCACAACTCGGCGCTGCTGGAGGCCGTGCGTCGGCTCCGGTGCAAGTACCCCGCCGTCAAGATCGTCTACGCCGACTACTACGAGCCGGTCATGGCGTTCCTCAAGAAACCAACCGCATTCGGTACGCGAATTATGTTTCGTTTCCCTCAAAGAATTGAAATGGTTAGAGTGGACAACCCGACTGAGTTTCCCACAAACTAAATAACCTTAGGACATTCATTTGTGCTGTTAGGGGTTGCTAATCCTAGACCGAATTAACGTGGCAGGGTTCAGCGCCACCACATCGGGGCTCCGCGTATGCTGCGGAGCAGGTGGGCCGTACAACTACAATGCAACCGCCCCATGCGGGTTGCCTGGCGCCACCGCATGCCCCGACCCTGCCACACACATCAATTGGGACGGCATCCACCTCACGGAGGCGGCTTACAAGCATATCGCTACCGCTTGGCTCCGCGGCCCGTATGCACACCCACCTATTTTCGATGCCGTGCATCCGTAGCACCGTACATCATTCATGAATGTTTATTCTTGTATGAACAATATTATCACAACCGTTTACAACGATGCAATTTGTATTGAACTATTACTCTGAATATAATGTAAACAATCGGGAAAGAGAAGGCCATGGACACTAAAATTTCTTGGCTTGCAAGATTTTGTTTTTTTCTGGAAAGAGAATACTCATATATACAGATGGAGCCCTGCGCTCAAGAGCTATTGCCAATATGGCTCTCCCACGGTTCCATCCCCTATAAAAATGAAGTTTATAATTGACACACAAGCATTGAAATTGTCTAATTAGCCATCTTTTTTTTGAGAAACACAATACAAACATAGACGTTCACATACACGTGCATACACTCACCCTATGAACGCACCCATGCACACCCTACCCCTATGAGCACCTCCGGAAGACTGAGCCGACGGATTGGATTTTGAAATTGACGAAGTCACCACAGGCGCCTCGCTGTCGACGAAAATGTCGCCTTCCACTGAATGAATATTCCGCATTTATGAGCCACACAGATATTAAACCTGAGGTTTGAATTCTGGTGGGCTGAGGGTACAACCACCCAACCTCATGTTGGTTCTCTAATTAGCCATCTATGTTCTTCTTTTCTCCAAAATTCACACGGTGGCCACCGTAAATGCGAGGGCACCATATTTAGTGTGACGAAAGTGTTATGCAATTCTGTCTCATTCATCCCCTCCAATGCAAAGATACACATTGATTAGACATGAATACATTCCTAAAGGTGTAAGAACCTGTATTTTTATATAAGCATATGATTATATTGTTAAGAATTATGAAAAATGAATTATGAAAAATTTAGACAAAGATAATGCATGAAAGATACACATATATTAGCTATAGCATATATGTACGGCTACATAAATTATCTATAGGATGCAGAAAAAAAAACTTCTCCGTAGGATATGCACCCGTTTATGTACCATTTGACCAGTTCTTGTTGAGATTATTTGCCGAAATAACAGCATGCTCGTTCTACCATTAGCAGCTCTGCTTCTAAGCTGGGGATTATTATGCCAAAAAAAACTGGTTAGGAAACAACATGCACCAGCCGGGAATCGAACCCGGGTCTGTACCGTGGCAGGGTACTATTCTACCACTAGACCACTGGTGCTTCCATGTGAAATTTTCTCTACTAGTGGATCTATACTGTTAGTTTGTTGGACCTCCAACATCGCAGCTATCTGATCGACCTACACTTGCGTCTTTGAAGAGACCGTGTGGATACGTTACAGCAAGATTAGCCAACAAAATATGAACATGCGAGAGTCTCAGTTTGCGATGGTCGTCTCGACGGCTTCGTGTCTTATCATACTGAACCTTGGACACCTTTTACAAGTCCAAAGTTCTTGCACAAGTTCGCATGGTCAGACTATTGCTTAGGGAATGTATGGTTACTACTTACTAGCATACTCCCCACCGCAGCCCTTCGGAGAAATTTAGGCTATCAGGTAGCCTGCGCGTACGACTGACGCTCTATCGCATGTTCCTCAAAGCGACAGAGCTTGCGCCGCATGTTTCAACATGTGCCAAAGAAAAAGCACGCAACTGGGAAGAGGGAGATGGAGTGTCGCAATTCTCTTCACCACCGGCACATTCATAGCGCTACCACGATCTTTGACATCAGGAAGACATAGACGGACACCTCCACTCCCTCCATTGACACATGTGTCGACACACCATCATTTCAACAATCGTTCGCACATGCTTCATCAACTCGTCGCCAATAGCGGTAAGCCCCCAACTTAGCTTATGAAGCATTTAAGACCCTAGATATGTACTTAGGATGAGAGTTTTGGGTTTGATTTGCATTTGTTTGGTTGTGCTTGTATAAGTTTGTTCTTTCTTTCTGAAGCAGACATAGTTTACAGATCTATCTCTGGTTTGTTCAAGTTGGCGGTACTTTATTATCTAAAGTTTCACCTGCTCCCGATTTTGATGAAGTTTTGTGCTTAGGGTTTGACCTTTCCCCCATTTAGGGGTTAGGGTTAGTGTTTTTTTTTTTTGCCTTCCATGTATGAGCTTGATGATTGATTGGGTCAATTAATGATTAAGTTACGATGTATGTGTGGAAGAGCCCAGTGGGTTGCATGAACTGCATGCCCGTTATGAATGGTCTTTCCACGAACATTGCACATACGAAGCACTACCTCACTCTGTTTTGACATTGGTGCAATGGTGATGATTAAGTTGTGTCACAATTTAGTTCAAGGGGTCGTCTATTGTACCTAGTGCAATGCAGAAGTACATTGCTTCAACATGATCCAACACATCAGGATCATCTCTTGAATTGCACATATTGTGTGCACTCTGTTTTTTTCGACAAGGGACACTTTATTACTTAAACGGTTTAATCATTACATCTGGCTTCTGCATAACTAAGATACACAAAAGCCACTCAGGACCAAAATTATTAACCAAAAACACGTGGAAAAGCGCAATACAAGTAAACATCACAACAACTGCACAACCACCTATGGGATAGAGGGCAAATCTGTTGACTACGCTGGCATTCATGTTGGATAAAAATATCCATAGCCATATTCTCTAACCGTGGAGACATCTTCATAAATATGTCATGTTTCTCCACACAATGTAGACATGATCATAAATGGAGCGTACATAAGCACTCGTAGACAACCTTCATAAGAGAAAAAATCATCATTAAAAACCTTATCATGTATACATAAACATATTGACCAAATAATGGCAAGCGCTGCATGCACCAGTACATCTGCCGGTAAAGGTAGGGTGGGGAGCCGTCGGTGGCGACGGCCCTGGCTGTGAACTGCCCGCGCTGGCGCTGGACGATCTCGATCTGCTGGTAGGCGTCGGACGGGTCGAACGGTCGTGGCTTCACGTCTTTGATGCAGCGGGAGAAGCATCATGGGGTCATGTCCTCCTCCCCGGAGCACGTCCTGAATAGACACTTGCATTTGCCCGTGGCGACGATGGCGTAGTAGCGGTTGGAGGCGATGGGCTGGTCGGTGACGGGCACGAACACGACGGAATCGGTGTAGGTTCTTCTTCTCTCACCTTGGCGCTCCGTGTAGCTGAGCGTGAGCACGCAGTCCTCCGGGAACGGGAGGTCCCCCACGCGCGTCCCCCCGCACAACCCCCAACATCACGTCTCATCGTCGTCGTCGTCCTCGTCGCTCTTCACGATGATGTAGCCTGAGTTTTGGCCCTCCGGCGGTGGCCGGGGAACCGTCTCCGGGTGGCTCTTGAAGAAAGATAGCGGCTTGCTAGAGTACATGACACCCTTTGTATATGTCTTTGCGTTGATAACAATGACCAATTGCTTGATCCTTTTATGTACACACTATGCTAATACTTATATGAAAAATGTTGTTGAATGATAGAAAATGTTTTCTGATCTTACCGTAGGGAGATCTGGCATCCTCCTCCCGAGCCACCCCCGTGTGGCGGCCGGGGAGAACTCTACCCCGCCGTCGCCGTCTCCCCCCTCTCCCCCTCCCCTCCTTCGCCGCCGCCACGGGGTGCGTCTGGCAAAGGCCGGCCGGCGGCGGCGGGGATTCTTCGTCATCTCGCGCGAGGAGGTCGAGCGTGGGTCGTCTTCGTAGGGCCGGAGCGCGGCCCTTCGTCGGGGACCTCGATGGTGGTGCCTGGCCTTGGCTCGGGGACACCATGACGGACGACGAGGTGGTGGAGTGCCCTACCGGCGGCGGAGGGAGGGGTGGGGGCGGGCTGCAAGGGGAAACCCTAGGTCCCCTTCTCCTCGCTTCTCGGCGGCCGGCTGTGGAGGGCTGGCTTTCGGCTGCGGCGGTGCCTGATACGTCCAATTTGCATCACTATTTTATATCATAATTTGCTGTTATTCATTGATATATTTCATATTGGGACACAATACTTATGTTATTTCATCTATTTTGCATGTTTCATCATTATTGGAGGATCAAGCACCGGAGCCAGGATTCTCGCTGGAAAAAGCACCGTCGAAGGCAATATTTCGGAAGATCACCTGTGGAAGGAAATTATACCAAAAATCCTATTTTTCAAGATGACGGAGGAAGCCAGAAGGAGGAGCCAGGGTGGGCCCACACCATAGGGCGGCGCGGCCCAGGCCCTGGCCGCGCCGCCATGTGGTGTGGAGGGCCCACGACCCCTTTCGCCTCCTTTTCTTCGCGAAATCCTTCGTCCCGAAAACCTAAGCCAGAAGGGGTACCTCACGAAGAGTTACAGCCGCCTCGCGGGGCGGAGAACATCGGAGAGAAAGAGCTCTCCGGCGGGCGGGAATCCGCCGGGGAAATTCCCTCCGGGAGGGGGAAATCGACGCCATCGTCACCGACGTCAAGCTGGACATCATCACCATCACCATCATCATCATCTCCACCATCATCACCGCCGTCATCACCGCTGGACACCGTCACCGCCGTAGCAATTTGGGTTTGATCTTGATTGTTTGATAGGGGAAACTCTCCCGGTATCGATCTATACTTGTTGTTGATGCTATTGAGTGAAACCATTGAACCAAGTTTATGTTCAGATTGTTATTCATCATCATATCACCTCTGATCATGTTCCATATGATGTCTCGTGAGTAGTTCGTTTAGTTCTTGAGGACATGGGTGAAGTCTAAATGTTAGTAGTGAACTATGGTTGAGTAATATTCAATGGTGTGATATTTAAGTTGTGGTGTTATTCTTCTAGTGGTGTCATGTGAACGTCGACTACATGACACTTCACCATTTATGGGCCTAGGGGAATGCATCTTGTATTCGTTTGCTAATTGCGGGGTTGCCGGAGTGACGAAACCTAAACCCCGTTGGTATATCGATGCGGGAGGGATCGCAGGATCTCGAGTTTAAGGCTGTGGTTAGATTTATTCTTAATTACTTTCTTGTAGTTGCGGATGCTTGCAAGGGGTATAATCACAAGTATGTATTTAGTCCTAGGAAGGGCGGTACATTAGCATAGGTTCACCCACACAACACTTATCATAACAATGAAGATTATTTAGCCGTATGTAGCGAAAGCACTAGACTAAAATCCCATGAGTCCTCGAGAACGTTTGGTCATTATAAGTAAACAAACCGGCTTGTCCTTTGTGCTACAAAGGATTGGGCCACTCGCTGCAATTATTTCTCTCGCATTTTACTTACTCGTACTTATTTCATCTGTTACATCAAAACCCCCGAATACTTGTCTGTGAGCATTTACAGTGAAACCTTCATCAAAACTGTTTGCCAACACCTTCTGCTCCTCGTTGGGATCGACATTCTTACTTATCGAAGATACTACGATACACCCCCTATACTTGTGGGTCATCAAGACTATTTTCTGGCGCCGTTGCCGGGGAGTGAAGTGCTATTGGTAAGTGGAATTGGTAAGGAAAACCTTTACTGTTGTGCTGATTTTATTTCTACCTGCTGCCATAAGTCATTATGGAGAGCTCTTCTCTTCAATTTCTATTTGGGAAATCTACTACTACTGCAACGGTAGTAGATGAGGCGCCAGGTGAGGAAGTGATACCATATAAAATACCTATGAAAATTATTGAACGTGTTATGGATAACCGCTATGAAGGGGATGGAACTGTCCACCCCGGTGATCATTTACTGTTTTTGCATGAATTATGCGGGTTATTCAAATGTGCAGGTATTGCTATGGATGAAGTGAGGAAGAAATTATTCTCTTTATCGCTGTCCGGTAAGGCGGCGCATTGGTATAAATTACTTGGATAATGGGGATTCTCTTGAATGGAATGATATTGTGCCCCGGTTTTATTCTAAGTTCTATCCTCCAAGTGAAATTCATAAGGATCGGAATCGCATATATAATTTTTGGCCTCATGATGGAGAGAGTATTGCCCAAGCTTGGGGAGATTGAAGTCTTTAATGCTCAAATGCCCCATTCATGAGCTTCCGGTAATGTTATTATTGATAATTTCTATGCAAGACTTTCTTTTCAAGACAAGACTTTGCTTGGATACTTCTTGTTCTGGATCATTTACACGCAACAAAGAAGAGTTTAAAAGGGACCTTCTTGATCGAATCCAAGAAAATACTGAAGGTTGGGAGAACGACAAGGATAGAGAATCGGGTATAATTTATGATTATAAATGCATTGAAGCTTTTATGGATACTGATTTATTTCGTAATATGAGTGCTACATATGGTCTTGATTCCCAAGTTGTCGTAAATCTTTATAAAGCTTTTGCCTCTCATTATGAATTGCCTAAGAAGAATTTTGACAAGTATCATGAACCATATAAAGATAAAATGGATTCATCTATTAATAAGTGTGTTGTAATTGAAACTGCTGATCGTGTAATTCCCGAAGCTTATATTGAAAAAACTCCTTTCCCTGCTAAAATGAAAGAGTACTCTGTTATAAATAGTGCGGTTCATAAAAGTGAAAAGAAACCTAGAGAACCTGAAGAACAAATAAAAATTGAACCTCGTTGTTGCAATAGTTAAAGATCTTGTGACTCGAAAATGTTGAGGATGGTCATATTATTTTCTGTGAAGATGCTTCTAATATTGTTTCACATCCTAATAAACCCAAACAAGCTAGTGTTCCTATGCTATCTGTTAAAATTGGTGATCATTGCTATTATGGACTATGTGATATTGGTGCAAGTGTTAGTGCTATTCCTTATGAGCTTTACACGGAGATTATGCACGAAATTGATTCTTGTGAACTTGAAGATATTGATGTGGTTATTCAGCTGGCTAATAGAGAAACTATTTCACCAATTGGTATTGTCCGAGATGTGGAAGTTCTATGTGGTAAGATTAAATATCCTGCTGACTTTTTGGTACTTGGTTCTGCTGCTAGTGATTATTGTCCTATCATTTTTGGTAGACCTTTTCTAAATACTTGTGGAGCTATTATAGATTGCAAGAAAGAGAAAATTTTGACTAAATTTGCTGGTGAATCTTATGAGTTTAACTTCTCTAAATTTACTAAAACTCCTTATAAAGCTGATTTGCCTAGTAATGATTTTAAAATGGAGCAGTGTGCATCTATTGTTCTTGTTCCTAACAATCCTTTGCAGCAACATTTGGAGGATAGTGAGAGCGAAATTTTTAGGAAAGAAAGAGATGAACTTGAGGAAATTTTTCTTCGCCAACCTATTCTCAAGCATGATTTACCGGTGGAAGATTTGGGTACAACACCGCCACCAAAGGAAGATCCTGTTTTTGATTTAAAGCCTTTACCCGATGATCTTAAATATGCTCATATTGATGATAAGAAAATATATCCTGTTATTATTAGTTCTAAGCTTACTGAGTTTGAAGAAGAAAGATTATTGCAAATATTGAAGAAACACCGAGGAGCTATTGGCTACACTCTTGATGATTTGAAGGGGATTTCTCCATCTATTTGCCAACATGCTATTAATATGGAAGATGATGCAAAGCCTGTTGTTGAACCTCAGCGTCGTCTAATTCCGAAGATGAAGGAAGTGGTAAGGAATGAGGTATTACGACTTCTTGAAGCTGGTATTATATATCCTATTGCTGATAGTAGATGGGTTAGTCCTGTACATTGCGTTCCCAAGAAAGGAGGTATGACTGTTGTGCCTAATGATAATGATGAGCTCATTCCTCAAAGAGTGGTTGTAGGGTATAGAATGTGCATTGATTTTCGAAAATTTAATAAAGTTACTAAGAAAGATCATTACCCTTTACCATTTATTGATCAAATGCTAGAAAGATTGTCTAAAAATACTCATTTTTGCTTTCTTGATGGTTATTCTGGATTTTCACAAATTGCTTGTTAAAGCTAAAGATCAAGAGAAAACCACCTTTACTTGTCCCTATGGAACTTATGCTTATAGACGTATGCCTTTTGGTTTATGTAATGCTCCTGCTACTTTTCAAAGATGCATGTCTGCTATTTTTCATGGTTTTTGTGAAAGTATTGTAGAGGTATTCATGGATGATTTTTCCGTTTATGGGAATTCTTTTGATAGTTGCTTGCGAAACCTTGATAAAGTTTTGCAGAGATGTGAAGAAACTAACCTTGTTCTTAATTGGGAGAAATGCCACTTTATGGTTAATGAAGGAATTGTATTGGGACATAAAATTTCGAGAGAGGTATTGAAGTTGATAGAGCTAAAGTTGAAGCAATTGAGAAGATGCCCTATCCGAGGGATGTTAAAGGTATTCGTAGTGTTCTTGGTCATGCTTGGGTTTTATAGGAGGTTTATTAAAGATTTCTCCAAGATTTCAAAGCCTCTTACTAATCTTCTTCAAAAAGATGTACCATTTGTTTTTGATGATGATTGTAAGGAAGCTTTTGAAACTCTTAAGAAAGCCTTAACAAGCTGCTCCTATAGTTGAACCTCCTGATTGGAATTTACCATTTGAAATTATGTGTGATGCTAGTGATTTTCTTGTAGGTGCTGTTCTTGGACAGCGAGTAGATAAAAAACTGAATGTTATTCATTATGCTAGTAAAACTCTTGATGCTGCTCAAAGAAATTATGCTACAACTGAAAAAGAACTATTGGCTGTAGTCTTTGCTTGTGATAAATTCAGACCTTATATTGTTGATTCAAAAGTTACTATTCATATCGATCATGCTGCAATTAGATACCTAATGACAAAGAAAGATGCTAAGCCGAGGCTTATTAGATGGGTACTTCTTTTGCAAGAATTTGATTTACATATTGTAGATAGGAAAGGTGCTGATAATCCTGTTGTCTGATAATTTGTCTAGATTGGAAAATATTGTTTATGATCCTGTTCTCGTTAATGATAGTTTTCCAAATGAACAATTGGCCGTGATAAAGGTGAGCTCGCGAGACAGATCCTTGGTATGCTGATTATGCTAACTTTATTGTTTCCAAGTACTTGCCTCCAACCTTTTCAGCTCGAGCAAAGGAGGAAATTCTTTTATGATTTGAGGCATTATTTCGGGATGACCCACACTTATATAAAGAAGGAGTGGATGGTATTATGCGAAGATGTGTTCCCGAATATGAACAACAAGAGATATTGAGTAAATGTCATGGCAGTGCTTATGGAGGACATCACGCCGGAGAAAGAACCGCGCACAAAGTTCTACAATCAGGTTTTTATTGGCCAACTCTCTTCAAGGATGCGAGAAAGTTTATTCTATCTTGTGATGAATGCCAAAGGGTTGGTAATATCTCCAGACGCAATGAAATGCCTATGAATTATACTCTTGTTATTGAACCGTTTGATTGTTGGGGATTTGACTTCATGGGACCTTTTCCGTCTTCGAAGGTAACACTCATATACTTGTTGCTTGTTGATTATGTTACTAAATGGGTGGAAGCTATACCTACAAAAAGTGCTGATGGTGAGACCTCTTTAAGAATGCTTTTGGATATTATTTTTCCTAGATTTGGAGTGCCTAGATATATTATGACTGATGGAGGTTCTCATTTTATTCATGGAGGTTTCAGAAAAACTCTTGCTAGGTATGGTATTAATCATAGAATTGCTTCCGCTTATCATCCTCAAACTAGTGGTCAAGTAGAATTATCGAATAGAGAAATTAAATCTATTTTGGGAAAGACTGTTAATAAAACTAGAAAGAATTGGGCTAGTAAATTGAAGGATGCACTGTGGGCTTATAGAACTGCTTATAAAAACCCCATGGGAATGTCACCTTATAAAATGGTTTACGGAAAAGCTTGTCATTTACCTTTAGAGCTAGAACACAAAGCTTATAGGGCTGTTAGAGAATTAAATAAAGATCCTAAACTTGCCGCTGATAAGAGGTTGCTACAATTGAGTTCTCTAGATGAATGGAGAAGTGAAGCTTATGAAAATGCTAAACTCTTTAAAGAGAAAGTTAAAAAATGGCATGATAGAAGGATCATCAAAAGAGAGTTTAATGTTGGAGATAAGGTCCTATTGTATCGGTCTCGTCTCAGATTCTTTGCAGGGAAATTACTCTCGAAATGGGAAGGACCATATGTTGTCGAGGAGGTGTATCGCTCAGGAGCAATCAAGATTAGCTCTCTCCAAGGCAATGCTACGCAAGTGGTGAATGGACAAAGACTCAAGCATTATATCTCGGGTGATTCTTATAATGTTGATGTTGATATTATTCAAGTGGAAACACCGGAAGCTTTCATCAAAGGACAAATTGACAGTCCGCCGTAACTCGACTTTGAATAGGTAACAGATCGGTAATGAAAATTACGCAATTTACTTTCCGAACAATATTTTCGCTGTTTTTGGAAAATATGAGAAATTACTAGTTCGAAACGGAGTGGAAAGGACGCACGAGGGGTGCCACCATAGGGCGGCGCGGCCTGACTCGGGCCCGCGCCGACCTATGGTCCGGCCGCCCCGTCGCCCCTTTCCGACTCGGTTCGATCTGGTACTTTCCTTTGGTCGTGAAAATTTTTGCTATATAATCCCCCGGACCCCTGGAGGTCCGTATATCGTGTTCTCGACGTGTTTTGTTTCGAGTTGTTTCTGCCAGGATTTGCTTCGGATCTAGAGCCACCATGTCTTCGTCGGAAGCCCCGAAGGACAACTCCAGCAAGGATGTTGGCAACTTGTACATGGAGGAGCTGAAGATGCACCCCAAGGAGTTGCTGCTCGTTGAAGGAGAACCCGCAGGTCAAGGATGTCCGGGGTCCTAAAGGAGAAGGAAGCCTCGGAAGACAGGATGGAGAAGCTAGAACAAGAGGTTTTCAAGTACAAGAAGATGGCTGAGCGTGAGGTGGATATCTTCCACGAGATTGTGTCCGAACTCATTGCTCGAACATGAGAAGGAAACTGGAAAGCTTTGGAGCGACATCCTCTCACTTCACGACACCACCAACAAGCTCCAAGCACAACTCTATGACGTTCAGAATCAAAACTGTGAGTATGAAAACAGGTTTAAATACATAAGCCGTGCTGCCAGTTTCAGGATTCCCGAGACCAAGATGTCGTTTCTTGATGGAGAGCCTCTTCCTTGGAAGTCTGATGACGGGAATTCATCGCCACCATCTCCTCAGGAGTAATTCATCATCGGTATTGGCATCCCCTTGGTTTGTTCCAAGCTTGGGGGAGTGCCGCGGTATCACATTATCACTACCTTTTACTTTTATTGTCAAGTAGTGTCATATCATGAATAGGGAAGTTATCGTATAAGATGGGTTGCGTTTGGAAGTATCTCTCCTTTAGTTGTCTATGTATCCCTTGGTGTGAGTTATCGATATGGAATATTAATGAGAAGTCTTATCATTTACATATTGCACATCTTATTTTAGTTTGCAATTTCTATGATTCATCTTGTTGTTAGTATTGGTATCACTTTGGGAGCATTGAATAAATCTATTTGGTTTTGGCAAACTTAGCATTGGTCAATAGCAACAACACTTTGAGGTTTAAATAGAGAAGAGAAATACATGTAGATGTTTCGTTGTCTTTCTTGTTAGCTCATAGTTCATTATTCTGAAGTTAAAATTGTTTGTGCTTACAAGGAAGATGCATGATTGTTTCTATCATATGTATATTTGTTTGTTTCCCTCGACTCTTATGCTTGCTAATTAATCTTGCTAACCAAAGACCTGTACTGAGAGGGAATACTTCTCGTGCATCCAAACCTTCAACCAAACCTATGTTATTTGTGTCCACCATACCTACCTATTACATGGTATTTTCTCGCCATTCCAAGTAAATACTTCATGTGCTACCTTTAAACAATTCAAAACTTAGTATCTCTTATTTGTGTCAATGTTTCATAGCTCATGAGGAAGTATGTGGTGTTTTATCTTTCAATCTTGTTGGGCAATTTCCACCAATGGACTAGTGGCTTCATCCGCTTATCCAATAATTTTGCAAAAAGAGCTGGCAATGGGATTCCCAGTCCCAAATTAATTAAACTGAATAGACACTCCTCCATGGTATGCGATTGATGGACGGCACCCGAAGGATTCGGTTAGCCATGGCTTGTGTAAGCAAAGGTTGGGGGGAGTGTCATCATCATCATAAAGCTAAAATAAAAAGGCACTCCTTCATGGTATGAGATTGTTGGCAGGCACCCGAGGATTCGGTTAGCCATGGTTTGTGAAAGAAAGGTTGGAAGGAGTGCCACACAAAATGAAAATATTATGGGAGCCGCTCTTAGGAGGTTGTCTGGCAAGGGGGTTAGAGTACCCGCTACCAGTCGTTGACAACAATAAACACCTCTCAAAATGTTACTTTTATTATCTCTATATGATTTCAAAACTGAAAGAGCTCTAGCACATGATTTAATCCCTGCTTCCCTCTGCGAAGGGCCTGTCTTTTACTTTATGTTGAGTCAGTAAACCTATTTCTCTCCATCTCAAGCAAGCATTTGAGTAGTTGTGATCAAACCATTATATTGTGATTTACTACATCATGTCTTTTATTCTTTCTTGTTTAGTACAAGTTTTATCTGAATGAATATAGCTTTGCAAGTTATCAATGATTATGAAGAGACCATTATGATTGAGTATGCAAGTTGTGCATTATAAACTTTAACATGAGAGAGCTGCTCAATAAATAAATATAATCTATTAATTGTTCTCTGACCAGGAACGGAGTTTGCCATCACCAATTATGATTTCTCATGCACCTTTACTTGTGATTACCTTATACTTGTTTCAATATGAGTTATAAGAGGTTGTTTACTATAATGTCCTGTGTGAATGAATATGATGTTTCTTGTCCGTATTTTATTTATCGACTCTTCACTCCATAAACATGTGGTCATGTCTATCGAGTTCAGTTTCGCTTGGGGACAAGCGAAGTCTAAGCTTGGGGGGAGTTGATACGTCCAATTTGCATCACTATTTTATATCATAATTTGCTATATATTATTCATTGATATATTTCATATTGGGACACAATACTTATGTTATTTCATCTATTTTGCATGTTTCATCATTATTGGAGGATCAAGCACCGGAGCCAGGATTCTGCTGGAAAAAGCACCGTCAGAAGGCAATATTTCGGAAGATCACCTGTGGAAGGAAATTATACCAAAAATCCTATTTTTCAAGATGACGGAGGAAGCCAGAAGGAGGAGCCAGGAGGAGCCGGGGTGGGCCCACACCATAGGGCGGCGCGGCCCGAGGCCCCGGCCGCGCCGCCATGTGGTGTGGAGGGCCCACGACCCCTTTCGCCTCCTTTTCTTCGCGAAATCCTTCGTCCCGAAAACCTAAGCCGGAAGGGGTACCTCACGAAGAGTTACAGCCGCCTCGCGGGGCGGAGAACATCGGAGAGAAAAGAGCTCTCCGGCGGGCAGGAATCCGCCGGGAAATTCCCCTCCGGGAGGGGGAAATCGACGCCATCGTCACCGACGTCAAGCTGGACATCATCACCATCACCATCATCATCATCTCCACCATCATCACCGCCGTCATCACCGCTGGACACCGTCACCGCCGTAGCAATTTGGGTTTGATCTTGATTGTTTGATAGGGGAAACTCTCCCGGTATCGATCTATACTTGTTGTTGATGCTATTGAGTGAAACCATTGAACCAAGTTTATGTTCAGATTGTTATTCATCATCATATCACCTCTGATCATGTTCCATATGATGTCTCGTGAGTAGTTCGTTTAGTTCTTGAGGACATGGGTGAAGTCTAAATGTTAGTAGTGAACTATGGTTGAGTAATATTCAATGGTGTGATATTTAAGTTGTGGTGTTATTCTTCTAGTGGTGTCATGTGAACGTCGACTACATGACACTTCACCATTTATGGGCCTAGGGGAATGCATCTTGTATTCGTTTGCTAATTGCGGGGTTGCCGGAGTGACAGAAACCTAAACCCCCGTTGGTATATCGATGCGGGAGGGATCGCAGGATCTCGAGTTTAAGGCTGTGGTTAGATTTATTCTTAATTACTTTCTTGTAGTTGCGGATGCTTGCAAGGGGTATAATCACAAGTATGTATTTAGTCCTAGGAAGGGCGGTACATTAGCATAGGTTCACCCACACAACACTTATCATAACAATGAAGATTATTTAGCCGTATGTAGCGAAAGCACTAGACTAAAATCCCATGAGTCCTCGAGAACGTTTGGTCATTATAAGTAAACAAACCGGCTTGTCCTTTGTGCTACAAAGGATTGGGCCACTCGCTGCAATTATTTCTCTCGCATTTTACTTACTCGTACTTATTTCATCTGTTACATCAAAACCCCCTGAATACTTGTCTGTGAGCATTTACAGTGAAACCTTCATCGAAACTGTTTGCCAACACCTTCTGCTCCTCGTTGGGATCGACATTCTTACTTATCGAAGATACTACGATACACCCCCTATACTTGTGGGTCATCAGTGCCCAGGCGCGTGCGGTGTCTTCGGACTACGCAATCTGCTTGGTGTCTCCGGCGGCAACCATGGCCAGCCTGGGATGGTCGTCGGCGTGGGGGCCCGACCTGAATAAAGGCGGTGGTCCTAGGGTCTCTCTTGGGCGAAGATGAAGACCTGCCTGAGGCTTGCCCTTCATGATCTGGTCGGAGTGTTGAGTTCTGGAAGGCGTCGACGGCGAATGTAACAGTGCTTCTATTGCCTGAAGTTTGCTGGATCGGTGGTATTCGGTCGTGCGCGCCCATGCTTTTATTCCGACCGTTTGATTCTAGAGGGTGCTGCGCGAAGCTCTTTTCTGTGTTGACACCAAGTGACAGCTGATCCAAGGTGAAGTCAGAAGAAGAGAATATCATGAAGGCCGGATTTGGAGGACTAGCCAATGGAAGTTCAAGTGTTTGCGCTGTTCTGGGGCTTGCTTGGTGTTCCGGACTTCGCAATAGTGGTATGAAAGTGGGGGCGCAGCACATGCGAAGTTCGTAGTCTTACCTTTCAGGGTGAAAACCCAAGATCTAGCCTTAACTGGTTGTGTCTGGCAATGTCCTTGTTGAAGATATTGTTTTATGAGCGGAGACTATCTTCAGGGTGAAAATCTAAGATCTTTGATCGGGCGACGACGGCGCTGGTGCACTGTTTCCTTCTTGGAGGCGTTGCTTTTGAAGAGTTTGAATTTTAGATGTTGTCTTGGCGGTGGATATATTACTGTTGCTAGGACTGAGATACTGTAGCGGGACTTTTAGTTCTTAGTTTTATTTTCTCTTTTTTTTAGCTGTGTGTGCATCCGTAAAGTTATTAGGACATTGCGTTGTTGTAGAGGTTGGATGTGATTAGTATCTTCTGATATTAACATATTCTCTTTGAGAGTGGATTTGGTGATCAGGGGGATATGTGAGCATCCCGTAATCACCGTTGGATTTGGTCCACCACCGTTGGATTCTGCTACTCACTAACGGTCACTACCTCGTCGGCCTGCACCTCCACCTCGCCGCCTCCACCTTGCGCATATGATGTCGCGTCAGTGTCTCCCCGGCTAAGCGTCACCGTGCACCTTCCGCGCGTCTCTCCGTCCTTCCACTCGACGCGCTGGACCATGTCGATGCGTGTACAGTGCTAACATCGTTAGACATGTGTCGAGCAGAGAAAGGGTGCTCACATATCCCCTAATCACCAGGCTTCATCTGTATTCCCTTTATCGAAAAAATTGATAGGAGAAAAGTTTCGCATGAGTTACTCACGGAACAAGATAACACGGCTTTGATGCGATTAGTCGCAGCTAGCAAGCGCTGGGCGTAGCGTACAGTGCACACATGTTAACTACCACTTCAGCTCTTATCCTTTTCGATAGCAAGAATTGCTACTCCTACACCACACACCTCTGCGGCTCTGCCTGTGCAAATCCTTAGATTGTTCCAAGGAATTACCGTTGGTTTGACCACTATTGGAATCTCCGAGGAGTTTCTTGTGTTTGCCTAATATTGACCGAAGAAACAGCTGCTCAAAACTAGCCTAGTGGCCTGTCACGATCACGCCATCACGGCGTTATATGGGCATGCGTATACTTTTCCAACATCCATTTTCGTAGATCCAAAGACGCCTCTCCACAGCTTTGTCAAGATTGTGGCCAAAATCATATCTCATTGTTTGGCCCCTGGAATGAACGATATTTTCTCCCATGTCTAAAGTGTATTCATCAAGTTTAGAAACTTCCATGACAGCTTCATCATGTTTGCCTGTAACTAAGCTAGGCGGCTTCGCCGTAGGAAAAAAGCGGCCCTCCTCTTCAAGCTCGAAATTAGGACGGCTTTTGACCATGTATGTTGGGATTATATTCTTGAACTCCTTCAAAGCCTTGCATTTTCACCACACTTCAGCTATTGGCTTACAGCCCTATTTTGCACCTCTTCTTCAAGAGTTCTCCTCGATGGCATGACCCTATCAAGCATGGATGCGGCTTACGGCAAGGGGATCCACTCTCCCCCTTGCTTTTCGAAATCACTATTGACCCCATACAACACATCCTTGAAGTCGCCACCGAGCATGTTCTTCTTAGCCACCTCCGCTGCAGAGGAGCTAGGTTTTGGACCTCCGTTTACGCCAATGATGCCTCCATTTTCATGGCCCCCATTCATTCGGATATCTCCAACCTTGCACAAATTTTGAACAACTTTGGCGATGTCACCACCTTATTGACAAAGCCTTGTAGCTTGTTAGGGGATGACCCCCGGTAGGCTAAGATGGTGGCCTAAACGACTAGGTTAAACTCGGTGTGACCGACTTACATGGGTAAGTCGGGGAAACCTTGTTTTGCAGGTAAAGGTTAAACTGACTGGGTTAGCCATGCCGACATACCCTGTCGACATACCTATGTCGGTAGGCCATGGCGGGAAGATCTAAACTTGGCCTAACTCGGTTAGCTCGAAAGGCGCTAAGGAATAAAGACCGACATACTTTGTCGGAACCGACATAGGGGTCCGGCATAAGGCCAACAGTATATATACTACCGAAATAATCTTATATACTTCATGTTACATGTACATACTATCCGGCATGATAGATACTCTCTAGATTATGAGAAATATGTGTGGATGTAACTACACCCGGGTGTAGTATGAATATAATCAAAGCTTGGGATAGACTATACTGATCCCTCCCTAATGATAGTAAAAATTACTAAAAAACCCCTTAAAAAAGAGTAAGCCCACTAGTGGCATAGGAGTGACAGACCAAGTAGGGTTTACATTTATTGACCATGTTATAGTTGTTACCTATGTTGTAATGCATCCCATACATGTATTTTTTCCTATATGAGACCATGGGTTCATCTCTCTTCAAGAAGATGCACAACAACAAAGTCTTAACCTTGATACATAGTTGGGCAAGGATCCATATGTGTCCAAAGTGAAAAGATCTCGTCGCTACACTCAACTCCAAGCCACCAATGAAAATTCTTATGAAAAGAAGCGTGCAAACAATGATTTCTCCCAAACAAGCAATGTAGATTAAGATGCCGCCCTTGGGGAGAAGCATGCAGTTGGCCTGATGGGAGGGAAGTTTGAGAAACATGCTGCAAAATGTGTTGCTACATCAAGCTCATCTCAAGAATCCTTGGCTGAAATGATGTGTCTAGGAGGTGTCAAGTGGAAAGAAAGGTGAGATGAGGGAGCAAAAGGAAGATAAACACTTCAAGAGTTTCATAGAGGTACAAGCCGAGAAGGCAGTGATTGAGAAGGAGAAGCTCATGATCGAAATACAAAAAGGCCTCAACCGACATGTTGAGAGCGACAATGAATGTGAAGGAGGTGATCTCAAGTTGTTCACCGAGGAAGCCAATGTAATGTTGGTCCATAAATTATCATGGACGATATGAGGAAGGCTTGCGGTATGAAAAAGTTTATGACAAATTTTTGTCTCGCACTGATTGAGCACTCTATGTCCGATTTGTTTTGTGTATCATTTATGATCATGCTGGTACCGGGTTGATGAACGACACGATTAATTTGAGTCTGAACATGTACTATGAGTCTATGACTTATGCATTTCTTTAACGATATGCTCATGGTTTTGTGCTGGACTTGTTAAATATGAACATAAGCCGATTGAGAAAATGATGTCCAGGCAACCCAAATGACACATTGTTCCCGAAATCGGACATGTAGGTGACAATACATTGCTGAATTTATGTACACAAAAACATAAATCTTACTCCTTTTTCACATACAAATAAATTCCTCAAAAAATAGGATGAATATCTGAAAAATACTCTTTTTTTGGAACAACAAACAACTTTCGGAAAAAAAATATGTACTAGTACTATCACACAAAATTAGCTGAAGATATTCTAACGGGTGCATACTCTGCGCTTCTGCAGTAAGTGATATCACTCCTGCTTTCCTCTGACCTTGTTGAGGTGCACAAAGTCAAAGGCTACCACGACGCTCCCGTCCATCCTCTTGACCACGAACCTCTCCACCAGCACCGACCGGCCGGCCACCTTCCCGGCCTCCTCCTCCTCCTCGACCCACCCGCCCCTGTACTCCTCCCACCTCATCCTCTCCCACACGCTCGCGCACACACCCACGCTCTGCCCGGCCGCTGCCCTGAACCACACGTAGCCGTCGCCGTGCCGCTCGGCGCCGCTCGACACCACCTGCCTCGCCTCCAGGCTCCCGCCAAAGAGCACCCTCGTGCTGTGCAGATTCGAGCCGACGTGGATCTGCTCCCAGCGCTGCTCCAGCGCCACCTCGTAGAAGGGGCCGCGGTCCATCTGCTCCGACGGGGACACGCCGTCTTCTTTGACGAGATAGAACGGGCAGTACCATTTCCCGACAGCCGTTGACATCGCCGTCGGGAGGCTCGCGTCGGCGAGCTGGCGCGACCGGAGCGCCGCGTTGATGCCCGGTGCGTCGCCGAGGTCGAAGTGGTTCTTGGCCTTTGAGGCGTACACCCGCCAGTACTTCTTTCGGTAGAGGAAGTGCGGGAAGCCGTCGGCCGCCACGGCCCTGGCCGTGAACCGCCCGCGACGGCGCTGGACGATCTCGATCTGCTGGTAGACGTCAGCCGGGTCGAACGGGCGCGGCTCCACGTCGCTGATGCAGCGGCAGAAGCAGCACGGGGTCATGTCCTCCTCGCTGGAGCACGTCCTGACGAGCCCCTTGCGCTTCCCCGTGGCGACGACGGCGTAGTAGCGGTTGGAGGCGAGGGGCGCGTCGGGGACGGGAACGAAGACGACGGAGTCAGTGTAGGTTCTGCTGTTCTGCCCGTGGTGCTCCGTATAGCGCAGCGTGAGGACGCGGTCCTGCGGGAACGGGAGGTCCCGCACGCGCGTCCCGCCGCAGTGCCCCCAGCAGCACGTCTCGTCGTCGTCCCCGTCCTCGTCGCCCTTCACCACGAGGTAGCCTGAGTTCCGGCCCTCCGGCGGCGGTCGGGATGCTGCCTCCGGTTGGCTCTTGAAGAGGGACAGGGACTTGGTCGCGTACATTGCAGCCTTGCTTTCCTTTGCTTCCTTCTTCTGTGTATGTCTTCCAGGTGTACTTGCGTGGATAACAATGAGCAGTGAATCATGTGTATATATACTGCGGTACGGTCCCAGTATCGTATGGAAATCGATCTTCACTGATCTTATCGCGCTGATTAGTCAAATCGCAGGAAGAAAGTTCGCATGAGTTGTCAAGTGACCCAAGAAAACGCGTCTTTTGATGGGACTAGTCGCAGCTAGTGAGCTAGATGACGACATACTCTCTCTATCCAGGAAATCCAGTGAAACGTTTTAAATTTAATACGACCTCCCAATATCCTAAATTTGTCAAAATATACGTGTATCTAAAGTGTTATAGGGTGTACATACATGTAAATTTAGACAAAGCTTTGGGACATGCTTTTATGAAAGGAGGGACTAACTAACCTAATAACAATAAGTATTAACATACTACCTTTATGCCAAATATAATGTGTATTATGTTAATTCAAATTCAAACAGTGTAAATTTTAACAAAGTTTATATGGAAAATATAAACATCTAAGAAATCAAACAATTACCACTAAAAATATAATGAAGTATATTTTAATATATCATACATTTTGTATTGTAGATATAGATAGTTTTCTCAATAAAGTTGATCAAAGTTCATGGGCGGAGCTCTCAACAGTCTATACCTGATGCACAGGCATCAGGGTCAAAGAATTATTTTAGTCCCGCTTATGAGCTTAATAGGGCCTATGCATCAGGGTAGACAAAGAAAGGTGCAAGCTTTCAAAAAAAAAAGGTGCATCAGGGAGGCAATAATTCAAGCTAGCAAGGGTTCAAACAAAATTGTATACATATGCATCAGAGAGACCTTTGCTCCAGTTTCACCCCTGTTAAAGTTAACGCAGTTTGACTGTAATGAAAACCAGTTAAGGAAAGAATACTTATTGGTATATCATAAACTACTTTTTGAGACGAATCTAGTGATATTAATCTGCTTATCATATATGTTGCCACATTTTCTTTCTATTTTTTTTTATTTTAATCTAAAATGAAGTTAGAAGTTTATTGATGATCGGAAGGAGTGCTTCTTTGACGGTCGATCTGTGGGACGTAATAACTAACGTAAGGTAAAGTATACGGTACTGTCACTGCTTCTTCTCTTAAGCTTCTTTCGTGAAGCTAGCTTCTACGGAAAGAGAAGCCACCGTTTTTCCAGAGTATTGAAATATAAGTTTTTTTTTCATGGATTGCCTTCATTTTCATTTTGACCACTGGCATCTTCGAGGTGTTTCTTGTTCAGCGTATAGACAGCTTAACATGACTTGCCACGCTCACGGCACGATATGCACATGCAACTTACATTTCCATGATCCGATCCCATGGGGCGGATCCAGAGCAAAATCAACCCGGTGTTATTGAATGAAGCACATAGATTTTTTCACCTACAGCTGAGGGTGTCATACACGGGAAATCTACAGAATACGTCAAATAAAATGGAATACGCCTGACGTTGCTGGTGTCATGTGAGTATGTGACACCTGCTAGTTTAATGTGGGTACGCCTGACGTTGGCTCCATCCTGCGCCTTAGAGCAAGGTTAATAATATAGCCTGCCACCGGCTATAAGGTCATGCCATGTCACTTAAAGCCTATACATGTACAATAAGCTAGCTCTTGTGTTGGCTCTATGAAATATTTAATTAGATCTAATAATTAATGATTGCATGTGCATGCAAGACTAGATGGGGATGGAAGAGCCGGCCAAAGCACTCTCCGCAAGCTACAAGCTGGCTGCACTGTCTCGTTTTTTGTGTGTAGCCGGGCTACATACCAAGCGCCTGCTCTCTTCTCTCTCATGCCTTCTCTCTCTTCCACCTAAGATTTTGCTGATGTGGAGTACCTTGTAGCCAGCTGACAAGGATCTATTATACTTGCTCTTACAAACGAGCTGGAGAAAAATAAGACAGCACAGGGAACAAGTTCACGGAAACATAAAAAATTCCAACATCCTTGGCGCATGCATGTTCATGATTCTGGTGCATGTAGTACACGAAATTTTCCTTTGCATTATCCAACAAATAAGATGCCCTGATAATGGCAGTTTAGCACAGCGAGAAGAGAAACAAAAAGTTTGATAAAACAAAATGCACCAGCCGGGAATCGAACCCGGGTCTGTACCGTGGCAGGGTACTATTCTACCACTAGACCACTGGTGCTTGCATGTTAAAATTTCATAATTAATTTACTAGTTTACAGTAAGGGCGTCATCTGCTATAATCTTATTACCTCTAATATCTAAAAGGAACTAGTTGAATGCTTGTGAGTTACCACGGTCTTTTTTATCTTGTATTTGTGCTATCTATTCTGGCTGGGTACGGTATGCAGACACAACATTAAAGTTTAACATTATTCACACACACACACACATCAAAGTTCATCACTAATAGTACACACAACACCAAAATCTCAGAGTTCATCAAAATATTTGGCCGTGAGAAAAACGAAAAACAAAATCTCATTTCATTACATTTTTTATGAATAACCTGGCACAAGAAGGCCATAACAATATTCTGAGTCAAACTCAGGCAGAATTATTCCTAGTATTTGTTATCCCTAGCAGAAAAATGGTACATAACATAGGTGGAAAAAAAAGAATGCCATGACCAAACTGGTACGTGACGCAAGAGAGACCGAGCGAATCAATCATGAAGTAAATCATATCTAGGGTTCTTGGATGCGTGGAAGACCACGGGCCCTTATTGGCGGGAGGGTTCCCATTATTTGTTTAAGTTATTTTTCAATGTATTCTTCGAGATGATGAGGCACCGGCTACATCTTGAAATCGACATAAGGTCCTCCATGCCCTATCCTCGCTCCGGTTGCGTGTCTAGCGTTGGCAGGGGCGTGGAGTTGTGCGTCGCACGGATCTTCTAGGATCATATCGGTTTTCGTGTCCATTGGTGTGTTTTCATGTTTGCGTCTTCGGATTTACGGATCTCATCTTTGGCGATGGTTGTTTCTTTGGTGTGATGGTCCTTTGGCGCTTAGGATAGCGACTTTCAATTTATCTACAACAACAAACTTTAGTACAGTAACTTTTGTCCAACTCTGGTGATAGAGGGGCGAGGACAGCGGCGGGCTTTTGCTCGCGCTAGTGCATGTAGTTGTCGCTAGGTGATCTAAACACTAATTTATAATTGTTATTGCCTTTTGGGTTCTTTATACAACTATGATTGACTATTATTAGATATTTAAAAAAAATCTTAGCTGAAATGAAGGTACAAACAAATCGTCGTTAGACAGGTCTCGATGCACAAAGGACCTTTCCGAAGCGGATCCTCTGTTACACACAACAACTTCCCCAAGTGATGCCTCTTTCTGTCAGCTGTGGATGTACAAACCAATGTGGACGTAGTAGCTCGGTACCGAAATATAAGACTTTCTAGAAAGATAATTTAGCTCTCTTAAAAGGCTTATATTTTAGGACCGAGGTAATAATTGACTTCAGGGAGAATACACACTCTCAAAGAATGCTCCAACTATTTTTTTTATTTTCCACATTGAACCTTTCGAAGAACTACATGGGACCGCGCATTCCACCCCTCCTTGGGGTAGAGATCCCGGCCTCACGAGAAACACACTTGTTCTTATTGTTCTTCTTGTTGTTCTTTCTCTTCTTTCTCCTAGGCTTGGGAGCATCCACAATCCGTTCATTGCTCGAGCCTTCCTTAGCTAAGGAGAGGGTGAGAAGCTGCGCCATCTTGGCATACAAACTATCAATATCCTTCAAGTGCTCACAACAAGGGTTAGTGGAATCAAGCACTTCAACTTCTTTCTCCTTACATGCTTGCGTTTGAGGTTGCCCACAAGACTTTGAGAGACTAGCAAATTCTCTCTTCAAGGCCTTGTGGGCCTCGTCGAGGATTGTCGAGTCCTTAAGTAGTTTGGTGTGGCCAACATCAAAAGCAAGCCTTTCATTTTTAAGCACATTAACTAAGAAAATAGCATGGTATCTTTCCTTACTGGGTTTGGAAATGTTTTGGGTAGTTAGACACTTCTAGATTAAGAACACTCTCCTCAAGAGTGAGCCTCAAATTGTGTTCTTCTTCATGGACTTGAGTGGGAGAGGCAATTAATCTCATCGATGGCTTTCCTCTCAATCCTCTCTTTATCCTCAAGGAGGTCTTGTTCTTCACCTAGTAGAGCCATAAGAGCCTCAACATGTTTCTTGGTCTCCCCTTGCATGTTATTCAAGAACACATTCAAACTCATAACCTCACGTTTTACGGCAAGGCTCTCAACATCAATAATATTGGAAGTGTTAGATGTCGGACTTGGTTTGGAAGAAGGAGATACCACTGTTAACGCGCCATGGAGAGTCGATGATGAGGTTCTCATTTAGAGCATTGAGAAAAGCGAGATAGAGGGAGCGGTAATGACGATGGGGGCCACTCCCTCATCCTCTTTGGTGGACTTCGTCTTCTTCTCATCATCATCATCATCATTGGATGAGTACTCTTCACGAGCCACGAAGACCATTGTCTTCTTGTTGGGGGGAGGGGATCTTTTTGTCGAGGTTCTTGGTGGAGGAGTACTTGGTGTAGCCCTTGGAGAGAGAATTGGACTTATCGTTGAGTACAAGCCTTCCACCATTCTTCTCTTCTCTCAAAGTGGAAATCAGCGACGAAGTGATTCTTGTCACCGCAATTATAGCTCGTCCTAGCATTTTGCCCTTCTCTTGGGCCACTTCAGAAGCTTCTTGAGGAATCTCGAGGAGAGTATCTTGCATTGCAATTGGTGAGTCTCTTAGGGAGTAGTGTCTTGACTTGGGACCCCTTGCCTTATTGCCTCCGAAAAAACTTCTTGGCCGCAAGCGACATGTGTTCATGGTAACTATACTTCATGTATTCGGGTGCCTGATACGTCTCAAACGTATCTATAATTTCTTATGTTCCATGCTACTTTTATGATGATACACACATGTTTTATACACACTTTATGTCATTATTATGCATTTTCCGGAACTAACCTATTGACAAGATGCCGAAGTGCCAGTTCCTGTTTTCTACTTGTTTTTGGTTTCGAGGAATCCTAGTAAGGAAATATTCTCGGAATTGGACGAAATCAACGCCCGGTAGCTTATAATTCCACGAAGCTTCAGAACACCGGAGAGAGACCGAGAGGGGAGCCGGGGGGCCCCACACGCCGGGCGGCGTGGCCAAGGGGTGGGGCGCGCCCCCTATTGTGTGGCCCCACCGGGGCCCCTCCGAGGCTGCCCTTCCGCCTACTTAAGGACTCCGTCGCGAAAACCCTAAAGGAATAAGCCACGATACGAGAAAAGTTCCGAGCCGCCGCCATCGCGAAGCCAAGATTCGGGGGACGAAGTCTCGTTCCGGCACGCTCGCCGGGACGGGGAAGTGCCCCCGAAAGGCACCTCCATCGACACCACCGCCATCTTCATCACCGCTGCTGTCTTCCATGATGAGGAGGGAGTAGTTCTCCCTCGAGGCTAAGGGCTGTACCGGTAGCTATGTGGTTCATCTCTCTCTCCCATGTGATCTTTATGTGATCATGAGCTTTGTGATCTAGTTGAATATCATCTATGTGCTACTCTAGTGATGTTATTAAAGTACTCTATTCCTCCTTCATGATGTAATGGTGACGAGTGTGTGCATCATGTAGTACTTGGCGTAGGTTATGATTGTAATCTCTTGTAGATTATGGAGTTAACTATTACTATGATAGTATTGATGTGATCTATTCCCCCTTTCATAGTGTAATGGTGACGAGTGTGTGCGCTATGTTAGTTCTCGGTCTAAATTGCAATGATCTATTATGCACTCTAAGGTTATTTAAATATGAACATCGAATGTTGTGGAGCTTGTTAACTCCGGCATTGAGGTGCTCTTGTAGCCCTACACAATGAATGGTGTTTGTCATCCAACAAGAGAGTGTAGAGAAAGTAGTATTTGTTTATTCAGTTATGTGATAAATGTTGAGAGTGTCCACTAGTGAAAGTATGATCCCTAGGCCTTGCTTCCGAATAGAAAGTTACACCACAGAGAATTGCTCCCACGCCAGCAAGCTATTTTCTGGCACCGCTTGTTTACTGTTTTACTGCATCTTTACTTCCTGCAATATTACCACCATCCATATTACTTGTATTTCACTATCTCTTCGCCGAACTAGTGCACCTATACATCCGACAAGTGTATTAGGTGTGTTGGGGACACAAGAGACTTCTTGTATCGTGATTGCAGGGTTGCTTGAGAGGGATATCTTTGACCTCTTCCTCCCTGAGTTCGATAAACCTTGGGTGATCCACTTAAGGGAAAACTTGCTGCTGTTCTACAAACCTCTGCTCTTGGAGGCCCAACACTGTCTATAGGAATAGAAGCGTGCGTAGACATCAAGCTATTTTCTGGCGCCGTTGCCGGGGAGGAAAGGTAAGAGGCACTCACACTCCGGTCCCAGGTAACTAAGTTATTTTCTGGTGCCGTTGTAAGTGCTCGAAGCTATTTCCTTTAGATCCTGCAATTGCATCTTTTTGTTTCTTGTTCACTAGTTAGGCATAATGGAAAATAACAATGAGCTTTTTATTCTATTTCCTGAGTTAAGACATGGATGGTTTGATGCGAAAATTAAAAAACCTATAGAATCTTATTTGCATGCTAGTAGCAATGATATTAGTATGAACGCTTTGAACACCATTGTTGCTAATGCTATGGTAAATTCTAAGCTTGGGGAAGCTGGTTTTGATGAGCATGATATTTTTAGTCCCCCAAGTTTTGAGGAGAAAATTTTCTTTGATGATACTTTGCCTCCTAGTTATGATGATTATAATGATAGTGGTCTTTTGGTGCCGCCTACTATGGAGAGTAAATTTTATTATGATTATACTATGCCTCCTACACTTGATGAGAATAATAATGATAGCTACTTTGTTGAATTTGCTCCCACTACAACTAATAAAATTGATTATGCTTATGTGGAGAGTAATAATTTTATGCATGTAGCTCATGATAAGAATGTTTCATGTGATAGTTATATTGTTGAATTTATTCATGATGCTACTGAAAGTTATTATGAGAGAGGGAAACATGGTTGTATGCATCTTAATAATATTAAGTTTCCCCTCTTTATGTTGAGAATCTTGAAGCTACTCTTGTTTTATCTTCCTATGCTTGTCACTTTGTTCTTCATGAATTTGTTTATTTACAAGATTCCTTTTCATAGGAAGTGGGTTAGGCTTAAATGTGTTTTGAATTTGCTTCTTGATGCTCTCTTTTACTTCAACTCTTATTTCTTGGGAGTGCATCATTAAAATTGCTGAGCCCATCTTAATGGCTATAAAGAAAGCACTTCTTGGGAGATAACCCATGTTTTATTTTGCTACTGTTTTGTTGTGTCTTGGAAGTTGTTTTCTACTGTAGCAACCTCTCCTTATCTTTATTTTATTGCATTGGTGTGCCAAGTAAAGTCTTTGATAGTAAAGAAGATACGAGATTTGGATTACTGCGCAGAAATAGATTTCTTGCTGTCACGAATTTGAGTAGGATTCTCTGTACGTAACTCAGAAAAATCTGCCAATTTACGTGCGTGATCCTCAGATATGTACGCAACTTTCATTAAATTTGAGCTTTTTCATCTGAGCAAGTCCAGTGCCTCTAAAAAATTCGTCTTTACGGACTGTTCTGTTTTGACAGATTCTGCCCTTTATTTCGCATTGCCTCTTTTGCTGTGTTGGATGGATTTCTTTGTTCCATTGACTTACCGTAGCTTTGGGCAATGTCCAGAAGTGTTAAGAATGATTGTGTTACCTCTGAACATGTGAATTTTTGATTATGCACTAACCCTCTAATGAGTTTGTTTTGAGTTTGGTGTGGAGGAAGTTTTCAAGGGTCAAGAGAGGAGGATGATATACTATGATCAAGAAGAGTGAAAAGTCTAAGCTTGGGGATGCCCCCGTGATTCATCCCTGCATATTTCAAGAAGACTCAAGCATCTAAGCTTGGGGATGCCCAAGGCATCCCCTTCTTCATCAACAATTTATCAGGTTTCTTCTCTTGAAACTATATTTTTATTCAGTCACATCTTATGTACTTTACTTGGAGTGTCTGTTTGTTTTTATTTTTGTTTATGTTTGAATAAATTCATGCTTATGTGGGAGAGAGACACGCTCCGCTATTGCGTATGAACACATGTGTTCTTAGCTTTACTCTTAATGTTCATGGCGAAGGTTGAAACTGCTTCGTTCATTGTTATATGGTTGGAAACAGAAAATGTTGCATGTGGTAATTGGTATAATGTCTTGAATAATTTGATACTTGGCAATTGTTGTGCTCATATAGATCATGTTTAAGCTCTTGCATCATGTACTTTGCACCTATTAATGAAGAACTACATAGAGCTTGTTAAAATTTGGTTTGCATGATTGGTCTCTAGAGTCTAGATATTTTCCGGTTAAGGTGTTTGAACAACAAGGAAGACGATGTAAAGTCTTATAATGCTTACAATATGTTCACATGTGAGTCTTGCTGCACCGTTTTATACTTGAGTTTGCTTCAAACAACCTTGCTAGCCTAGCCTTGTATTGAGAGGGAATTCTTCTCGTGCATCCAAATCCTTGAGCCAAAAACTATGCCATTTGTGTCCACCATACCTACCTACTACATGGTATTTCTCTGCCATTCCAAGTAAATACTTCATGTGCTACCTTTAAATAATTCAAAAGCTATTATCTCTTATTTGTGTCAATGTTTTATAGCTCATGAGGAAGTATGTGGTGTTTATCTTTCAACCTTGTCATTTACTTCTGACAGACTTTCACCAATGGACTAGTGGCATATCCGCTTATCCAATAATTTTGCAAAAAGAGCTGGCAATGGGGTGCCCAGCCCCAATTAATTAACTTGCATTAATAATTCTCTTCACATGCTTTGCCCTGATCTATCAGTAAGCAATTTAATTTTGCAAATAGACACTCCTCCATGGTATGTGAATGTTGGAAGGCACCCGAGGATTCGGTTAGCCATGGCTTGTGTAAGCAAAAGGTTGGGAGGAGTGTCATCTATAAATAATGAAACTAAAATACATGTGTAAACAAAAGAGAAGAGGGATGATCTACCTTGCTTGGTAGAGATAACGTCCTTCATGGGAGCCGCTCTTGAAAGTCCGGTTGATAAGGTAGTTAGAGTACCCATTACCATTCGTTGACAACAACAAACACCTCTCAAAACTTTACTTTTATGCTCTCTATATGATTTCAAAACTTAAAAAGCTCTAGCACATGATTTAATCCCTGCTTCCCTCTGCGAAGGCCATTCTTTTACTTTATGTTGAGTCAGTTTACCTACTTCTTTCTATCTTAGAAGCAAACACTTGTTTCAACTGTGCATTGATTCTTACATGTTTACCTATTGCACTTGTTATATTGCTTTATGTTGACAACTATCCATGAGATATACATGTTACAAGTTGAAAGCAATTGCTGAAACTTAATCATCCTTTGTGTTGCTTCAATGCCTTCTACTTTGAATCTATTGCTTTATGAGTTAACTCTTATGCAAGACTTATTGATGCTTGTCTTGAAAGTACTATTCATGAAAAGTCTTTGTTATATGGTTCAGTTGTTTACTCATTGTCTTTACCATTGCTTTGAATCACTTCATTCATCTCATATGCTTACAATAGTATGATCAAGATTATGATAGCATGTCACTTAAGAAATTATCTTTGTTATCGTTTACCTACTCGAGGGCGAGTAGGAACTAAGCTTGGGGATGCTTGATACGTCTCAAACGTATCTATAATTTCCTATGTTCCATGATACTTTTATGATGATACACACATGTTTTATACACACTTTATGTCATTATTATGCATTTTCCGGAACTAACCTATTGACAAGATGCCGAAGTGCCAGTTCTCGTTTTCTCGCTGTTTTTGGTTTCGTAAATCCTAGTAAGGAAATATTCTCGAAATTGGACGAAATCAACGCCCAGTATCTTATAATTCCACGAAGCTTCCAGAACACCGGAGAGAGACCAGAGGGGAGCCGGGGGGCCCCACACGCCAGGGCGGCGCGGCCAAGGGGTGGGGCGCGCCCCCCTATTGTGTGGCCCCACCAGGGCCCCTCCGAGGCTGCCCTTCCGCCTACTTAAGGACTCCGTCGCGAAAACCCTAAAGGAATAAGCCACGATACGAGAAAAGTTCCAGAGCCGCCGCCATCGCGAAACCAAGATTCGGGGGACAGAAGTCTCTGTTCTGGCACGCTGCCGGGACGGGGAAGTGCCCCCGGAAGGCACCTCCATCGACACCACCGCCATCTTCATCACCGCTGCTGTCTTCCATGATGAGGAGGGAGTAGTTCTCCCTCGAGGCTAAGGGTTGTACCGGTAGCTATGTGGTTCATCTCTCTCTCCCATGTGATCTTTATGTGATCATGAGATTTGTGATCTAGTTGAATATCATCTATGTGCTACTCTAGTGATGTTATTAAAGTACTCTATTCCTCCTTCATGATGTAATGGTGACAGTGTGTGCATCATGTAGTACTTGGCGTAGGTTATGATTATAATCTCTTGTAGATTATGGAGTTAACTATTACTATGATAGTATTGATGTGATCCATTCCCCCTTTCATAGTGTAATGGTGACAGTGTGTGCGCTATGTTAGTTCTCGGTCTAAATTGCAATGATCTATTATGCACTCTAAGGTTATTTAAATATGAACATCGAATGTTGTGGAGCTTGTTAACTCCGGCATTGAGGTGCTCTTGTAGCCCTACACAATGAATGGTGTTTGTCGTCCAACAAGAGAGTGTAGAGAAAGTAGTATTTGTTTATTCAGTTATGTGATCAATGTTGAGAGTGTCCACTAGTGAAAGTATGATCCCTAGGCCTTGCTTCCGAATAGAAAGTTACACCACGGAGAATTGCTCCCACGCCAGCAAGCTATTTTCTGACACCGCTTGTTTACTGTTTTACTGCATCTTTACTTCCTGCAATATTACCACCATCCATATTACTTGTATTTCACTATCTCTTCGCCGAACTAGTGCACCTATACATCTGACAAGTGTATTAGGTGTGTTGGGGACACAAGAGACTTCTTGTATCGTGATTGCAGGGTTGCTTGAGAGGGATATCTTTGACCTCTTCCTCCCTGAGTTCGATAAACCTTGGGTGATCCACTTAAGGGAAAAAACTTGCTGCTGTTCTACAACCTCTGCTCTTGGAGGCCTAACACTGTCTACATGAATAGAAGCGTGCGTAGACATCAGTGCCCAATTGATGAGTGCATTTTTAACATGTTTTTACACTTTTATTTCATATAGATATCTCTGAGTAGCAATAGGTTTTTTGTATTTTACCGCACTTCCGCGCCTTTTTATGCTTGTCTACACAGGATCATAAAATATTAAGGCAATAATTAAATATTTTAAAAAAATATTTTTATGGTATTTTGACGTGATAAAAATCATCTAAGCACTTAACCATGCACCTAGGTTAAAGGGAAATGCGAGGACAAGTTCCAGTAAGTTTAGCGAGCATCAGTACGGGGGGCCCCGCCCGTACCGTCCACCCGTACACCGTACCAGAAGCACCACCTCGTCAAATACTTTCATATCACGTAGACGACATAGAGATCTGAGACACACAGCTTCAAAAAACACAGAAACACCACCTCTGGGATAGATCTGGAGGAGGAACTTTGGAGAAGAACATCATCTGGGCTGCTACACGGATCATCGGAGGACAAGGCATCATCCCCTTCATCGTTAACCTCTGCATCTCCATCACCATCACCGATCCCATTCTCCTTCAACCATAGTTGTAATCCCGATTTTTATTGTGGATTTGTATTCGAATTCATACCATTACTTTCATCCCATCCATAAGGATATGATGATGTTCTTGATTGTTTCCGTGCGTGAGTAGTTCCTTTTATTCTTCAGGAGATGGAGAAACCCTAGCATGAATATGAGATGAATCTAACATGATCTATGGTTTTAATTTATCAATGTGTGTTAGTTCTCTCTCTTGATATTATGTGTTGTGCACCATGTAATATTTGCCTTATGGTCTCGAGAGGGAACTACCTTTTAAAGTGTGTAAAGTGTACGGCGAGAAGTGACGTTACTGTATCGGCACTTTAACATAGGGAAGAGGGGGGTAAAGAGAGACTCACCAAGCTCATATCGATAACCATGGGGTAAAACCCTTAATTACGATGGTCAATATGTGGTTTGCATAAGGCTAGCCGCAGTGGTTATTTAGAGATGCGATGACCGATGGCTTTCTGGACGCATCTTGTTATTGAGCTCTCTCCACACATAATATGATTAAAAGCATATTTTATCTTGATTAACATGAATCATAATTCTAGAGGTGGATCCAATAATCCCTGGGAATACTTTATCTTATTAAGTTTCAACCCATTTCTCACTACGCTTTTACTTATTGCTTTGTTTACTTTCTAACAACCAATTACAATAATATTTTAAAACAACTTTATTTGAGATTAAATAACGACTTATAAGTATCCTTTAATATATAGTAGCAATGGGCATTAAGACCTTAACTAGTAGCTCCTTGTGGTTCGATACTCTTATTTCAAAACTAGTTACAATTGATTTGTGTACTTGCAACTATCACCAATCTATTGAGTGCTCGTCAACTTCACTTTCTTTTGACACCTTGCCCTTCAAGGCATGATTTCTCTTACGTGCATTGTGGGCACGTGCAACAAGTTCATCGGTATTGTTCTTGGATATGTCCATGGCATCACTAAGAAATTCATTGGATGTCATCTTGCGCTAGTCAGAGTTTTGTCGGATGGCATTCAACCTTGGTTCTTCATAGGGAAAGAGGGCATTATATAATTTCCACTTCACCCACGTGTCATCACATAGGAAGCTCCAACGTCCCTCATTTGCACGGCGAGGGTGGTGAGGCGCTGGTACATGTCTTTGGCGGTTTTCCCTTCATCCATGACGAACCTGGCGGTATTGACCTCGTCAAACTTTGAGCTTTGAATGCTTTCGTTGCCGAGGAATAAGTCGTCAAGCCTCTCCTGCACCTCCTTGGTGGCCTTTCATGTGCAGATGTGGTACACAAGTCTTAATTTACATGCAAATAATCCTAAAACTGGTGTACGTAGCTTTGTGTGGACTGCGGAGAGCTTGTTGCTTCACCTCCACTGAAGAGTATGCCCTGCCCTCCCATAGCAGCCATGACTTCTTTCTTCCGGTAGAGGTAGGAGATTCGAGTTCCAGTCACGAACTATTTTATTTTGCAAGGTTTACATAATCTGTTGTATGGCTAAACAACAAAAATATAGGGGATTCGAACCCCCGACCTGGCGGAAGGAAAGGGTGAGGGCATAATTGCTCAGCCTAGAAACCACTTTAGTGAAATTAGGATAGTTATATTATTTGTTCTAAGGTCCAAAAATTTTGAATTCAAAATTTGTTTGAATTAACACGTTCGGTAAATTACCGAGATTTTGCGGTAACCGTTAATTCCGGTGCCCTCGGTAAATATTCTTAACCAAGAAAAAAAACCTTGGTGCGGAGAGCTTGTTGCTTCACCCCCGCTGAAGTCTGAAGAGTCCATCCTCCCATAGCAGCCATGACTTCTTTCTTCCGGTAGAGGTAGGAGACTAGCTAGTTCGGTGGTGCGGAAGAGTTCCAAGTCTGCTCCTCTCATAGTAGACATGACTTCTCCTCTCATAGCTAGTAGACATGAATTCTTCTCTCCCATTGGTTTATGTTTGTGCGGTTGGGATTTGTTGTTTTGTTAGTCGCGGCGACGAGGGTGGATTTGGTCCTAGTTATATTGATTTGCGGAAAAGACCGCCGATTTATTAATCATCATCAACAATAGTACAAAGAACACCAAAAGTTACTTAAAATTATAAATAGATCTTTAAACCACCTAACACCAATTACGAGCACTGAAGTGAGCCGACGGGGCAACAATCTTCTTTTGAATCAATGACGCATGCAATCTTCACCCGGTTTTCCGCACTTAACTGGGCATACGACCACGGGCGATCGACCAGTTCTCGTCTCGTTCCAGAGACATCTTCGCCACCGACGCTCGCCCTCAAGCCGCCACCGTCGCACCATCGTCGTCACCCGCATCTACGCCATCGCCAAGTGCGGGGCTGCGGCGATCCTTCGCGCAAGTCGTCGTTGGGGTCTCCTCGTCCGTGGAGATGGCCGGGGTTGCGCGGCCTCCTGCGCCTCCCGGGGCGGCTATGGCGGCACCTGGGCCCGCTCCGGCTGCGCCTGGGTCAGCTGCTTCGGCGACCGCCACTGTTGTTGCTTCAGGTCCTTACATGGGACCTCCTGGATTTCAAGGATGGCCGGCAGGGGTGCCGTTGCAGCAGCCCGCACCTGCCCCAAGACCGGCTGCGCCACCGCCAAGACCAACAATGGGGTATCGCCCGCCAATTCGGCCGCAGGTACCTCAGATGCAGTACATGCCGCAGATACCATATCAACCGTTTCAAAGTCCTTTTCAGTATCCTGTGCCTGGACAGTCGAGTATGGCGCAGCCACATATGCAGCAACCTGCACATCAGCAACCACCGCCGCAACCTGGGCAAGTGAAGAAGAGAAGGAAGAAGAAGAGTGCCGTTACAGTGGGCCAGTCGGCGTCTACTGTGGGGCAGCCAGGGCCGCCTTTGGGGCAGCCAGTGCCGCCTTTGGGTCAGACAGCGCCGATGACCATGGGACAGCCACCTTGGGTGGTAAACTCTGATGTTCCTTTGATTCTTGTGCAGACGCTTGCTGCTGTCCCTGCTCCTGATCCTGCTGCACCAGTGGGGAAACAGAAGAAGGCTGGAAGATGTTGGAAGTGCGCCGTAAATACTCATGCAACAAAATAATGTAAGGTTATTCATTATTGTTTGGTTTGTGATTCTGGGGCACACCCGACCATTAGGTGTCCAGTCTTGAAGTTACCTAGACCTACGAGTTTCTTTGTTGGTTGCGGTAATGATGCCACGCTTGATCTTCAGCTCCTGGACTCAGTTTATAAGCCTCAGCTGATTACTTCTGGAGCGCCAACAGCTTTGGTGCAGGTGTCTGGGGAGGGGACTGTCTCTGCAGCTGATATTCAGAGTCTTACGGCCCGCATGTGTCCCGGGAATCCTGCATGGAAGTGGCAAGCGGTGCCCCATGGGGTTAATGCTTTCCTTATTTGTATTCCTACAGTTGAAAATTTGTCCCGGATTGATGGCATGCAGATGAGTGTGCCCAAGATTAATGCTCAGGCTCTAGTCTCTTCATGGGTGCATCAGGATGTTAAGCCACTTTTTTATTATGGAGCCGGTTTGGGTGCACGTCGACAGGGTACCTAACTCTGTTCGGCATTTCTTAGGGCTCTGGGCAGTGGGCTCTCTTATTGGTACCACTCTCGATGTTGATTTGTTTTCTCTTTGGAGCCAGGGGATTAATCATGTTCTTGTGGCTATGCGTGATCCTACAGCTTTTGAGAAAGATAATGGTTGCATGGAGGTGATTGCTCTGCTACAGCTTAGTGCTTACAGGTTTCGCTTCAGTCGGGAGCCTGTGGGGTTTCAGCCAGACCCTCGATTTTGGCCTTATTTGTGGAAGGACGAAGGGGATGATGATGGTTCGCACGACTTTGAGGAGGAGAGGTTTGATGATGCCACATGAGATGTGGCACCAGAGGCTGCTAACATGGATGTTGATGGGCATCCTCCGACGCATACTGCTAGCTCTTTGGCGGTGCCGTCTGCGCAGGTGGCTTTGACTCCTTTCAACCACTCGCCGATGACGGACAGAGGGCGGGAGATTGTGGCTCGTGCGAGAGTAGAGTTTCCTCACTTGGTCGCTACACCCCCGACGTCTTCACGGGCTCCTTCACCCTCCAGAGTTCGGACTTACATGCAGGGTCGTACTCGTCCGGTTTCCTCTTCACCGAGCACGCAGCGGGGGGCACCGGCTTCGTCTTCTACTTCGTCTCAGACAGACTCGGTGCCGCAGTCGCTGCCGATGGCGCAGCCGCCCTTCTCGTCTACGTCTCAAATCGTATCTATAACTTCTTATGTTCCATGCTACTTTTATGATGATACCTACATGTTTTATACACACTTTATGTCATATTTATGCATTTTCCGGCACTAACCTATTGACGAGATGCCGAAGAGCCGATTCTTGTTTTCTCGCTGTTTTTGGTTTCGGAAATCCTACAAAGAAAATATTCTCGGAATTGGACGAAATCAACGCCCAGGGTCTTATTTTTCCACGAAGCTTCCAGAAGACCGAAGGGATCACGAAGTGGGGCGACGAGGCGCCGCCACACTAGGGCCGCGCGGCCAACGGTGGGGCCGCGCCGCCCTAGCGTGTGGGGCCCCTGTCAGCCCTCCGACTCCGCCCTTCCGCCTACTTAAAGCCTTCGTCGCGAAACCCTCCGTACCGAGAGCCACGATACGGAAAACCTTCCAGAGACGCCGCCGCCGCCAATCCCATCTCGGGGGATTCAGGAGATCGCCTCCGGCACCCTGCCGGAGAGGGGAATCATCTCCCGGAGGTCTCTTCATCGCCATGATCGCCTCCGGATCGATGTGTGAGTAGTTCACCCCTGGACTATGGGTCCATAGCAGTAGCTAGATAGTTGTCTTCTCCTCATTGTGCTATCATGTTAGATCTTGTGAGCTGCCTATCATGATCAAGATCATCTATTTGTAACGCTACATGTTGTGTTTGTTGGGATCCGATGAATATTGAATACTATGTCAAGTTGATTATCAATCTATCATATATATGTTGTTTATGTTCTTGCATGCTCTCCGTTGCTAGTAGAGGCTCTGGCCAAGTTGATACTTGTAACTCCAAGAGGGAGTATTTATGCTCGATAGTGGGTTCATGCCTCCATTGAATCTGGGACAGTGACAGAAAGTTTTAAGGTTGTGGATGTGTTGTTGCCACTAGGGATAAAACATCGATGCTTTGTCTAAGGATATTTGTGTTGATTACATTACGCACCATACTTAATGCAATTGTCTGTTGTTTGACACTTAATACCGGAAGGCGTTCGGATGATAACCTGAAAGTGGACTTTTTAGGCATAGATGCATGCTGGATAGCGGTCTATGTACTTTGTCGTAATGCCCTGATTAAATCTCATAGTACTCATCATGATATATGTAAGTGCATTGTTATGCCTTCTTTATTTGTCAATTGCCCAACTGTAATTCGTTCACCCAACATGCTATTTATCTTATGGGAGAGACACCACTAGTGAACTGTGGACCCCGGTCCATTCTTTACATCTGAAATACAATCTACTGCAATTGTTCTTTACTGTTCTTCGCAAACAAACATCATCTTCCACACTATACAATTAATCCTTTGTTTACAGCAAGCCGATGAGATTGACAACCTCACTGTTACGTTGGGGCAAAGTACTTTGATTGTCTTGTGCAGGTTCCACGTTGGCGCCGGAATCCCTGGTGTTGCGCCGCCCTACACTCCGTCACCAACGACCTTCGCGTGATTCTTGACTCATACTGGTTCGATAAACCTTGGTTTCTTACTGAGGGAAAACTTGCTATTGTACGCATCACACCTTCCTCTTGGGGTTCCCAACGGACGTGTGTTAACTGCACGCATCACGGGACGTGCTGCCGGGGGCTTCGTCGCCGACTACGCTGCCCCTGCAGCTGCTTGCGGAGCCTCCACGTGGGCAGGCGCTGGCCATGGTGGAGTCGGCTGCGCAGCCTCAGCAGGCTGCATCGCCGTCCTGTTTGTAAACGACCGTTCAAATTTGAACTTGGCTGGCTACATCGAGAGGGATTTCATGATATGGTTAAGAAGGTTTGGGAGAGACCGGTCGGGGGCAGAACTCCAAGTTTGAGATGGAATAATAAGATGCGGACAATGCGCAAACATCTCTCTGGTTGGGCTGCCCATACGGCTGGTATCCTTAAAAAAGAGAAGGCTCGCTTATCAAATGTAATTGATGAGCTTGAGGCTGTTGCGGAGGTTAGACCGTTGTCTACGCAAGAGATTGAACTTAAAAATCAATCAAATGCGCAGATGGCGAGTCTTCTTCGCGAGGAGGAACTCAAATGGTATCAACATTCCAAAGCTCAATCCATATTGGAAGGAGATTCAAATACGCGATATTTCCATGGCTTAGCCAATGGGAGACATCGGAAAAAACATATTCACTCTCTTATTCAAGATGAAGGGTTGATTGAAGGCCATGAGCAACTCAAATCTTACATTACTAATTATTATAAAGGTCTGTTTGGTCCTCCGGAGGAAAGCACCTTCTCTCTTAATGAGGACTTAACGGACGATATACCCCAAGTTTCTATGGAAGAAAATGGTCTACTAACCGCATCTCATACTGAGGAAGAGGTTCAGAAGGCAATTTTCCAAATGGAATGCAACAAAGCACCGGGTCCTGATGGTTTTCCATCGGAGTTTTATCAAACTTTCTGGGATACGATTAAATCGGACCTTCTAGATTTGTTCAGTGACCTACACATTGGACAACTAGAATTATTTCGTCTAAATTTTGGTGAAGTAATCTTGTTACCGAAAGTTAATGAGGCAGAAATGATTCAACAATATAGACCTATTTGCCTCTTAAATGTAAGTTTCAAGATTTTCAAGAAAGTGGCCACCATTAGACTTAATACGGTTGCGGATCATGTTGTCCAGCCATCACAGACAACCTTTATGCAAGGAAGGAACATCCTTGATGGAGTGGCGGTCTTGCATGAGACGGTACATGAGATGCATTCTAAGAAATTAAATGAGGTTATTTTAAAACTAGATTTTAAAAAGGCGTATGATAAAGTCAAGTGGTCTTTCCTACAGCAGACACTCAGGATGAAAGGTTTTCCTCCAGAGTGGCGCGCTCTAATAAATGATTTTGTGTATGGAGGTAGTGTCGCAATCCGGGTTAATGATGACACCGACCACTATTTTCAAACACGAAAAGGGTTACGCCAAGGGGATCGGTTATCACCGATGTTGTTTAACATTGTAGCGGATATGCTGGCTATACTCATAGAGCGGGCCAAGACTGATGACCAGATTGAAGGAGTGATTCCACATCTGGTTGATGGTGGTTTATCTATAGTTCAATATGCCGACGATACAATTCTATTTATGGATCATGATCTTGAAAAAGCTCAAAATCTGAAATTAATTTTGGCGGCTTTTGAGCAGCTTGTCGAGATTGAAAATCAATTTCCATAAAAGCGAATTGTTCTGTTTCGGTGATGCCCAAAACGATATGGCTCTGTATACAGAGTTGTTTGGTTGCGGGCAAGGCCAATTTCCTATTCGTTATTTGGGTATTCCGATTCATTATCGGAGACTTACAATCGCGGAATGGAAATTAGTGGAAGAAAGATTACAAAAACGTCTTAGTAGTTGGAAAGGTAAATTGTTGTCCCTGGGAGGAAGATTGGTACTCATTAATTCGGTACTCACAAATATGGTACTGTATATGTTATCATTCTTTATCCTACTGAAAGGAATTCTACATAAACTCGATTACTATCGATCCAGATTCTTTTGGTAAGGGGACAGCGAGAAAAAGAAATATCGACTGGTTAAGTGGAGTATAGTTTGTAGTCCCAAAGATCAAGGAGGGCTTGGAGTTCATGACCTGGAGATCAAGAATTCAGCTCTACTGGGTAAATAGTTGTTTAAGCTACTTACTGAGGATGGGACTTGGCAAACTATTCTTTGGAGAAAGTATATCGGTTCGAAGACATTATCCCAAGTGGTATGGAAACCTGGGGATTCTCACTTGGCTGGTCTTATGGCGACAAAAAATGTATTTTTTCGCCATGGTACTTTCTCAATCAGGAATGGAGCACAGATACGGTTCTGGGAAGATGCTTGGCTAGACAATGCACCCTTAAGTGAACAGTATCCTGCTCTGTATAGGATTGCTCGTCGCCAAGGTGATACCATTGCTACCGTAATGGCTACCTCACCTCCGAATGTGACGTTCAGACGGGTTTTACTTGGACAAAGACTTGTGGCATGGAATACTCTAATTCAACGGCTCGGAGATATTCATTTATCGCCTGAACCAGACGAATTTAGATGGAACCTTCATGTAGATGGTACTTTTTCCGTAAAATCTTTTTACAATGCGATCCTTCTTTCTGATTTACCAGTTGATAGCAATAAGAAGATTTGGAAGATGAAGATACCAGAAGATACCATTAAAAATTAAATTTTTTGGATGGTATCTTCGTCGTGGGGTTATTCTCACCAAAGACAATCTTGTTAAGCGGAATTGGCATGGAAGTACACGGTGCGTTTTTTGTCATCAGGACGGAACAATCAAACACGTATTCTTCCAGTGCAGTTCGCGAGATCCATATGGTCAGTCATCCAAGTAGCGTCCACCCTGTATCCTCCGACTAGTGTCGCCAATGTCTTTAGCAATTGACTTCATGGTATCGATTCAAGGTTTAAGTTGCTTCTTAGGGTGGGGGCGCTAGCAGTTATCTGGGCGCTTTGGCTATGTAGAAATGACAAGATCTTTAATGACAAAAATTGCTCTTTGTTGCAGGTCATCTACAGATGTACAAGTATTCTCCGTTCATGGTTACCTCTTCAGCGAGTGGAGAACCGAGACCTATTTACGGAGGTTTGTACACGGTTGGAGGCGGTGGCAGCATAGTCTACGGATAGATGCCCCACCTACACCTTAGGCGTTATATGATTCATCGTTCCGATATGTATCTCGCCTAGTTTTTATTATTTATCCTTTTGGACTTGAGACAACAAAACGACTGTGTGCATCCTGGTTATGCAGAGACTGGATGTAATTGCTTTTAAAAGTAATAAATCATCCTTTATCGAAAAAACTGGGCAATGATCTTTTTTTTGAGAGGAGAGGAGGGGAGGGGAACAATCTTGTTCTTAATGAATGAAACATGCAAAGCTTTTCCCTTGTGTTTCAGTAAAAAAAAATTGCTGATCTTTTTTTGAGAGAAACATTGCTGAATTTATGTGGCACACAAGTCTTAATTTACATACAAACAACTCCTTACAAAAAGCAAGAAAATCTGAAAACGTTTCAGAAAATTGAAACCCACATCTGAATTTTATTTTTTCGCGGAACATGTCCCAGCATTAGGAAAAATAAAGTAGGTATTACTGTCACACAAAACAAGATTAAGATTTTCTGACGGGGTGAATACATACTCTAAACTTCTGCAGCCAGGGATGTCACGTCTGCTTTCCTCTGACCTTGTTGAAGTGCAGAAAGTCAAAGTCCGCCACCACGCTCCCGTCCATCCTCTTCACCACGAACCTCTCCACCAGCACCGACCGGCCGGCCACCTTCCCGGCATCTTCCTCCTCGTCGACCCACCCTCCCCTGTACGCCTCCGATCGCATCCTGTCCCACAGGCTCGCGTGCACAATCACGCTCAGCGCGGGCCCAACCCTGAAGAACACGTAACCGTCGGTGTGCAGGTGGGCGCCTCTCGCCTCCACGTCCCCGCCGTAGAGCACCCTCGTGCTGCACAGCCTCGATCCTCCATGGATTTCGTCCCCGACCGTCGTCTCCCAGCGCTGCTCCAGCACCACCTCGTAGAACACTCCGCGGTCCATCTGCTGCGACCGGGACATGCAGTCTTCTATGATGAGATAGAACGGGCAGTACCATTTCCCGACAACCGTTGGCATCGCCGTCGGGAGGCTCGCGTCGGCGAGCTGGCGCGACCGGAGCGCCGCGTTGATGCCCGGCGCGTCGCCGAGGTCGAAGTGGTTCTTGGCTTTGGAGGCGTACACGCGCCAGTACTTCTTGCGGTAGAGGAAGTGCGGGAAGCCGTCAGCCGCCACGGCCCTGGCCGTGAACCGCCCGCGACGTCGCTGGACGATTTCGATCTGCTGGTAGACGTCGGCCGGGTCGAACGGGCGCGGCTCCACGTCGCTGATGCAGCGGCAGAAACAGCATGCAGCCATGTCCTCCTCGCTGGAGCAAGTCCTGACGAGCCCCTTGTGCTTCCCCGTGGCGATCACGGCGTAGTAGCGGTTGGAGGCGAGGGGCGTGTCGGGGACGGGCACGAAGACGACGGAGTCGGTGTAGGTGGAGCTGCTCTCCCCGTGGTGCTCCGTGTAGCGGAGCGTGAGCACGCGGTCCTGCGGGAAGGGGAGGTCCCGCACGCGCGTCCCGCCGCACTGCCCCCAGCAGCACGTCTCACCGTCCTCCCCGTCGTCGTCGCCCTTCACCACGATGTAGCCCGAGTTCGGGCCCTCCGGCGGCGGCTGGGACGCCGCATCCGGGTGGCTCTTGAACAGAGACAGCGGCTTGGTCGCGTACATGGCAGCCTTGATTTCGTCTGCGCTCCTTTCTTCTGTGTATGTCTTTCCAGCTGTACGCGTTGATAACGAATTAACGATGAACAATTGATCATCTATATATATACTGCAGTACGATGCCACTATTATATGGCAATCGTTGTCGAATGATTGCGAACGAAACGTTTTCTGATAGGGATTTGCTAGTTCTGAGCTGAGAACTTAGTTGCATTGTGATTCGTGCATATGAGTTGTAAGCTAGATTGTTATTAGAGTTCTTTCGATTGCAAGTGTTACGAGATTTTCGGTTGCAAATGGAGATACAACTAAGAAAAAATATGCGAATTGTTAGATTTTCTTCGTGGTTTGTGCGCAACACGAGTTGTAGTTTAAATTTGATGATATAATTTAATTAAAAACGAAGTTAGTTTTCAACCGAGTGAGAAATAGGTATACCTTTGGGATTAGTAAAATCAGATAAAAAGAAAACCGTGAGGGGTTCATTCACCAAGAAAACGCGTCTTTTGATGGTATTACTAACAGGCTCGCAGTTGACGAGGAAATTGCACAAAATATTTACTATTGATGTCTCTATTGCAAAAATTACTTATGATATATTTTTGCATAAAACACAAACAATGTATATAATATGTTGCATATGGATCCAAATCTAGAATTAATATACCGAACGGCAAGTTCGGGTAGCTACCTTTAAACAAAAAAAAAATCTAGAATTAATATAACCCTTCAACTTTATCTTGTTTTTTTTTAGGGTAAGAGAGCATTATATTATCGGGTAGACAATCGAGTTTTGGTCATGTGTTACAAGATCACAAATAATGTCCGGTAACTGGCTTCACCAAATGCAACTTTAATCTAGCCATCTTAGCAAGGGCATCAGCCATCAGCCACCTTGTTGCCCTCTCCTCTAGTGTGGATTGCACCGTGATCATCCAGGCTCTTAGGATCCTCTTCGCATGGTATGTCAAACTTTTTCGGTTTACCTATGCTCCAATTACTAGTTTATTTTTCATTTTTTTCAAATGATTTTTTCCATTAAATTTGCCCAATCTTAGAAAAAGAGAACTTCTATACGAGAAGATCAAACAAGTTTCATGAGACGGAGGGAGTAGATTTGTTAGTTCATGATTTTTTTTAATTACAGAAACATTTTCATTTTCCCTAAAAATTTGAAAATTTTATCAAATTTACTTCGATGGTCGATCTATGGGACGTAATGGACGTATGATACGACGGTTCTACTCTTTTTCGGTAAAGAGAATATATTAATAACAGGAGATACGTAACAACCTAATGGCTATACGAATGCGTACAACCAAAAACAGAAGAAGAGAACTAAGAAACAAAAAAGCACCGCTACGGTATTCCAGCTCTAGCAGCAACAATATTTGGACTCCAGGTTCTTCAAAGGGGACGCATCCAAGAGGGGAACAATGCACTGACACTGTCGTCGCCCGATCAAAAGATCTCAGATTTTCACCCCGAAGATAGTCTCCGCTCTTAAAATAATGCCTTCAACAATGCCATTGCAGGACACAACCAATTAAGGGCAGACCTTGGATTTTCAACCTAAAAGATAAGACTCTGAACTTCACATGTGTTTCCACCCTCGCTTGCACACTGGTACTGCGAACCCAGAACACCAAGCCACTTTCTCAAACCACAAAGACTCGAACCTCCATTGTCAGTCCTCGAAACATGCCTTCATGATATTCTTCATCTCTGATTTCACCATGTATCCGAATGCCATCTGATGGCAACACATAACAGAGTTTCAATTGCTCCCTCTAGAACCAAATGACCGGAATAAAAGCATGGGTGATGCACACGACCGAATAACAACCGATACAGCAAACTCCAGACATAATGTGCACTGTTACAATTGCTAGCGGAACTTTCTTGAACTCGCCATTTTGGGCAGAAGAAGAATGACCGACCTTAGGAAAGTCACCATCTTCGTGGAAGAGGAACCAAGAGCAACCATCTTTATTAGGCAGAACCCTATGCCCCCACGTTGTCGCCCGCCGGTCGGTCTCATCGGAAAGAGGAGGCCACCACCGACCACAGACCCATCGACGAGATGTCCGCCGCCACCCCAACCGAAGAACGCCACCATCGTGAGTCATCGGGGAGGGTTGGCGCCGAAAGCCCGCAGACCACCGCCGAGCGCAGCCACGTCGCCACGGGTGTTGGAGCAGCCCCGCACGGAACTCGCCGTGAAGGGAGCCACCAGCCACCGCCCCGAGCCGACCTCCCCACCGCCATGGCAGGTTACCGCGCCCAAGCACGGCGCGCCTCCGAAACCACTTTCCTAGCCCCCCCCCCTCCCCCGACGTCCGCGCCAGAGCAGGCCCAAGCGTCCGCCCTCACGGCTCGCGCCACCGCCCCCCCCAAGCACCCGCCCTCAATCCATGACGTGGGACAAGTACACCTGGGCAAAACTCGGGCCGGGTCGGGTTTCGGGCCAAGCCCCAAAAACCCGAGGCTAAAATGTCAAGCCCGAACCCGGCCGGGCCCAACCGTCGAGCCTATAAATTGAGCCCAAACCAGGCCCGAACTGGCAAAACCCCGGCCCGAACCTTGCCTAAATCGCAAAAACTGCAAGCCCGAGCCCAGGCCGAAGTGCAAGCCCGACCCAACCCGGACCGGGATTTTCGGGCCGGGTCGTCCGGGCCGGGCTGCCCATGCCCAGCTGTAGACGAGATCCCCGCCACCGCCCACTACCGAGCGGGTTTTGCCCGTTGGAGCACCCAGGCAACGGCGGAGAGGAGGGGAGGCGGGAGGGACCGAGGGTGGCGGCCGGCCTGGCGGCTATGGTTTGCGCCGCCCGAGTCGCCTGTGCGGGGAGGACGCGGGGGCCCTGTATACTCCCCACGCTTCTGCTCTTACCCTTTTGAATTGCAAGAACTGATGAGACCAGATCTTCATTCACCAACTACTTACCTTGCACTAAGTACTCCATCTTATCTCTTATCTGAGGGCATATATAAATTATAATAATTACCTATCAGCCTATATGCAAGTCCGTGTAGATTGTGACGACAAAATGTAGTTGGTGAAGCTAGCGTCTACGGAAAGAGAAGCAACCGTTTCCAGAGTTATTGAAGATAGGGTTTTTGCTAGTGATACTAGGATTTGCATGGCAGCATTGATTTCTTCTGCTTCCTTCTTGTGGTTACATCTTCCAGGTGTACTTGCGTTGATAACGATGAACACTTGATAACGGTGCCACTGTTATATGGCAATCGTTGTTGAATGATTGCGAAGGAAATGTTTTCTGATATTATCGCATGATTAGTAAAATCACACAGGAGGAAACCAGCGACCTGTTCAGTTGACCAAGAAAACGCGTCTTCGACGGAATTAGTTAGTCGCAGACTCGCAGCTAGCTCACGACATGCTCCTTCCACGGTCGATCTATGGGACGTAACGAACGTACGGTACAAGCATACGGTACTCGCTTCCGCTCTTACCCTTTTGAATTGCAAAAATTGACACTCCATCTCGTCTATTGTCGAAGGCCATATATAATACTCCCTCGATAGAGGTAGTACTCGCCAATGTAGATCGTGACGACCAAATGTAGTTTCGTGAAGCTAGCGTCCACGGAAAGAGAAGCGACCGTTTCCAAAGATTTTGAATATATGGTTTTGCTAGATTTCAGTGGACTGAAAATTAAGTTAGAGCTCATTCAGTTCCAGAACAATTGTAGCAGCACGATTCATATGTCTTAGAAGCTACAAGTTGGGTTACACCTAATTTTTTTAGTTGCAAATGAGGATACAACTAAAAAGAAAAATTGCAAGTAAGGTTACAAGTCTTACAGCTAAGATTCCTCAGTTATAAATAGAGTTACAACTGAAAAATAGTTTCAGCACGAAAAAGAATTCACAAAGTAAAAAAATGTTATTCACGTATTATAAAATTATAAGATGCCCTCGGCTAACTGAGAATTAAAACAAAAATTATTCACATCCTTAGAAAAAAAGGCCTCGGTGCACGAAATTACCTTCATTTTGACCAATCCCCGAGGAGTTTCTTGTTCTTCTAGGTATATTGCCAAGAAGGCGAGACCAACAACTTAACATAGCCTGCCATATCACGGCCCGAATAGGCACACTCATTTTCATATGAGTGTGACTAGTTTCTAGTCTACTAAAAATTAACTTCTGTCATCACTAAATCTTAGTTGCAACTCATAATTAGTATGGATCATGAAGTAAATCTAACAATTTATAGATATTTTCGTAGTTATAACCTCACTTGCAACAAAAAAATCTAAGTTAGTACAACTTAACTTACAACTCACACGCATGAATCATAATCATAATGTAAATCCACGCTACAAGAGTGTTGAACACAAGCTTCATGCATTCCCAGTCTACCGAGAAATTAACTGGCAATTCCGTTTCCAGATTGATGCAATCATTCCGTAGGCGATGAATGAAGCGTAGGCTTGTTAGTTTAGTGTAGACCATTTCGCGAGTTTTACAAGGTAAGAGCATCTCCAGTCGCGTCCCCCAAACCGTCCCCCAAAGCGATTTGGGGCGCGCCGGACAAAAAAAGCGTTCCAGCCGCGTCCCCCAAAGCCCTTTTTCGTCCGGTGCGCCCCCATTCGGTGTCCGGCGCCCCGAGCCCGTCCCCGTCCCACAGGGGACGCACCGGGGACGCCGGACACAACGAAAAGCGAGGCGGGGAGTGGCGGGGCCGACCCGTCAGTGGCACAATTAATTTAAACCTAACCGTCGCCTACCTCGCGACGGAAGTTATTGGCGCGCAGCGACGGTGCAGTTCCCGCAGAGGGCACAGCGACGCGTCCCGTCGCGCCTAGCTCTGCGTGCCGGCGTTAATGAGCGCCACCGCTCCTCCGCCTCCCTCCGGCCTATAAAAAGGGGCGCCTCTCATCGTCCCTCTCACACACAAACCCTAGCGCCTCTCTCCCAAACCCTAGCCGCCACCATCTCTCAACAAGACTCGACGCCATGTCTGGTAGAGGCGGACCTCGCGGCCGCGGCCGTGGTCGTGGTCGTGGTCGTGGCCGCGGCGCAGCTGAACGCTCGCCGTCGCCTTCCACGCCGCCGCCTTCATCATCGTCGGAGATGGACGTGGAGCCGGACGTCCTGTTCGAGTTCGTCCACGTCCTCAAGGGCGACCCGCGCGGCATCCAGAGGCTGCCGGACTCCTTCGCCGAGTACGTCGGCGGCGTACGCCCGCGCACGATGCATTTGCGGGAGCATTCGTGCGGCTACCGCCGGTGGATCGTCAAGGCGATCTACGACGCGCGCGGCAAGATGTACCTCAACATCGGGCTGGGAGAAGTTCGCGCGCCACCACAGCCTCCAAGCCGGCTTCATCCTCGTGTTCTCCTACTTCGGCAACAGGGACATGAAGGTCAAGGTCTTCGACGAGAGGCGCTGCCTCCGGGACTACCACGTCGACAGGGACGACGACAGCACCGACGAGGAGGACGACCGAATGAGTGTTGTTTCTTCGCAGCGAATACGTGCACGGAGGTTTCTGCCTGTTCGCCTCATCGGTAGAACCAACAAGGGCACCATCCTCCCGCTGGATTTTCCAGTTTAGGTGATCTGGGTGTGCCCTCGAGTGTTCTTTCTTAGCAGCGAACACACGAAACCTTCGATGCACGGCCTAGTTAGGTTTAGTTTCTTTGCAATATTTTATATTTGTGTCCACTATGGTTCAAACTATGTATTAGTTTGTGGAAAACCATGTTCCAAACTGTGTTTTCGTGTAAACCACGTTCCAAATTATGTATTAGTTTGTGGAAATTGAAATAAAAATACCAGAAAAATTATTTTAAATGTTTGGGGGCGGCGTTTGGGGGACGCGGCTGGGGAGCGACGTCCCCCAAACGCGGCACGAACGAAACACGTCCCCCAAACGCTCGATCCGGCGCGGTTTGGGGACGGTTTGGGGGACGCGACTGGAGATGCTCTAAGCTTCCTTTCGAGGAATTGCCTTTACAACCAATGCAATCTCCGAGGAATTTCTTGTTCAGCGTATTGACCGGGAATAACGGCTTAGCCTGGCCTGCCACGATCACGGCTCTATACAAATATGCATATACATTTGGATGATAAGATTCCATGTGCATATGATGTGCTTCGAACGCGTTGACTTAACCTGCGCCAGGCAAACGAGCTGCGGGGAAATAGTTTAGCTTAAGATCACGTCACGTCGAACTATTTCGTTGCATTTAGTCAAGTACAGCAAAAGCGTACTGCAAAAAATGCACCAGCCGGGAATCGAACCCGGGTCTGTACCGTGGCAGGGTACTATTCTACCACTAGACCACTGGTGCTTTGATGAGACAATTGAGTAACCAATTAATAAACCATTAGTCCGATCTAATCAGCCTAAGTATATAGGCACAACATCAAAGTTCATCACTATTCAGACACAGCAAAGTTCACCACTATTCAGACACACATCAAGCCAAAATCTCAGAAACATCAGAGTTCAACACAAGATATGGCCGTGAGAAAAAACAAGAACAAAATTCTCCTTTCATTTTATGAATAATCTGGCACAAAGCAAGCCATAACAATATGCTGAGATCAAACTCGGGCGAAATTATTTCTAGCATCTTCTATCCCCAGACCGGGCTTGAAAAAATGATACACATAACTTAGCTGAAAAGAAATACAAGGTACAGACAGATCGTCGTTAGGCAGATCTCGATGCACAGCGCATCATTCCACGCGGATCCTCTGCTTGCACACAACAGCTCCGTCCAGGCACTGCCTCCTTCTGTCAGCTGCGGAAGCACAGCGCAGTATGGAAGTACTTCGACTTCAAGGAAAATACACGCACTGTCAAAGAATGCTCCAACTATTTTCTCCTTTTCTCATTGAATCTTTCAAAGAATGACTTCGAGGCTTCGTATGTGGACCAGCATATGGCAGCTGCAGGTGCATGGAACAGCATTCTTGGCTTCCATCCCCTCATGAGCCCAATATATCCATCACGCTTTATAATTGTTCTGAACACATCTCCTATAGAGCTACTAGCAAAGCGTTCGCAACCGCATACACCCTGGACAACAAAGATCACTGTTACTTCCTTGAAAGTAAAAACAGCCCAACGTATTCACAATAAAAATATAAAGAATATGTTCAAAGTGAAGTTGAAATTATGGGGGGACAATATGCACAGCTTTATTGGTCAATGATATTTCGTGATACATATAGAAGCAACTGTATACTAGATCGCACATAAGAAGAGTTTCAGTACACTACTTATATATCATTGACCCAAGAGTTTCAGTACATATAGAAGCAACTGTATACTAGATCACCCAAGAATGCTGTTCCATGCACCTGCAGCTGCAGGTATTTCGAGAGAACAGTGTAGTAGTATAACTAGCAAATATAGTTTAAAAGTATATGCAACCTGAGCCTTAAGCTAGATCACATATGCAACGAGAGGTATCTTCTCATGTGTGATCTAGCTTAAGGCTCAGGTATTTCGAGAGAATTTTTCATGTTGTTAGATTATATTATTTCCTGTATCCAGAATTTTTTGAAATTTCAAAACGCCATTTTTGAATTGATCAAAAAAGGGCTCTATGTCACCTGCGCTCCAAACGTCCGCACTAGCAACAACATCAAAGCCTTTTTACCAAGCAACTTGTGGTAGGCTAGATATGAAACCCAACAGAATGCATGTATATAACATAAGAATAACATTTTAAACTGAGTTATCAATAGTCTTAACTCATCATACGATTAATGAAGGTAAAAATTCAATAACCTGAACTACCCGTGATAGATCAATATGACACTCGATCTACAAACACATAAGTATGTGCAAGATAATTTTCTTGCCATGTCAAACAGAATTACTACAGATGATTGTGAGGAGCAGAGGATATTAAGATGTTATTAGCACTAAGGTTCAAGCAATTGACAACTACTCCCTCCGTTCGCATTTAATCGACGCCTTGCATGCATACAAGCTCTACTAACTAGGCTGTACTACCGCGTCAATTAAAAAAGAACAGAGGTAGTACAAAATTATTACCGTACTACAGATGATACTGAGGAGCTGTGGGGATATCAAGATATCATTAGCACTAAGGTTCAGAGCAAGTTATGACTACTAAATTATTCACGTGCGCAACCAACCATTTTAAACTTCTGAACAAAAATTTATGAGGTCAGCAGTTCACTGTGGATGTCATTTAACCAGGGTAGGGTGGCGAAAAAAATTACGCCTCGAGTTTACACTAATCTGTTTTGACTACACTAAGATTAGCACTAAGATTCAAGCAATTGACAACTAGAAAATTATTAGCGCACTACTACAAATGACAGTGAGGAGCTGAGGATATTAAGATATTATTAACACGAAGGTTCAAGCAATCCACGACTACAATTATTAACGTTTGCAACCAACCATTTAAACTTCTCAGCAAAATCTTAAATCCTTGTGAGGTCAGCAGCTGGATGGTGATATATCATTTCAGCCAGGATACGGTGGCAAAAGAATTACGCCTTGAGTTTATACTAATCTAATTCGATTTTTCCTAGCAGGAAGTGCCACTACACTTTAGACGGACGGCACTCACTTCAGATCCAAAAGTTTGTAAGAGAAAATCCACCCGTGAAAAGACTGCAGATTTAGAAGCATGGTTTATGAGCTAGACTGGTCTCGCAACTAGTCTATGAGTCCTAACTTGACTGTCGACTAGCTTTCTCGACTTGACTAGTTCATAGAGTCGAGCGACTAGTCATGGACTAGTCTAGACTAGTCATGGTAATTCGACTCGATCGACTCAATTTGGGCATGAACAACTGTCCAGAGGTACCGGTGGATAACTGTCTAGGTTATAGTAATTATGTTACATAACTTGTGTTGAACTTATGTTGATTTTTAGTAACTAAATCCCCTATCTGGTTGCTACATACGATAGTATTTTGTACTAGCTAGTGTTAGAGTACATGTCGACTAGTCGAGCACTAGTCTAGAGTAGTCACGATTAGTCTATGAGTCGGTACCCCAATGACTTGGCTCGACTCTTCGACTCGTAATCCTTGTTTAGAAGAGGCCAAGTTTAGTGTACGCTGGGACGTCCCAACGGTTTCTGCTATGTTTGATCCTGACAACACCAATTCTATTCTCTCCATTGATGTTTCTAATGTTAAGGAAGACTGGCCAGTGTGGCATTTGACCCAAATGGTGCTTTCTCTGTCAAGGCAGCCTATAGGCTGGGAACCAAGCTAAGAGACTGGAAGAAGGGTAAAGACGCTGCTTGCTCGAGGGTTTCTGCCGAGAATAGTGTGGTCAAATTTGCTTGGAATAATATCTGGGACCTCAAGGGTCCAAACAAGCTGAAGATGTTCATCTGGCGCGTAGCCCACAACAGCCTTGCCAGCCGCATGAAAATCCAGAGGATTGGTGTTGATCTTGACACAAGGTGCCCTGTATGGAACCGATTGGACAAAGACAACGGCCATATCTTCCTCAAATGCAAAAGACTTAAGGAGTGCTGGAGCTTGCTGGGGTTGCAGCAGACTAGGGAGAGGTTGTTGGCCTGCAACTCAGCCCATGACATGTTCGAGAAGCTTTGGGAGTGCGAGGAGGAAACAAAACTGAAGGCTTTGGTTCTAATGTCGGAATGGTGGGGCGTCAGAAACAAAGCCAATGCTGGTGAAAGAATGAGAAGTGCTGCTGAGGTTACCCACAGTGTGGAGAGGCATATTGTGGACTTTCAATCTCTCAAATCCCCATCCAAACCACCGAAACCTTCTGATATCACCAAGTGGGAGAAGCTCCAGGATAATTCTGTCAAAGTGAACCTCGATGGTGCTTACAACAAAGTCACTGGTAGTGGGGGCTGGGGTTTCATCATTCGTGACAGCCATGGCACGTTTGTGGCAGCGGGAGCGGGGAAAGCTTGTCACCTCCGCGATCCCCTGCACGCCGAGACGGTTGCGTGTTCTGCTGCCATCAAGGGGGCAAGGAAAGCAGGAGCTCGGCGCGTCATATTTGAGTCGGATTCCTCAAACCTTCTGAAAGCCCTAAACAGCCAGGATTACGACAGGTCCAGCATTGGTGCCCGGGTGAGGGACGCCAGGAAGAACTGCTCGCTGCTCTTTGATTCTGTCACCTTCTCCTTCTGTAGACGTGCGTGCAATTCTGCAGCTCACGAGCTTGCAAAGTTCAGTGTTTCGTCAGATTTGTCTGACTAGTTTTGGGTGGCCTCTGCCCCCAATTGTGTAACAAACTTTGTTGCCAGCGATTTAGCTGAGCAGGTTGAGTAATGGAATTGCATATTCCCATAAAAAAAAGTTTAGTGTACGCTATATCTAGCAGTCTGCACTAGTGATATGGAAGTCCTGAGCCTGGAGTTGTCTACAATCTAACTGGCCTGTTAGCACTTAGCACGACTGTAAAGTTTCTCCATATATTATTACTACACTTTAACATTAATGGTTCAGAGCACCCTATAGGAACAGTGATCACCACTAAGTCACTACAAAGACCAAAGGAACAGAGCAACTAGATTTTTTACTGTTTAATGTCACTCCATAAATCTTTATTTTATGGAGCCACTCCAATAATCTTGGAGATGGTATGAAACAACAGCACAGGCATACAAATATCTCATTCTTCTGAGCGGATGCACAAGTGAGCTATGTACCTTATTAAAGATTGTCTTTGGGCGATGCACAAGTCAATTGTATAAGATCCTACTCAAATCAGCTATGTGTGTCACTAAAGATTGTGTCTTTGAGCGATGCACAAGTCATCAATTGCATAAGATCCTCACCTGGCACTGCAGCTGCGTCTTGACAACATCAAGCGGCGTGGTTAACGCGGCGGCGAGCGCACCGGCCGCAGCACCCGCAGTGGCGTGCACAGCGAGGGAGTCCTCATCGGCCGCCATGTCCCCAAGGACTCGCTTCGCCGCCTCGTAGGTGGAGAAGTGGACTGCGGTGTACGGCGCGTTCATGAGCACCGTGGTCCGGTAAGACACGAAGAAGGCCCTGAGGCCCTCGTCGCGGAAGACGGTGCGGACGCAGTGCGAGACGCCCGTGTAGGGGCTGCTGGTGAGCTGCAGGCGCTGCTTCACCGTGTCCATGGGCGTGAACACGGCGTCGCTGGCGATGGTGGCGAGCACCCCCGAGGACGCGTGCGCGGCGGGGTTATTGGGGCCGAAGCGGTCCGAGAGGCGCGACTTGGCGAACTCGTAGACGGAGAAGTAGACGGCGTGGGCGGGGCCGGCGCCGAGCGCCATGGCGGGGAGGCCGCGGTAGAGGGCCAGCGCGCCGCCCTCGCCGGACACGGCGGCCCGCAGCGCCGCCCCCAGCGAGAGCGTCGGGCGGCAGGGCGGCGAGGCGGCCTGCATGTGCGTCTTGAGGGTGTCGACCGGGAACATGGCCGTGTGCTCGACGACGCCGGCGACGGAGCCGGCCAGCATGTACTGCCAGAACCGCAGGCCGTCGTGGGTCGCGGCGGCGGCCGGCCCCGCGGCGGCGAGGACCGGCTTGGGCGGATCTTGGGACGGCTCCTCCGTGGCGGCGGCGGCGGCGGAGGGGAGGAGCCTGTCCGGGGTGCGGTAGTCGGCGGCCATGGTGGCCGGCGGCGCCGCCGCTAGGGTTAGGGTTTTGAGCGGGGCCGGGGAGGGGGAGGGGGGGCCGATGGTGGAATAATGAGGAGGAAGAGGCGAGATTTGGAGAGGATGTCGCCATTTAGGAGGAGGGAAGGGGGGAGAGAAGTTGGTGCCCCGGTCGTCAAATCCATCTTCAGCCATCCTCTTCCGCTCGCTGGCAGTTCCTTTCTCTCCTCCAAGATTTCGTCTACTCTGCAACAATCTTTCCTGTTTCCCAAGAGGCGAATTCTTGTCTTTTTTTTCTGCCAGTTTCTTTCTTGTGTTTTCGTCCTACTTCGAATTACCACACTTGTTTTCGTTGTCTGGTTAATTGTTTGGTCAAGGAGCAAGGAAAGTTTGCCTTCTATACCAGGGATATTCTAGAGGAGATCAACCTTTCTGATCCTAATTGGGATCTTGTACCGTGTAAGTATTTGTTTAGACCCTCGGCCGACCGGCTGTCTCCATGATACTGCTGCTGAATTTGTGATCTACTATCTGCCCAACTCCAAATTAAGTTCGGATTGTGACCCGGAAGGAGAACAAAGAGGAGGAAGACAAGTCCAACACAGGATCTGCAAGTCAAAGACTACAAAATGAGGTTTTCTATGTGCAAGGTGGCCGATGTTTTTGTTAACGATAAGCTCACCTTTTTTGTTATCAATTTGAATACCATCATCATCATATTAGCTAGTATTCCTACAGTACGTCTGTACCAAATTAAAAACTTCTTGCTCCGGGAACATTTGGTCATATAGTATAGAGAACAAAAATCAGAGGGACGCGGCGTGCAAGGTATCAACTTGTATGCTGATGCAAGCATACACATAGATCCACATTGTTAGTTTTTTCCCTAGATTGGAAGGAAATGAAATCCAGTTTGAAATGAATAGTATATACACAAATAACGTTTACAAAGCCAAGCGCGGAAGCCACATGGGATCACTCTCCCTCTAAGGGCTCAAACATTGGGCACTAGCGATAGCTCAATTATCCGCATGATGCCAGGACGTCTCGTAAACTTATTGGAACCGGAAGGAGAACAAAGAGAAGGAAGACAAGTCCAACACATGATCATCAAGTCAAAGACCGATAAACTCACCATTTCAATACATTTCAATAAAACCATGTAGTTACTAAGATTTATATTTTTTGGATTGGTGACAATAAATTGGACATAAGAATAACATAAATGAAAAAATAATCAGGATATAAACTTGGGCCAATTCGTTAGGCGTCAGGTGGCTGATAGGGGGTGTTAGCCGACTGGCCAGCCATCCAGCTACCGGAGAAATCTCGTGTGTCTAACCAACGAAACAATTTCATGCAAAATTTCTTCAGCATGTGACAAAGGGTTAATTTCGTCAATGCCCATTATGATGGACTTGGCCTTCAGGAAGGATGACACCGGCGAATCAACAGATCGGTCAGCCAAACTTAGACAACCGACGAATATTACTATCAAGGGCGAATCGCTGAGATTACAATATGTGGAACTAGGGTTACAGGGATGTTTGCTCTGATTCGATGTGTCCCCCTCGGTGGCTCCTCCCAGCCCTTATATAGCGGGCTGGGTTTCAGAGTCCACCTCGAGGTCGAGTTATAGTTCATGTCAGTTCACCCGATATAAACTTATCTTTCCTAATGAGATTCCTTCGGATTCCTCCAGACTTCTTCATGGGATTTCATCTATACCTTCCTGGGCTTTGTACCAGTGATAGCAACGCTCATAGCCCGATATAGTATATCCATGTCAGTAGCCCTCGGGATTCTACTCGAGTCGCAGACTCAGGTCCAATCTCAAAACTTTCGATTCCTTCTTTCTTCGACTTCTACTATATTTGATCATGAAGCAATATTGCATTATTTCCTGTATAAATAAATATTATAACCCTAGGGATATTGGTAAAGCAGCCTGATGCATCCGAACAGATCGGGAATCAGTTAATTTCCTGAGCAAATGCAGGGAACCTACTTCAAACTCGCGTCCCCGGACACGAATTCGGAAACCTGGCGTAATTCAACTCGGGCCGCAGAGGACTTACCGAGATCTGAGTTCCAGCATAAGAGTTTTACCTGACGCGTCCGTCAGAATTTTTCATCATATTGTTGACAATATGGATATTTCTAGCAGAGCGTAGTCTGTGATGGTGCTAGGCCTCACAGGACATGATCCCGATGGTCTTATCTTCATGCTCTAGCATGGCATCTGGAAGCTCACGATGACGCGGCTCAGGCTTTTGTATTTATTTATCTATTGGATGCCAAGTTTGGCTGTTGGATTGCCTGAAATTATCGGGTTAAATTTCTTCTAGATGCATTACTCTCGATGTTAGTAAAGGACGAATAAATGTTCGTTAAGTGCACTTGAACATGTATTTTGAGGCATTACGCCTGACTTCTAATTGATTTTGACTCTTCTTGTTTTCTATCGAGTGCGCATTTAGCGCTCCCGATGGAAGTAGCCTCCGAGGCTATACTCGAGTACTTGTAGTCGAGTATAGGCTCCAAGCATTTTCATCTTCACATAGATTAAAGTTTTCATCGGGTGCATGACCAGCGTTCTCGATAGGAGTAGCCCCAGAGGCTATACTCGAGTACTTGTAGTCGAGTATGGGCTCATGCAATCCTGCATACGAAGATAACTATGATACAAATTAAAGACTTACCTATTCCTTCTGGATGATGCCAATTTTATCGGGTGCGCGGCCAGCGCTCCCGATGGGAGTAGCCCCCGAGGCTATGGTCGATCGAGTATGAGTACTTGATCATAGGCTCAAAGAAGCATCTTCGAGTACTTGAGCATAGGCTGTGGTTGATTGAGTATGGTCGGTGTCATGATAGTCTCATAAGTTGAGCTATGGTTAACTAAGATTTAGAGCATGCAAGCAAATGAAGAATTCTTTATACACCTCAAGATAGTATGATAGAGCATGAGAAGATACAAGGTTGACCAATACAAAGAGTGGAGAATAGATTCAAGTTTGGTCAACACATGAAGCATGAAGAATGTGCCACGTGAAGTCATGTGGTATGGTAAGCCTTGTCAATTATGCTTCATGAACTAACCCATCATATATGTGCCCTTGTGTTGTCTATGTGGGTTAGGTGTCTTTCCATGGGCATGCATCAAAAGTGAGATCTCATATAGTCCATGAGAGGGTGACATCAAGTGGTGATCGTCATCAAGGTTGAGTTGGGCAAGTTCAAGTTGAGCATCTCAAGAGGATCATATGCTTGAAGCTTGCCGTTCATTTAGTGATAATGGACATCTGAAGATGTGCATCAATGGAGCTTTCCCATCATGGTGTATGGGGGAGCATTTGTGAGTCTTCACGAAGCAACAATGATCAAGTAAGGCATTTCGGTTTGAGTGGAGCTTGAAGAGTTATCATCAAGATCAAGCGGGATGCGCAAGGCAAAGGTATGGCCTTGCTAGGTTTTCCTTTTACCGGTCTCAAGGTGGTTGTTGGGAGACCGGATTATCGGATAGATAGTTGCACTATCAAGAGGGGTTTTCGGTGGGGTAACTTGATCACATCGTCTTAGGGAGCTCAACCCTTTGCATACTTTGCATATCCCTATTACTTCTTGGTGTTTTTTTGTGAGAGGTTCTTGAGCTTGTTGATAGCTTTACAACAAGCTGATACGTCTCCAACGTATCGATAATTTCTTGTGTTCCATGCCACATTATTGATGTTATCTACATGTTTTATGCACACTTTATGTCATATTCGTGCATTTTCTGGAACTAACCTATTAACAAGATGCCGAAGTGCCGGTTGATGTTTTCTCGCTGTTTTTGGTTTCAGAAATCCTAGTAAAGAAATATTCTCGGAATTGGACGAAATAAAAGCCCAGAGGCCTATTTTCTCACGAAGCTTCCAGAAGTCCGAAGACGAAACGAAGTGGGGCCACAGGGGAGCCAAACCCTAGGGCGGCGCGCCCCCCCCCTTGGCCGCGCCGCCCTGTCATCTGGGGCCCCTGTGCCCCCTCTCGACTTGCCCTTCCGCCTACTTAAAGCCTCCGTGACGAAACTTCCAGTACCGAGAGCCACGATACGGAAAACCTTACTGAGACGCCGTCGCCGTCGATCCCATCTCGGGGGATCCTGGAGATCGCCTCCGGCACCCTGCCGGAGAGGGGAATCATCTCCCGGAGGACTCTACACCGCCATGGTCGCCTCCGGAGTGATGAGTGAGTAGTCTACCCCTGGACTATGGGTCCATAGCGGTAGCTAGATGGTTGTCTTCTCCCCATTGTGCTATCATTGTCGGATCTTGTGAGCTGCCTATCATGATCAAGATCATCTATATGTAATTCTATATGTTGCGTTTGTTGGGATCCGATGAATAGAGAATACTTGTTATGTTGATTATCAAAGTTATGCTTATGTGTTGTTTATGATCTTGCATGCTCTCCGTTACTAGTAGATGCTCCGGCCAAGTAGATGCTTTTAACTCCAAGAGGGAGTACTTATGCTCGATAGTGGGTTCATGCCCGCATTGACACACGGGACAAGTGACGAGAAAGTTCTAAGGTTGTGTTGTGCTCGTTGCCACTAGGGATAAAACATTGATGCTATGTCTAAGGATGTAGTTGTTGATTACATTACGCACCATACTTAATGCAATTGTCTCGTTGCTTGCAACTTAATATCTGGAGGGGGTTCGGATGATAACTCTGAAGGTGGACTTTTTAGGCATAGATGCAGTTGGATGGCGGTCTATGTACTTTGTCGTAATGCCCAATTAAATCTCACTATACTCATCATGATATGTATGTGCATTGTCATGCTCTCTTTATTTGTCAATTGCCCAACTGTAATTTGTTCACCCAACATGCTTGTTCGTCTTATGGGAGAGACACCTCTAGTGAACTGTGGACCCCGGTCCAATTCTCTTTACTCGAAATACAATCTACTTGCAATACTTGTTTTTACTATTTTCTCTGCAAACAATCATCTTCCACACAATACGGTTAATCCTTTGTTACAGCAAGCCGGTGAGATTGACAACCTCACTCGTTTCGTTGGGGCAAAGTACTTTGGTTGTGTTGTGCAGGTTCCACATTGGCGCCGGAATCTCCGGTGTTGCGCCGCACTACATCCCGCCGCCATCAACCTTCAACGTGCTTCTTGGCTCCTCCTGGTTCGATAAACCTTGGTTTCTTTCTGAGGGAAAACTTGCTGCTGTGCTCATCATACCTTCCTCTTGGGGTTGCCCAACGAACGTGTGAAATACACGCCATCAAGCATATTTTCTGGCGCCGTTGCCGGGGATCCCATCTCGGGGGATCCTGGAGATCGCCTCCGGCACCCTGCCGGAGAGGGGAATCATCTCCCGGAGGACTCTACACCGCCATGGTCGCCTCCGGAGTGATGAGTGAGTAGTCTACCCCTGGACTATGGGTCCATAGCAGTAGCTAGATGGTTGTCTTCTCCCCATTGTGCTATCATTGTCGGATCTTGTGAGCTGCCTATCATGATCAAGATCATCTATATGTAATTCTATATGTTGCGTTTGTTGGGATCCGATGAATAGAGAATACTTGTTATGTTGATTATCAAAGTTATGCTTATGTGTTATTTATGATCTTGCATGATCTCCGTTACTAGTAGATGCTCTGGCCAAGTAGATGCTTTTAACTCCAAGAGGGAGTACTTATGCTCGATAGTGGGTTCATGCCTGCATTGACACCTGGGACGATGACGAGAAAGTTCTAAGGTTGTGTTGTGCTTGTTGCCACTAGGGATAAAACATTGATGCTATGTCTAAGGATGTAGTTGTTGATTACATTACGCACCATACTTAATGCAATTGTCTGTTGCTTTGCAACTTAATACCGGAGGGGGTTCGGATGATAACTCTGAAGGTGGACTTTTTAGGCATAGATGCGGTTGGATGGCGGTCTATGTACTTTGTCGTAATGCCCAATTAAATCTCACTATACTCATCATGATATGTATGTGCATTGTCATGCTCTCTTTATTTGTCAATTGCCCAACTGTAATTTGTTCACCCAACATGCTGTTCGTCTTATGGGAGAGACACCTCTAGTGAGCTGTGGACCCCGGTTCAATTCTCTTTACTTGAAATACAATCTACTTGCAATACTTGTTTTTACTGTTTTCTCTGCAAACAATCATCTTCCACACAATACGGTTAATCCTTTGTTACAGCAAGTCGGTGAGATTGACAACCTCACCTGTTTCGTTGGGGCAAAGTACTTTGGTTGTGTTGTGCAGGTTCCACGTTGGCGCCGGAATCTCCGGTGTTGCGCCGCACTACATCCCGCCGCCATCAACCTTCAACGTGCTTCTTGGCTCCTCCTGGTTCGATAAACCTTGATTTCTTTCCGAGGGAAAACTTGCTGCTGTGCTCATCATACCTTCCTCTTGGGGTTGCCCAACGAACGTGTGAAATACACGCCATCAAGCATATTTTCTGGCGCCGTTGCCGGGGAGATCAAGACACGCTGCAAGGGGAGTCTCCACTTCTCAATCTCTTTACTTTGTTTTTGTCTTGCTTAGTTTTATTTACTACTTTGTTTGCTGCACTATATCAAAACACAAAAAAATTAGTTGCTAGTTTTACTTTATTTACTGTCTTGCACTCTATATCAAAAACACAAAAAAATTAGTTTACTTGCATCTACTTTATCTAGTTTGCTTTATTTACTATTGCTAAAATGGCTACCCCTGAAAATACTAAGTTGTGTGACTTCACAACCACAAATAATAATGATTTCCTATGCACACCTATTGCTCCACCTGCTACTACAGCAGAATTCTTTGAAATTAAACCCGCTTTACTGAATCTTGTTATGAAAGATCAATTTTCTGGAATTAGTTCTGATGATGCTGCTGCCCATCTTAATAATTTTGTTGAACTATGCGAAATGCAAAAATATAAAGATGTAGATGGTGATATTATTAAACTAAAATTGTTCCCTTTCTCATTAAGAGGAAGAGCTAAAGATTGGTTGCTATCTCTGCCTAAGAATAGTATTGATTCATGGACTAAATGCAAGGATGCTTTTATTGGTAGATATTATCCCCCTACTAAAATTATATCTTTGAGGAGTAGCATAATGAATTTTAAACAATTAGATACTGAACATGTTGCTCAAGCTTGGGAAAGAATGAAATCTCTCGGTTAAAAATTGCCCAACCCATGGATCGACTACTTGGATGATCATCCAAACCTTCTATGCAGGACTAAATTTTTCTTCGCGGAATTTATTGGATTCAGCTGCTGGAGGTACCTTTATGTCCATCACTCTTGGTGAAGCAACAAAGCTCCTTGATAATATGATGGTTAATTACTCCGAATGGCACACGGAAAGAGCTCCACAAGGTAAGAAGGTAAATTCTGTTGAAGAATCCTCTTCCTTGAATGATAAGGTTGATGCTATTATGTCTATGCTTGCGAATGATAGGACTAATGTTGATCCTAATAATGTTCCATTAGCTTCATTGGTTGCACAAGAAGAACATGTTGATGTAAACTTCATTAAAAATAATAATTTCAACAACAATGCTTATCGGAACAATTCTAGTAATAACTATAGGCCATATCCTTTTAATAATGGTAACGGTTATGCTAATTCTTATGGAAATTCTTACAACAATAATAGGAATTCACCCCCTGGACTTGAAGCCATGCTTAAAGAATTTATTAGTACACAAACTGCCTTTAACAAATCGTTGAGGAAAAGCTCAATAAAATTGATATTCTTGTTTCTAGAGTTGATAGTCTTGCCTCTGATGTTGATCTTTTGAAATCGAAAGTTATGCCTAATAGGGATATTGAAAATAAAATTGTTACTACAGCAAATGCCATCCAAGTTAGAATTAATGAGAATATAAGATTAATGGCTGAACTGCGTGCTAGGTGGGATAGAGAAGAAAATGAAAAACTAGCTAAAGAGAAGAATATAGCTAAAGTTTGGACTATTACCACCACTAGTAATGCTAATGCTACACATGTTGCTGCACCTCCTACTCATACTAATAAAAGAATTGGTGTTAGCAATGTTTCCACTTCTAATGCAAAGCGCGAAAAACTGCCCGAAACTACTAAAACTGCTTGAAACTGCCTGTGATAAAGTCTGCTGAAATTTTTTCCAACATTGGGGATGATGATCCCATTGCTTTAGATTATAATGGTTTGAATTTTGATGATTGCCACATCTCTGAAGTTATAAAGTTCTTGCAAAAACTTGCTAAAAGTCCTAATGCTAGTGCTATAAATTTGGCTTTCACGCATCATATTACAAATGCTCTCATAAAAGCTAGAGAAGAGAAACTAGAGCGTGAAGCCTCTATTCCTAAAAAGCTAGAAGATGGTTGGGAGCCCATCATTAAGATGAAGGTTAAAGATTTTGATTGTAATGCTTTATGTGATCTTGGTGCAAGTATTTCTGTTATGCCGAAGAAAATTTATAATATGCTTGACTTGCCACCGTTGAAAAATTGTTATTTGGATGTTAATCTTGCTGATCATTCTACAAAGAAACCTTTGGGTAAAGTTGATAATGTTCGCATTACCGTTAACAATAATCTTGTTCCCGTTGATTTTGTTGTCTTGGATATTGAATGCAATGCATCTTGTCCAATTATATTGGGAAGACCTTTTCTTCGAACTGTTGGTGCTATTATTGATATGAGGGAAGGTAATATAAAATATCAATTTCCTCTCAAAAAAGGTATGGAACACTTCCCTAGAAAGAGAATAAAGGTACCTTATGATTCTATTATTAGAACAAATTATGATGTTGATGCTTCATCTCTCGATGTTACTTGATACACACTTTCTGCGCCTAGGCTGAAAGGCGTTAAGAAAAGCGCTTATGGGAGACAACCCATGTTTTTACCTACAGTACTTTGTTTTTATTTTGTGTCTTGGAAGTTGTTTACTACTGTAGCAACCTCTCCTTATCTTAGTTTTGAGTTTTGTTGTGCCAAGTTAAGCCGTTGATAGAAAAGTAAGTACTAGATTTGGATTACTGCGCAGTTCCAGATTTCTTTGCTGTCACGAATCTGGCTCCACCTCCCTGTAGGTAGCTCAGAAAATTACGCCAATTTACGAGCATGATCCTCAGATATGTACGCAACTTTCATTCAATTTGAGCATTTTCATTTGAGCAAGTATGGTGCCATTTTAAAATTCGTCAATACGAACTGTTCTGTTTTGACAGATTCTGCCTTTTATTTCGCATTGCCTCTTTCGCTATGTTGGATGAATTTCTTTGATCCACTAATGTCCAGTAGCATTATGCAATGTCCAGAAGTGTTAAGAATGATTGTGTCACCTCTGAATATGTCAATTTATATTGTGCACTAACCCTCTAATGAGTTGTTTCGAGTTTGGTGTGGAGGAAGTTTTCAAGGATCAAGTGAGGAGTATGATGCAACATGATCAAGGAGAGTGAAAGCTCTAAGCTTGGGGATGCACCCAGTGGTTCACCCCTGCATATATCAAGAAGACTCAAGCGTCTAAGCTTGGGGATGCCCAAGGCATCCCCTTCTTCATCGACAAATTATCAGGTTCCTCCCCTGAAACTATATTTTTATTCGGCCACATCTTATGTGCTTTTTCTTGGAGCGTCGGTTTGTTTTTGTTTTTGTTTTGTTTGAATAAAATGGATCCTAGCATTCACTTTATGGGAGAGATACACGCTCCGCTGTAGCATATGGACAAATATGTCCTTGGTTTCTACTCATAGTATTCATGGCGAAGTTTCTCCTTCGTTAAATTGTTATATGGTTGGAATTGGAAAATGATACATGTAGTAATTGCTATAAATGTCTTGGGTAATGTGATACTTGGCAATTGTTGTGCTCATGTTTAAGCTCTTGCATCATATGCTTTGCACCCATTAATGAAGAAATACATAGAGCATGCTAAAATTTGGTTTGCATATTTGGTTTCTCTAAGGTCTAGATAATTTCTAGTTTTGAGTTTGAACAACAAGGAAGACGGTGTAGAGTCTTATAATGCTTTCAATATGTCTTTTATGTGAGTTTTGCTGCACCGGTTCATCCTTGTGTTTGTTTCAAATAACCTTGCTAGCCTAAACCTTGTATCGAGAGGGAATACTTCTCATGCATCCAAAATACTTGAGCCAACCACTATGCCATTTGTGTCCACCATACCTGCCTACTACATGGTATTTTCCCGCCATTCCAAAGTAAATTGCTTGAGTGCTACCTTTAAAATTCCATCATTCACCTTTGCAATATATAGCTCATGGGACAAATAGCTTAAAAACTATTGTGGTATTGAATATGTAATTATGCACTTTATCTCTTATTAAGTTGCTTGTTGTGCGATAACCATGTTTACTGGGGAACGCCATCAACTCGTTGTTGAATTTCATGTGAGTTGCTATGCATGTTCGTCTTGTCTGAAGTAAGGGCGATCTACACTGAGTTGAATGGTTTGAGCATGCATATTGTGAGAGAAGAACATTGGGCCGCTAACTAAAGCCATGATTCATGGTGGAAGTTTCAGTTTTGGACAAATATCCTCAAATTTCTAATGAGAAAAGAATTAATTGTTGTCAAATGCTTAAAGCATTAAAAGAGGAGTCCATTATCTGTTGTCTATGTTGTCCCGGTATGGATGTCTAAGTTGAGAATAATCAAAAGCGAGAAATCCAAATGCGAGCTTTCTCCTTAGACCTTTGTACAGGCGGCATAGAGGTACCCCTTTGTGAAACTTGGTTAAAGCATATGTATTGCGGTGATAATCCGGGTAGTCCAAGCTAATTAGGACAAGGTGTGGGCACTATTGGTACACTATGCATGAGGCTTGCAACTTATAAGATATAATTTACATGATGCATATGCTTTATTACTACCGTTGACAAAATTGTTTCATGTTTTCAAAATCAAAGCTCTAGCACAAATATAGCAATCGATGCTTTTCCTCTATGAGGACCATTCTTTTACTTTCAATGTTGAGTCGGTTCACCTATTTCTCTCCACCTCAAGAAGCAAACACTTGTGTGAACTGTGCATTGATTCCTACATACTTGCTTATTGCACTTATTATATTACTCTATGTTGACAATATCCATGAGATATACATGTTACAAGTTGAAAGCAACCGCTGAAACTTAATCTTCTTTTGTGTTGCTTCAATACCTTTACTTTGAATTATTGCTTTATGAGTTAACTCTTATGCAAGACTTATTGATGCTTGTCTTGAAGTGCTATTCATGAAAAGTCTTTGCTTTATGATTCACTTGTTTACTCATGTCATACACATTGTTTTGATCGCTGCATTCACTACATATGCTTTACAAATAGTATGATCGAGTTTATGATGGCATGTCACTCCAGAAATTATCTTTGTTATCGTTTTACCCGCTCGGGACGAGCAGAACTAAGCTTGGGGATGCTGATACGTCTCCAACGTATCGATAATTTCTTGTGTTCCATGCCACATTATTGATGTTATCTACATGTTTTATGCACACTTTATGTCATATTCGTGCATTTTCTGGAACTAACCTATTAACAAGATGCCGAAGTGCCGATTCTTGTTTTCTGCTGTTTTTGGTTTCAGAAATCCTAGTAAAGAAATATTCTCGGAATTGGACGAAATAAAAGCCCGGAGGCCTATTTTCTCACGAAGCTTCCGGAAGTCCGAAGACGAAACGAAGTGGGGCCACGGGGAGCCAAACCCTAGGGCGGCGCGGCCCCCCCTTGGCCGCGCCGCCTGTCATCCAGGGCCCTCGTGCCCCCTCTCGACTTGCCCTTCCGCCTACTTAAAGCCTCCGTGACGAAACTTCCAGTACCGAGAGCCACGATACGGAAAACCTTGCTGAGACGCCGTCGCCGCCGATCCCATCTCGGGGGATCCTGGAGATCGCCTCCGGCACCCTGCCGGAGAGGGGAATCATCTCCCGGAGGACTCTACACCGCCATGGTCGCCTCCGGAGTGATGAGTGAGTAGTCTACCCCTGGACTATGGGTCCATAGCAGTAGCTAGATGGTTGTCTTCTCCCCATTGTGCTATCATTGTCGGATCTTGTGAGCTGCCTATCATGATCAAGATCATCTATATGTAATTCTATATGTTGCGTTTGTTGGGATCCGATGAATAGAGAATACTTGTTATGTTGATTATCAAAGTTATGCTTATGTGTTGTTTATGATCTTGCATGCTCTCCGTTACTAGTAGATGCTCCGGCCAAGTAGATGCTTTTAACTCCAAGAGGGAGTACTTATGCTCGATAGTGGGTTCATGCCCGCATTGACACCAGGACGAGTGACGAGAAAGTTCTAAGGTTGTGTTGTGCTTGTTGCCACTAGGGATAAAACATTGATGCTATGTCTAAGGATGTAGTTGTTGATTACATTACGCACCATACTTAATGCAATTGTCCGTTGCTTGCAACTTAATACTGGAGGGGTTCGGATGATAACCCGAAGGTGGACTTTTTAGGCATAGATGCGAGTTGGATGGCGGTCTATGTACTTTGTCGTAATGCCCAATTAAATCTCACTATACTCATCATGATATGTATGTGCATTGTCATGCTCTCTTTATTTGTCAATTGCCCAACCGTAATTTGTTCACCCAACATGCTGTTCGTCTTATGGGAGAGACACCTCTAGTGAACTGTGGACCCCGGTCCAATTCTCTTTACTTGAAATACAATCTCATTGCAATACTTGTTTTTACTATTTTCTCTCGCAAACAATCATCTTCCACACAATACGGTTAATCCTTTGTTACGAGCAAGCCGGTGAGATTGACAACCTCATCTGTTTCGTTGGGGCAAAGTACTTTGGTTGTGTTGTGCAGGTTCCACGTTGGCGCCGGAATCTCCGGTGTTGCGCCGCACTACATCCCGCCGCCATCAACCTTCAACGTGCTTCTTGGCTCCTCCTGGTTCGATAAACCTTGGTTTCTTTCTGAGGGAAAACTTGCTGCTGTGCTCATCATACCTTCCTCTTGGGGTTGCCCAACGAACGTGTGAAATACACGCCATCACAAGCCCAAGTTCATCGAAAACGGAATCCGCATGCATCTTCTATTGCATTTTCGAGTTTGGACGTCTTCACCGTTTCTTGACGGTGGGAGACTCCCTCTCTAGAATTATCTAAAAATATAACCTGTGAGGAGTCTCCATATTTATAGTTTTTGTTGGGGTTCTATTCGTCGTTATCTTTCGAACAAAATTGGTTTCATGTCAATCAGAGTTCGGGAGCATCTTCTATTTTAAAGAAAAAGAAAAAGGGTTTTGGCCTGAAGCAGTCCGGCCGACCGCCCGGAACCGTCGGCTGTGGCATCGGCCAGCCCGGCGCCGATCGGCCCTTGGACCGGTGCACACTGGGCACTATCCAGTAAGGTCTTCAGCTTCGCCCGGTGATGGCCCGGCCTGAGGTCCGGTTTGGACCGGACTGGTCCGGCCCCACGCCCGGTCGGACCGGCTCCTGCTCCGGTGACAACCGGGGCCATGTTCTGTATATCACCAATCCACCCCGGTCACGGCCCGGCGCCAGATCCGGTGCCGGCCGGATGGTTCGGCCTGTGGCCTGGTCTGGCCGGCCCCTGGACCGGATGGCCCGGCCCTAGGCCCGGTTGACCGGCTCCCTCGACTTATGCTGAGATGGTCACTTCCCCAACGATTATATTTCGGCTTGGGCTATAAATAGCCCTTCTTCCACCTTGGGCTGTACAAGTTCTTGTACTCTCTCTCCTCCATTGTTGTCTTTGAAGAACTTGCCCTATCTCTTGTTTCCCCCATGATTCTTGCTCATTTTTGAGGGATCTAAGAGAGGACATCTAGATCTACAATCTCCACCAATCCATTTCTCCTCTAAGTGAGGGGAACCCTTTGGATCTATATCTTGGAGTCATTTGTTGATTTTCCCTTTGCTCTTCATCTCTAATCTCATCCTAGCATTTGTTGCTTTGGTGGGATTTGAGTGTGAATGATTTAAACACCTCTAGTGTTCTTGCTTTGCATCATTGCATAGTGTTGAGCTCTCCACCACGATTAGTTTGAGTGAGAGACCGTGAGCTTGTTACTCTTGGAGGGTGACCTCCTAGTTGGCTTGGTTGGTGTCCCGGTGATCTCTTCAAGGAAGATTGTGAAGAGGCCCGGGCTTCTCCTTCGTGGAGCTTGTGAAGTGATTGTGGAGCTTCCCATCTCCGGATTGGAGGAAAAGCTAACCATAAGGAAAGGGCCATTATCCTTCGTGGGTTTGGCTCAGAGAATAGGGTGAGCCTTCGTGGCGTTGGGGAATCCTTCGTGGGACCTCCACCCCTCCAAACGTGACGTACATTCTTGTGAAGGAAGGTAACACGGGAATACATCCTCGTCTCCGCGTGCCTCGGTTATTTCTATACCCAAGCTTACTTTCCTTGTGATAGCCATCGTGCTTGAAGTACATATATCTTGCTATCACTTGTGCTACATATATCTTGTGCCTATCTTGCTTAGCTCTAGTTGTTGTTGTTGCACTTAGGTGAGCCTAACATATTTAGGATTTGTGCTTGTTAAATAAACGTTAGTTTAATTCCGCATTCTTACAAGCCAAATCTGTAAGAGTTTTTAAAACGCCTATTCACCCCCTCCCTCTAGGCGACATCTCGTCCTTTCACACGCCAACGGTGAGGTCGGGTTTCAAGAGTCATGCGCGTGCACGACGGGCGGCGATAGATAAATTTAGGTGGGGGAAGTGGAGAGCTTGGAGAAGCAGACCAACGCCATGTGTTGGCGACGCCGAAGAAGGTGGCGACCATCCGGAATCACGTCGGAGACGAGCTAGGGTTCCCAATCAGGGACGAGCAACCAAGGCCACGGGGAGCAAATCAAAGATGGGGAAGTTGTAGAGCACCTCGGGGCGAACCAAAACCCCATCTTGCTAACGCTGGAGAGAGCCGAAGGCAGCCAGGAGAGAGCGGCGGTGCGACCAGGCCATGGAGAGCTCGGGAGTGTATGCGTGCGTGAGAACGAAAGGATGAGAGGGCGACGAGAGCGTGAGGGAGAGGGGTTGGGTCGGGTCGAGTTTGACTCGAGCCCGACCGACCGAGCGGGCCATTTGGGCCAGACCAACTTGGTCCGGTTGGACCAGTTGAGCTCTAGCCATTTGGCTATTTTTCTTTTTAGAACAATTCTTTAAATAAATAAAGTGATACAAAAAAGGCAAATAAAAATAACTTTTGAACAAGAGGAAAATTATAAGCAAAACAAAAACAGCAACAAATACTTTAAAATTAAAATAACAATAATATGAATTTTCCTCTAAATTTTAGAAGACCAATTTTAAATATTAAATTGTTAAGACCTAAATACCTAAAATATAATTTTCTAGTTTCTATTTTCCATCAAGAAAATAGTAAATATCACTTTGTACTAAAATTTCATATAATACAAAAATTGTTTCATTATGGTTATGTTTAATCATATGAAAACTCTAATTGATCATTACTTCAACATATAATTCCAAAACCTAGAAAAGAATTAAAAGATATACCCTTATTTCAACTACTATTTAAAACCCTAAATTGCAATTACCTTATTTATCATTTCTTTTAAATGATAAAAAATAATATAAATGCCTGACTAAATAATAACTTGAACTTAGGATTTACTAAATTCAATTTGCTCATCTATTTATTATATGACAAATAGGAAATCCTAATTCCATAATTCCAAATGCAACCCTAATTCTATTAGGAATAAAACTCTAACTCCATCATTTTATGTGAAACTCTAAAACCCTAGGAATTGTGAAATGTGATCATATGAACTTAACATTCACTCATAGATCTATAATTAGCAACTAAATAAATATTCTTGTTCTCATAAAATAGTAGACGCCATATTACTAATAAGTTGGTATTTCATGTACTCATCCTAATAAAACCGAGATGATCAAATAGGGTCAATTAAGTGTAAACCCTAATTCCTATTCTCAAACTCATCATCCTTAACCATCCATGCTTAGTATGAAACCATTGTGATCCATCCTAATAGTAACCATGTCTAGTACTGGACCTTACATGCTCATACCCACTAAACCCTACTAGTATTAGATATTTATGAACCATCCTATTTAGGAACCAACTATTTTTTACTTAGTGGATCCAATAGCAAACCCTAGACACCATAAGCCTTAATTGAAATACTTCTTATTACTTAAGTAATATGTTCTTCAAAAGTTATTCTTTTGAAGTAAATAAAGAGTAGCCATCAAACCTGCCTAATAGATCGAACCTATGGACCATAGCTATCTATCACTAGTAAGATATAACCAACCATGGTAATAACCATGCATAATTAATTACTTAATATTCTTATGCTTCACTAAAACCATATAAGCTATAGATGCTGATGAATCCAACTTTGTTGTGATCCATCTAATCTTTACTCCAGAAACTAATTGGAACCCTAGTAAACCATAGAACCCCACAAACCTAATTCATACTTGTTCTTCACTAAAGAACATGTTCTTCAAAAGTTATTCTTTGGAAGTATATGATAAGTAATCATTAACCATATCCTATAGTACCAAAACTAAGAATTATTCTTTACATGTTAACATTATGCCAACTACCATTCCTTGTGTGATAAATTGAATACTATGCTTTGTTATACCACTTGTTTATGATACTAAGATAACCAAACCCTAATAAGAACCTTGCTTGTGAAACCACTCTAAAAGTGCAACACATCCTAAAAGAAATCATTCCAACTCACTAATCTTAAATCATCGGGGTTAGGTTACGCTTAGAGCGAGTGCATCTCATACTTATGCACTATAGCATATTTGTCAATCTTTTAAACATCGTCCTTACCGGACGATGATGCTATTTCAGAATTTGGAGTTATTGCGTATCGAAGATCTTGCCTGCATAATCTTGCAGTCAAGAAAGGCAAGTTCATCGCTTGCTCATGTCACTTTGAGTATTTTTATCAAATTACTTGCAAAGTACTATACTTATCACTCTTGCATGAAAAGCAAAAATACTATTTATATAACTATGAATATGACTATGTGGTGGGCGGTTGAACCATGGTATGAGTATGGTGGAGGTTCCATTGCAATGGGTTTATATTCATCTAGGATTAACAAAAAATGTCATCCAGTGATTCTTGTGCCGTAAGACCCGTGTTAACCCTAAGATCTGGAGTGGGACGGAGTACTCAGTTGTATTTCTCCCTCTCGTACATCAACGGATGCGCTTACCGTAGCAGTTGTATCTTGCGAGAACAACCGGATGGGTGGGGAACCTTTAAGTCCCCACGGTAATGCGGTCTATGATGGGTTGCAGAAGGCCGGCGAAGGTATCGAGGTCGGATGATACCCAATGGGGTATGCTGACCGGCGGGGATATTAGTCGAGGTCGGATGATATCCAATGGATATGCTGACCGGCGAGGACCCAAGGTCGGAACTGCAAAAAAGGTGGGTGTGCGGGGTCGCGGAGAAATGCAATGATTGGCTAGGACCTTATACCTGGCCCCATACCAAGGAAGTATGGACGAGCACGCGACTCGGTTTTGCAACAAGGTTAAGATCTCTTATGGGTAAAGCAACACACCTCTGCAGAGTGTATGGAATCGTGACCTGTCACTCCCTGTTCCGGGTTTTCGAACTACGAACGCGTCCGGAAAGGAATTCCATGAAGTTCTAGACACCCGGTGAAGGCTGACGGACATAGTTCTTCATAATAAAAACAACCTTTTGAAGAAATGTTTACAAAAACTTGCATTGCCTATGACTTTCTGGTCTATGGTTGTAGCTAGTGCATTAAACACCTCTTTCCTATAATGAACTTGTTGAGTACGCTCATACTCATCCCTCTTTGAATCCCCTGCTTAGATCTGAAGGCATTAAAGGAGGATCAACAGTGCAACTCGAAGATTTAGGAGTCAACAACTACTTCAAGAGACATGATTATGTCAGAGGAGTCAAACACCACATCCACCATGGAGAAAACCTAGATTAGTAGTAGGAGGGAACTAGCCCCTAATCCTAGCTCCTAATTACCTAGAATCCATTCAAAGCCTATCTAGCCAGCCAAGTACATCTCCATATAGAGTTCATGATAGATTAGACTACGAGTCAATCTTCTGGAGTTTATTTGCAGTTACCTCATTGTAAAGTAGGAGACTATATTGATCTTCTGTGAAGAGTCTGTATTGTAATTCTATAGACATGCCTTGGGCCCGCATATGTTTCTATTGTACCACTCTGAGGGATGTAATAAGAGTGGAATGGTGTTTCATTGATATTATGTCAACGACTCGCATACTACACCATGCAGTGGTATGTTGGGTCACCACACCATACTATCAAAAATAGAAGAAATGGATCGAATGGGGCTTGTGTGGTGAAGCTTTACATGCATAGGGCGTATGACAGAGTTGAATGGTTTTTTCTTGAAAAGATGATGACAAGGTTGGGCTTTTCTGATAGGTGGATATCTTTGATGATGACATGTGTGAGGTCTGTGAGGTACCAGATAAGGTTTAATTCAGATGAAATTGACATGTTTTCGCCTACGAGAGGTCTTCGTGAGGGGATACTCTCTCCCAATATTTGTTCATGTTGTGTGCGGAGGGTTTATCTAGTCTATTGTTGGATGAAGAAGAAGTTGGTGGCATTGCTAGGGTAAGAGTGTGCAGAAATGCACCATCAGTCTCACATCTACTATTTGTTGATGATTCTCTTATTCTCATGAAAGCGGATACGAACAATGCAACTTCCTTGCAACATGTGTTGGATACTTATTGTGCTAATTCAGCTCAAATGGTTAGCTTATCAAAGTCGAGTATTTTCGTCTCACCCAACACTAATGTTCTTAACAGTGTAGGATAACGTTACATAGAAAACAAAAAAATTCCTACCGCGAACACGCAATCCAAGCCAAGATGCAATCTAGAAGATGGTAGCAACGAGGGGGTATCGAGTCTCACCCTTGAAGAGATTCCAAAGCCTACAAGATGAGGCTCTTGTTGCTGTGGTAGACGTTCACTTGCCGCTTGCAAAAGCGCGTAGAAGATCTTGATCACGATCGCTTCCGGCGCCACGAACGGGCAGCACCTCCGTACTCGGTCACACGTTCGGTTGTTGATGAAGACGACGTCCACCTCCCCGTTCCAGCGGGCAGCGGAAGTAGTAGCTCCTCTTGAATTCGACAAGCACGACGGCGTGGTGTCGGTGGTGGTGGAGAAATCCGGCGGAGCTTCGCTTAAGCGTGCGGGATGTGGTGGAGGAGAGAGACCGCTAGGGTTTGGGGAGAGAGGGGGTTGGGCGCCGGCCCTCTAAGGGGTGCGGCCAAGGCTGAGGCTTGAAGTGATCAGCCCCCTCTCCTATGCCCCTCATTATATAGGTGGAAGCACCAAGAGTTCTAGTCCAAGTCTTCGAATAAGACCCCAACACTAAAACCTCCCATATGTGGGAAACCTACTCAAGGAGGGAGTCCTACCCAAGGTGGGACTCCCACCTTTCCTTGAGGTGGGTTGGCCGGCCACCCTAGGGGAGTCCACCTTGGACTCCTCCCCTTTAGGGTTGGCTGGTCATGCAAGGTGGAGTCCCTCCGGGACTCTACTTTCCATGGTGATTTCTTCCGAACTTTTCTAGAACCTTCTAGAACCTGCCATAAATGCACCGGATCATTTCCAAACTTGGAATATGACTTCCTATATATGAATCTTATTCTCCGGACCATTCCGGAACTCCTCGTGATGTCCGGGATCTCATCCGGAACTCCGAACAAATATTCGAACTCCATTCCATATTCAAGTTCTACCATTTCAACATCAACCTTTAAGTGTGTCACCCTACGGTTCGTGAACTATGCGGACATGGTTGAGTACTCACTCCGACCAATAACCAATAGCGGGATCTGGAGATCCATAATGGCTCCCACATATTCAACGATGACTTTAGTGATCGAATGAACCATTCACATACGATACCAATTCCCTTTGTCACACGATATTTTACTTGTCCGAGGTTTGATCTTCGGTATCACTCTATACCTTGTTCAACCTCGTCTCCTGACAAGTACTCTTTACTCGTACCGTGGTATGTGGTCTCTTATGAACTTATTCATATGCTTGCAAGACATTAGACGACATTCCACCGAGAGGGCCCGGAGTATATCTATCCGTCATCGGGATGGACAAATCCCACTGTTGATTCATATGCCTCAACTCATACTTTCCGGATACTTAATCCCACCTTTATAACCACCCATTTACGCAGTGGCGTTTGATGTAATCAAAGTACCTTTCCGGGTATAAGTGATTTACATGATCTCATGGTCATAAGGACTAGGTAACTATGTATTGAAAGCTTATAGCAAATAACTTAATGACGAGATCTTATGCTACGCTTAATTGGGTGTGTCCATTACATCATTCATATAATGATATAACCTTGTTATTAATAACATCCAATGTTCATGATTATGAAACTAATCATCCATTAATCAACAAGCTAGTTTAAGAGGCATACTAGGGACTCTTTGTTTGTCTACATATCACACATGTACTAATGTTTCGGTTAATACAATTATAGCATGATATATAAACATTTATCATAAACATAAAGATATAAATAATAACCACTTTATTATTTCCTCTAGGGCATATCTCCTTCAGTCTCCCACTTGAACTAGAGTCAATAATCTAGTTTACATTTGTAAAGATATAACACCTTGGCATTATGGTGCTTTATCATGTATTGCTCACGGGAGAGGTTTTTAGTCAACGGATCTGACACGCTCAGAAACGTATGTATTTTGTAATTCATTTGCGTCTCAACGCATCACTCATTTCCAAATGAGTCGGCATTAAATATGTTTGGTCTTTTGGTGGAACCTTAATTCCGCGGTCTGAAATATGTCACTAATATTGTCACACACAATATAGCTTCAAAGTTCTGACTCGGTCGGAAATACACCAAGTTCTCAAAGAACCTCTTGACTTAACATCCTTTGTCATTGTCAAAACAATGACATACTCTGCCTTCTTTTGTAGAATCCGTCAGAATATTTAGAACTCTTCTAAATCTAGCATAGACAACTTCTAGCTCATTGTGCTACCTTTTAAACAACACTTAATCTAATTTGAGATTGAAATTATATTTTATATGTGACAAAACCAATATCGGTGTAACACCTTACAGCGATTTGTTTGTCATTTCTTCATACAAAAAAAATATGTCCTTAGTTCTTCTAAAGTACTCAAGGATATTCTTACTGTCGTCCAATGATCATCATATGAATCATTCCGGTATATGCTCATAACACTTTATAGCACATGATATCCGATTGTGTACATATTATTCGTGATCTATAATCACTCATGTGTTTTTACTCATTGAGTGTCGATACACTCAAGTCTTGTTAAAACTTCACATGACAAGAATATTTTCTTAATATTTCTATATTGAACTATTTTCAATATCCATTCTATGTACTTTGACTTAAACTTATTTTGTGTTTCAATCTATCTTCATAGATCTTGACACTAGATATGTTTCGATCCATATCCTTTCATTGAAATTAATTTCTCAATGAAACCTTTTAATCAAGTATATAATTACATCATTTATAACTTAACTATATGTCACCTACATAAAGTATTATAAATGTGTCTTAGCGCTCCCACTTAATTTCTTGCAAATGCAAGCCTCTTCATCGTCTCTGATGAAATCAAAAACTCTTTGACTATTTCATCTGGTGAAGATTCCAACTCCGCAATACTTACTTCATCCAATTGAAGTTCGTATACCTATCTAGTATTCCACGGACCAGCAAAACTCTTGGTTGTATCTTGTATACACCTTTAATACATACTTCGATAAGTAATGTATTTTGCCATCCTACTAGCATATCTCATAAAAGAAATATGTAGTGATTACTAGAATAATCCACATAGACTATAAGCATTGCTACGGAAGATCTAATCTTATCGTAGTCAACTCTTTGAACTTTGTCGTAAACAATTTTTCAACAAGTCGAGCTTCTTCAAAGATATTTCATCCAAGTCTATAGATCCATTTACTTTCAAAAAGTATTCATCTATTATGGATTTCATGGTGCATGGCCATTTTAACGGAGTCAGGGCCCATCATAACTTCTTTGCTTGTAGTTGGTTTATCATTGTTCAAAATCAATCCTTTGTCCACAAATCATTTATTTGATCACAAAGTAAACCATACCTAGAAGGTTCAATATGTACTTCGATCTCCATGGCTAAAACACTTTGTAGTCATAGGAGCCATGATCGTCGTGGCCGCTTCCGGAACCAATTCCGATGCTGCGCTACTCGATCATTATGCTCGGGTTCATAAACCTTATCAAGTTCTATTGTCCTCCCACTCAAAAACTTCGCTAGAAACAATTTCTTGGAAATAAGAAACATTGACAAACACTTTTGTCTTTGTCTCCATTGTGGGAAGAATTCCCAATCAATTCTCCGGGATAACCAACAAAGACATTCATCCGATTTTGGTTGTAAACTTATTTACTTATGCTATGCATACCAAAATTTAAGAAAAGACTATTAGGGTTTATACCCATGTCATAACTCGTATGATGTCATTTCAACGGATCATGATGATGCTCTATTCAGTGTAAAGCGGTAGTCTCTAAAGCATAATTCACAAAAATATAATGGCATTAATATTTTATCTCATCATTGACCCAACTAGGTTTGGATACATCTCTCGGATACTTCATCATCACTATGATACTCCAAGAAATGTGAGTTGTAGAACAATTTCATAACTCTCTTAGATGTTCGCTAAAACTAGTAATTCAAATATTTCCACTATGATCCAATCATAGATATTTGACTTTTCTATTACGATGATTTCTACTTCATGCTGAAATTTATTTGAATCCATTCAAATGTTTCAAACTTCTTCCTTATCGAATATATCCACATATATATACTCAATTCATTGTTTGAAGTTTTCATGAAGTATAAGAATCTCCCGCACACAACTATGCCCAGTGATCCATATACATCATCATGTATGTTTCCACTAAGTTAGTTGCCCGTTCAAAACTTGACCTATGAACGGTATTTTAGTCATTCTCTTTTAAAAAAGATTTGCAAGCGCCAAACGATTCAAAAAATCAAATGACTCCAAAAATCCATTTGCATGGAGTTTCTTCATGCGTTCCTTTCTAACATGACCTAAATGGCGGTTCCACAAATAAGCGGAATTCAAATCATTTGCCTTATGGCATTTTAGCGTCAGTTTTATGTATGTGTGTTTCACCATTAAGATTTATAATAACTTATCCATCGTACATGGAGTAATGTCATAATTTGAACAACTCATTGTTTTCATTTGACCAGAGCAAAATAACAATTATTAAGTTCTTTATTATAAATTCTAAGGGCTAGATAGAATGCCAACGACGAACACAATAACACTTTATTTTGTTCCAGACGTGTATTCCTATCATATTCCTTGTCAGTCACTTAAGCCATTGTATTCTTGTATTGCGTTGTTTTGTATGACACTTCATACCAACCAATATGGTACTAATACCCAATAATTTCATTGTGTGACTTAACTAGGAATACAACCATAACATGTATATCATTTATATACACCCGAGCTAGACTTTCTAGTCTTTTCTTTTCTTTTTGCCAAAATATCTTTTGCAGTTTCTCTTTTAGCTTTCCTCATTATTCAGAAAAACACTTCAACATCAATAACTTCTAGGTTTGTTGGTCAAATACCAATAACCTTGAGGTTCTTACTTTGAAGTTGATCATCATATGACAAGTGTTCCGGATTTCACTATTAGTAACCTTTTAATATGATGAACAATTTCACTCATAATATTATCATATCATGAAGACTTTTCGAGACCATGTCTGTACATGCTAGGCTCGTAAAGTATAACCTTAGTATTCGCATGTGCAAATCTGGCTTGCACCCGTTGTATGCACACGTAGAATCTATAACACCCGATCATCACGTGATGCTTCGAAACGACGAGTCTTAGCAACGGTGCATACTAAGGACGATCACTTCATGGATATGCGAATATTGTTAGTGCCCCAATAGTTGGAGGATTGGGACGCCTTGCGTCTTCAACCTTCGTACATTCCCATAAAACTTATGAGTTTATGTAGTCTCACCAAATTATATTCTATCATCTTGCAATAAGGTCTTAGATATCATATATATCTCATACCTTGATTATTTCTGAAAACTAAATTTTCAGCTCCTTACTTTTCAAACAGATTTGAACTTCAAGTTTCACGGAGACAATATAACTTTAGGTACTAATTGAAACCATAGCTCTCTGAATCATCAATGTGAGGTTTACTAAAAGTTTGCAATAGGACTTAATCATTTCTTGATTCTTTAACAATACGGTACCAATCCGTAAAGTTTCTTGTCAGATTTTAACAGTATTTCTATCTCAATAACAAGACTAGCGCATGGTAGAAAAACGGATGCCAATACTACAAAATTAATTCAAAATACTACTCAGACTATGTTCATGATAATTAGTTCATGTTTTAATCTAATTACTAATGAACTCCCACTCAATACAACATCCCTCATAGTTGTTAAGTGGTACACGATCCAAATCCACTACACCAAAACCGATCATCACGTGAGATGATGTAGCTTCAATGGTGAACATCAACATGTTGATCATATCATCCATATGACTCGTGTTCAACCTTTCGGTTTCCGTTGTCCCGAGGCCATGTCCGTACATGCTAGGCTCGTCAAGCAAACCCTAGTATTCCGCGTGTGCAACATGGCTTACACCCGTTGTATGTGAACGTTGAGTCTATCACATCCGATCATCACGAGATGCTTCGAAACGACGAACCGTGCAACGGTGCATACGAGGGAGAACACTTTATTATCTTGATATTAATGTGAGGGATCATCTTATAATGCTACCGTCGCGATCTAAGCAAAATAAGATGCATAAAGGATTAACATCACATGCAATTCATATGTGATATGATATGGCCCTTTAGTCTTTGCGCCTTCGATCTTCATCTCCAAAGCACGGACATGATCTCCATCATCAACGGGCATGATCTCCATCATCGTCGGCGTAGCGTCAAGGTCCATGGCGCCGTCTTCATGGTTGTTCACCTCATGTAGCAACTATTACAACTACTTTGAAATACTACTCAACATGAAATTTAAAGACAACCATAAGGCTCATGCCGGTTGCCACAATACAATAATGATCATCTCATACATATTCATCATCACATCATGGCCATATCACATCACCAAACCCCGCAAAAACAAGTTAGACGTCTCTCATTTGGTTTGCATATTTTACGTGGTTTAGGGTTTTCGAGTGAGATCTAATCTACCTACGAACATGAACCACAACGGTGATACTAGTGTTGTCAATAGAAGAGTAAATTGAATCTTCACTATAGTAGGAGAGACGAGACACCCGCAAAGCCACTTATGCAATACAAGTTGCATGTCGAGCGTGGAGCAAATCTCATGAACGCGGTCATGTAAAGTTAGCCCGAGCCGCTTCATCCCACTATGCCACAAAGATGCAAAGTACTCAAACTAAAGACAACATAAGCATCAACGCCCACAAAACAATTGTGTTCTACTCGTGCAACCATCTATGCATAGACACGGCTCTGATACCACTGTAGGATAACGTTGCATAGAAAACAAAAATTTTCCTACCACGAACACGCAATCCAAGCCAAGATGCAATCTAGAAGATGGTAGCAACGAGGGGGTATCGAGTCTCACCCTTGAAGAGATTCCAAAGCCTACAAGATGAGGCTCTTGTTGCTGCGGTAGACGTTCACTTGCCGCTTGCAAAAGCGCGTAGAAGATCTTGATCACGATCGCTTCCGGCGCCACGAACGGGCAGCACCTCCGTACTCGGTCACACGTTCGGTTGTTGATGAAGACGACGTCCACCTCCCCGTTCCAGCGGGCAGCGGAAGTAGTAGCTCCTCTTGAATTCGACAGCACGACGCCGTGGTGTCGGTGGTGGTGGAGAAATCCGGCGGAGCTTCGCTTAAGCGTGCGGGATGTGGTGGAGGAGAGAGACCGCTAGGGTTTGGGGAGAGAGGGGGTTGGGCGCCGGCCCTCTAAGGGGTGCGGCCAAGGCTGAGGCTTGAAGTGATCAGCCCCCTCTCCTATGCCCCTCATTATATAGGTGGAAGCACCAAGAGTTCTAGTCCAAGTCTTCGAATAAGACCCCAACACTAAAACCTCCCATATGTGGGAAACCTACTCAAGGAGGGAGTCCTACCCAAGGTGGGACTCCCACCTTTCCTTGAGGTGGGTTGGCCGGCCACCCTAGGGGAGTCCACCTTGGACTCCTCCCCTTTAGGGTTGGCTGGTCATGCAAGGTGGAGTCCCTCCGGGACTCTACTTTCCATGGTGATTTCTTCCGGACTTTTCTAGAACCTTCTAGAACCTGCCATAAATGCACCGGATCATTTCCAAACTTGGAATATGACTTCCTATATATGAATCTTATTCTCCGGACCATTCCGGAACTCCTCGTGATGTCCGGGATCTCATCCGGAACTCCGAACAAATATTCGAACTCCATTCCATATTCAAGTTCTACCATTTCAACATCCAACTTTAAGTGTGTCACCCTACGGTTCGTGAACTATGCGGACATGGTTGAGTACTCACTCCGACCAATAACCAATAGCGGGATCTGGAGATCCATAACGGCTCCCACATATTCAACGATGACTTTAGTGATCGAATGAACCATTCACATACGATACCAATTCCCTTTGTCACACGATATTTTACTTGTCCGAGGTTTGATCTTCGGTATCACTCTATACCTTGTTCAACCTCGTCTCCTGACAAGTACTCTTTACTCGTACCGTGGTATGTGGTCTCTTATGAACTTATTTATATGCTTGCAAGACATTAGACGACATTCCACCGAGAGGGCCCAGAGTATATCTATCCGTCATCGGGATGGACAAATCCCATCGTTGATCCATATGCCTCAACTCATACTTTCCGGATACTTAATCCCACCTTCATAACCACCCATTTACGCAGTGGCGTTTGATGTAATCAAAGTACCTTTCCGGTATAAGTGATTTACATGATCTCATGGTCATAAGGACTAGGTAACTATGTATTGAAAGCTTATAGCAAATAACTTAATGACGAGATCTTATGCTACGCTTAATTGGGTGTGTCCATTACATCATTCATATAATGATATAACCTTGTTATTAATAACATCCAATGTTCATGATTATGAAACTAATCATCCATTAATCAACAAGCTAGTTTAAGAGGCATACTAGGGACTCTTTGTTTGTCTACATATCACACATGTACTAATGTTTCGGTTAATACAATTATAGCATGATATATAAACATTTATCATAAACATAAAGATATAAATAATAACCACTTTATTATTTCCTCTAGGGCATATCTCCTTCAATCAGAGCGGAAATTTGTGAAGCCCTTCACATCACCACTGAAGCCATATCAGATAAATATCTTGGACTCCCAGCCTTGGTGGGAGGCTGGGAGCTGACAGGTGACTGTTTTGAGCATTTTATAGGCGTATAAACGGATGGAAAGAAAAATAATTGTCAATTGGAGGAAAATAGATCTTACTGAAGGCGGTAGCACAAGCAATCCCTGCCTACGCTATGTCAGTTTTTTTAATTCCAAAAGGAATCTGCAAAAGGATGGTTGATGCTATCTCTAGTTTTTGATGGGGAGATGATGAAAATAGCAATAAGATGCACTGGTTTGACTGGTGGAAGCTATTTTATCCGAAGAGAGATGGTGGCATGGGATTTAGAGACTTCCACTCATTTAATCTAGCTATGCTAGCCAAGCAAGTTTGGAGACTTATTACCAATGAAGATTCTTTCTGCGCTTCTGTTCTTAGGGCTAAATATTATCCGCAGGGTGATATACTTAAAGCAGGACCAAAAGGGGATGTTCTTTCACGTGGCAGAGTATTGTAGCTGGGATCAATTATTAACAGCATATAATCCTGTTGCAATCCCTGGCTTGTGAGGCCTTTGCTGCTCCGCTTGGACTGCTGGTGGGCCCCTCATCCTCATGTACTGTCTCCAGCACACACGCACACGTCACTCCCCTCTCTCAAACACGCACACGACCAGAGACCACGCTCGCTCCCTCCTAGCGATTTGCTCGCCGCCGTCCCGATTCCGGCCGTCGCCGGCCATATCCACCTCCGCTGCTTGCCGGCGAAGCTCCGCCCCGGTATCCTCCTCCGTTTGCCCTGCACACGACGCATGCCCGCGTCCGCACGTGCAACCGCGCGAAACCCTAGCTCCCGCTTTGGTCTCGGACGCCGGCTTGGTCCGGCGCCGCCGCGCCTTGGGCTACTCTCCACTGTCGCCTGCGCCTCCTCTACGACCCTCCCGAGCTCTTGCTCTACTACATCGACGCTGACGACCACCTCTTGGTTCCCCGCGTTGACCTCGCCTTCTGGCAGGACGACCACCTCCTCCCCTCCGCCCTCCTGTGCTGCAAGCGGCTTCGCGACACCATGCCTGGCCGCCGCCTCCTGACCCAGCTCTTCTGCCCCGCCGCCGCGGCACGATCGTCCGTCAGCATCGCCCTAGCCCGACTCGGCACGAAAGTTCCTCCTCTGCTTCACCGCCCTGAGAAGATGAACTCCTGGCTAATTGATCCTCCTCCTCGCCGGTGCTTGGCTGCAGCACGACACCTTGGCACTGGCTGCGGTTCCTCTGAAGTCTAACTAGGCAATTTCTTGTTTTAGTATTTTAGGAAGAGAAGATGAACTCCTGGCTAATTGGCTGATTGAGACATTGAGTGATTGTGGTATGCTTTAATAACTCTTTTAATCAATTTCACGTTGTATGAATAGAAGATGAAGAATTGATTTTATACCAATCCTCAATCCGAAGAAACTCCTCAAACTGGAGATTTCTTTTGAAACGCAACCTCAAACTGAATAATGTACTCAAACTGAAGATGTTGCCCCTACTAAATCAACTTCCAAAACTTAGCTTTTAATCTGAACAAATGTTGATCTCCTACTGTTGGCGAGGTCATCATAGGCTAACTAAACCACTAATTTGGAGGTATCTTTTGCATCCCCATTTTACTTTTTATTTATAGTTTTTAGTCATCTATTATGTACGGTCTTGAACCATCAACAATGGATTTGAAATATATATTCATATTTGCTATTGTACCAAATTTTCTATGCCATTACAAGAGTTTTTTAGTATTTTTTTGCGCTTAATTTTTGGCCCGGGCCTTGCTCCAATCCTGGCTCTGCCACTACCTTCTGGCATTGTGCTGCTGCCGTCGCCATATGGGCTAGCTGTGGCCTCCCGCACCATGGTGCGGTGGTAGGCTGCGGCTGGCCCACGCCTCTGCGACTACCTCGATTACCAGCTCGACTACAGCCACGAGTGTGCCTCCGGTTTGGTAAGTTCAGGTATGGTCTGGTTCTCCCTTCCCTCTCTTGTGTGTACTATGATTTGGTCAATTGGTCATTGGTCAGTGTTGGTGTGGTTGTGTGTTGATGTATATCTCTGTGCACTGATGAAATATTAATCTCAAACCAATTAAGTTCAAAAGCTTTTTGCCCGTTTGAAAAATTAAGTTCCAAAATTTCTGGGCACACTTGCATACCATCTAGATCTGCCTTCAGCCCCCATGCGCACATTGATATATAGTGATATGTAATGGCTCTACAACCTTGCGTTACTTGTGATGATGACTGAACGTTTTTAGTTTTTCTGATCCTTGCTTCAATGTAGGGAATATGCTGCAGACTAGGAGAGCTGGCAACGATGATCTCACAGAAAGCTCCCAAAAGAACAGAAGGATCGACACTGGCAGAGGAGACACGCTTGATTTGATAATTGCAGGTCTGTCGATAATTCATTTTTCTGTACATGTGTCATTACAGATCTTTTGCTGCACTAACAGTCGTGTTCCATCATGTTTTTTTAATTAGGCAACCCATATCAGGATGTCAATTCAGAAGAACCGATTCCAAAGTGTCTGGAGCGAGCTCAGCAAATAAGTTACTTCAAAATTTTCTAGAAATGTTGTCTCCCTTGCATTGTCTGATGGTGACATTGATGTCCTACTCTAGCATTCTTAGTTTTCATTATTTTCATTTTATTTTAATTTAAAGCTGTGCTGGTTATAGATGATTAAAAGTACTGCGTTGTCCTACTCTATTTTGCCTCCAATAGTTCCTCATTAAGCTTGTGATGTTCTAGGATTTCCTGTACTGGTATTAAAGTTAAGTCAATTCCATGAATCATCTTCCTTGTTGAACTTTTGAGTTGTCAGGTTTTGGTGTAACGCACTGTTCTTAGCAAGGAGGGAGGCAACCACTGAAAGGTTTCTTCCTAACTGGTTCTTTAGTTTCTCGCTCTTGTGATATAAGCACTAGATTCTCACAATAGTATCTCTACTGATGGTAAATAAAAGATTCAATCATATGCACCTACATCTTTATCTTATTTCCTGTTTGCACACTGATTTATTGGATTGTTGATGTGGGAACCCATTTTGTGAAATCCTTCTCCCTGTTAGTTTATGTATTTGTATAAGTCACTGAGGTTAAGTTGCTTAATTGATAGTGTGGCACATCTAATTAGTTCATAGCCTACTATACTGTTCAGTCAGAAAAGCTAATTTCCATTTTATTGGAGGAATACCTGGTGATACAAATAAAGTTTAGCCACATATTAACTATTTTTGTAAAACTTATGTAGTTAATTGTCTCATGGTTAATAGTCCAGTATTGCGTCCTTCAATTCGTTTCCTTTATATGGCTGAAGGAAGATAGGACATAAACCATCCATCTATTGAGATTTTGTTCTTATAGACAGCATGGGAAATTTTGTTATAAGGTCTGTAGATGTCGGTAAAAAACACACACTTCATGCTACAAACACAAAAACGTATCTAAGCTGGAGAGAAAATATAGGTTTTACAGAGAGAAAAAATGCATCCCTAGGCCACCTCTATAAATACTGAAACAAATAGAAGAAAAAGTTGCAGGAAGGTGTTTTGTTTTAATGATAAGCAGTTGCTTCCATATTACTCCTGTATCATAGCTGAGAAAAGAGTGGCATGTCAGGACTAGGTAAAAGCTTCTCTGGCTTGTGGGTACTTGCCGAAAGAAGAAGCTTCAGGATGGCTTTAGTTTTCATGTGTAAGCTCAACCGTTAGGGTGATTCCTGTCTCGGTTTCATCGTCATTGAGTAAGTTTCTGCACATATTAATAAATATAATAGGCAATCAGTTCGATGATCCGAGAGGAAAGAGTCTACTTCAGCTATCACCACCACCTACTAATTGGCCATAAAAATGTTCCAAGAATAGTTCCAACAACAGTAAGATAGAAAGTTTTTCTGCAATGTATAAAATATAATGTCTTGCACATATGTCCTTCCCTTCTTGCCCCTGTCAACATACATCCATCGTTTTCCTGCGGCACATGCCATGTATTTGCAAATTTGATGGATTAGTGAGTATTTGCGCAATTCAGAGTACCTCTACTCCATCCAAGGTCAAGTAATCACCATGGATGTGTGCTAAGGTTTGTTGCCAGTTTCTAGCTTGAAGGACAAACATGCTTAATCGTTCAGCCATTCCGAATATTTTGAAAAGGCAACCTAGATTTGGCGTGACAATTTCAGTAATTTGTCTATCGAACTCTGGTCGTTAGGGTGCGTCGCTGCGACCCCAACCACTGGGTTAAGCTCACATCGACTAAAATGAAACAATGTCTTGCGTGATAATTCCAGAAATGCATCCCTGGCTGGGATCGAACTCTGGTCGTTGGGGCGCACCAACACGACCCTAACCACTGGGCTATGCCCTCGTCGTAGCTAAGCTCACCATTGTTGTAGCAAAACTTGCTAGCGAATAATATGCCATATTTAAAGATGTAATGGCCTATTATCCTACAATTGTGTTATCGATGTTGCTTTATAAGTAAATACTAGCCACAACTAATTAACATTGTTGATGTCCCACTGAATCAATTGTTTTAGCTAAGTTGTGCCGGTTCGTGTTGTTATACATCAATTCTCTGACTCTACGATGAACCAACAAAACGATAACAACATAGAAAAATCAAATGAATCAAATATATTAATGTTCAATATATGTCAATCCATTTCCATATGGGGTACGTAAGAATTTGGACAACTTAGATTTCACCGGTGCAACAAATCACATCTAATCTTCTATTTTGTTTACAACGGTATTAAAACAAAAGATTTAAAACTAACGTGCTATGAAGGATAGTGACGCATCTCAAAACACCGGCAAACCAGCCATGCCTATCACACAGTACTAAAACGAAATGTAGACGGCGAGGCGAAGCTCGCAAATCTTCTAGTACTTTCAAAAGGGGATACATATGGAGGGTTGGTACTGGTGAAAATATCAATATTTACACCGACCCATGGATTCCAGCAAGTGTTAATAGGCAGATTCTAACCCCCCGTGGGACAGGAGTTTTTGCAAAAGTCTCGGAGTTGATCGATCCGACCATAGGAAATTGGGATGTTGAGGTGCTCAAGTCCCTATTCATTGATATTGATGTCAATCGGATATTGGAAATTCCCTTAAACAATCAAGGTTTTGACGATTTTATTGCTTGGAAATATAATAAAAACGGGTGTTTTTCAGTTCGCTCAGGTTATCATCTTCAGTGGACACACACGTTTGGTCCGAGAGCAAACTTATTTGCGTTACCTGGCTCTTCTGCAACAAACCCTGTCTGGAAATTTTTGTGGAAATTGAAAATTCAGAGCAAGGCTAAAATCTTCTCGTGGCGTGCTTTGCATGGGATCGTCCCTCTCAAATCCATCCTTGTGAATAGACATATTTGCTCTTCTGTGCAATGTCCGATATGTATGCAGGAACCGGAAGATGTGGCTCATTTACTCTTCCAATGTGACACGACAAGGCAGATTTGGTCATCTCTTGGTATTATAAATTTTATTGATGTGGCCTTGCTTACTGATCGTGCCGGTTCGTCCGTGTTGGAGCATATCCTGCGGAGCGATGATGCAACAATGCCGGGTTTTAAAGATCTTGGACTAAAGGAGACAATTGGGGTGGCATGCTGGTATATCTGGTGGATTCGGGGAAGGCGAACTCATGGTGAAAGGGTTCCTCCAATTTTCAAATGCAAGATGTCGATTCTTTCTATTACCTTAAATGCTGCTAAAGTGGGTGCTAAGCCAACTCCTAATCATATCCAATGACCTAGTGTACATGAACTGAAGGTTAACATAGATGGCTCCTTTTTCAGCGATTCACACCGGATCTGTTGCAGCCGTCATCCGGAATTCTGAGGGAGTGTTCCTAGCGGCATCCTCTATCTTCCTCCCAACTGTCTCTTCGGCTGCGGCATCTGAAGCTTTGGCTATGAGGGAAGTCCTAGCCCTGGCTAATCGCTTTTGTTGCAACAATGTCATAATGGAATCAGACTCAATGGAAACGGTGGATGCTTGTTCAGGAAATGAAGCTTGGTGGGGCGAATCTTCAGACATCTTTTCGGATTGTATTGATCTTGCAACACTAATCGACAAGGTCTCTTTTAAACATTGCCCAAGAGAAGCAAATGGGGTCGCTCATGATTTAGCTAGAAATAGTTTCCGTAATCAAAGTTCTTGTAATTGGGTCGATGAACCCCCTAGCTTTATTATTAGCAAACTCCTAGATGATGTAACCATCCTGTGATTTGAAAGCAGCAAGTTTCATACGCACTCTTTTCCTTACCATGGTACCTAAGGGTACTGGAAGGTTTTTAATGAGGCGGCTTGCTGACTTAATATATGATGTTTTAAAAAAATCATATATCAAACAAGATTGCCGGCGAATACTACAATCAAATACAATTTTCTAATTCCATGTACAAAACATTCAAATATATTTAATTTAGTACAACCCAACTTGCAAGACACATTTATCAATGGTTCAATTGATAATCTAAAAGTTGACATAAATATGTTCAATCATACACCTGAAGACACTGTTAAGATATTTGTTAGAACATATGCTTTGTATATCTCGACTACAATATTTAAGGACATTAAAATAGACATGAACACATACACACATACCTACATAGATATACACTATAATATATACAATAATCAGAATATTAATTAAAAGAAACCCTTTTTAATAACATATGATTTAAATTCAGCAAATTATATACAAAACTTTCAATGATATGCATTACAACTATATATGAAAAAACAATCTTATGAACAATAGCAACTTTGATATATGGTTAACTATTGTCAACTAGCTATAAAAAATCATAGTTCATAGAGATTGTAGTACAATAAAACAGAGACATAAATGAATATATAAAAGTTCAGTATAAAATTTATTTATTCTAAGTCCTCTCGGGTACAAGTATCATGGATCTTCTTCCGTACCACTGCCACATTGATTGCTTGGTCCAGAAGCAAGGAAATTTTGCATTTTTAGTAGTAGGGGGTATTTTAGAGAGGATCAACCTCCCATCTAATAGGGATTGTACACGGATCTAGTATTTGTTTAGGATGTCTAGCTGATCGACTGTCCCTGCGATATTGAGCCCGAAACTCCAAATTAAATTTGGATTGTAAATTTGTAACTGGAAGAAGGAAATAAAGATTTTATGGTCAAAAAAATATAAATGAGTTCATCTTTGTATAAAGTAAGTAAATGTTTTGTTAAGGATGTCTTATTTTTTATCCACTTGAAAATAACCATATGGCTGCACTGATAATTTTCCTACATTGGGGATAATGCACTGGAATATTGGATAAGAGAAACAAAACAGACAGATCAAATTTCTAGGGATATAAACTTGCTCCGGAATAGTTTGGTCTCATATATACGAAACACAATTCAACAATAGCTTCCACCTTTCTCTCTTTCATTTCATATCGGTTCTAGCCATGCCAATAGATTTTATAGGTGGATCAGTGTAGTAGCCATTGATTAGGTCCTTTCTTGACATTCTGTAGCTCAGAATCGCGGTCGTTGACGCCCGAAATTTCTGTACTTATGAAAAGAGATAGAGTCGTCTCGCTAGAGTGACGTGGTGTGCAGAGCAGCAACTTGTATATACTGATAACCACACACAACCCAAATCCACATTGTTAGCTTTATTTGTTCCTCGTTCAGTTGTTGGTAGCACACACAACAATTATTCTTCCACAAAAAGAACATATTTAGAAACTGTAAGCTACTTAACACACGAAGCCGCAGAAATTCAATTCGGCTCTCGGGTGCGTATGCTCCCTCTACCAAAAAATCATATTTCGAAATGTCGAAAAGTTTTAACAAAAAAAATTACATGTACATCTTCATAATATATGTGCGTTCGTCAAGTTTCACGAAAAACCAATATTTTTTGTGATCTATGTAAAAAAGAGAAAACTTATCTTGTGAAAAGCATTCTTTTTAGCACTGAGTTTTATCTTTTTTACACACGTCACATGACAAGTCGATTTTTTATGAAACAACTTTGTGAGAGCGTAGCATGAGAAGATGCACATGCAAATTTTTTGTTTCAATATTTTTGAAATTCAAAATATGTGTAAGATGCATTTCAAAATAGAGGAATCATATGCTCCCATGTTCCAAAATACCACTCCCACGAAAGCAGATACTAAATTAAATAACAAAGAGGAAAGGTATGGAAGTTGTGGGTAAAGGTTCAGAAAATGTCAGGCGCTACTTAACACACGAAGCCGATACTTTCAGTTCCAGTTTGTAACTCTTCCCATCCTGATAATTTATGGATCTGCAGCATCATAAACAGAATATTCGGCAGCGGAACTGTAGTCATAAGAATCTTGGTTCAGAGAAACAAACATCAATATAGAAATCATCAATGGAACCTAGGTATATATGAACTCAATTTTTATAACCTAAGTGGAAAACATATTTGTAAGTTTCAGAAATTAACAAAAATGTTAAACACACAGATATGGGGTAGAAATGTACTCTTATAAAAATTTCATAACAAGTTTAGATTGCTTGCGAACAATGCAAAAATCATAAGATCACAAATCGTCGTATTTAAGTTCCAAAATTTTGAACTTGGTATACAACCTGAATTAGTTTATGATTTTGTACAGATTACAAAAGCACATATCTTAGTTTCAAAATATAGACACACATTTTGACTTCACTCTCTACATGCATGATTTTGTTCCACAGTTTTTGAACTTACAAATATAGTTTTCACTAAGTGTATAAAAGTGAGATCATATGCACCCCCAGGTTACGAAATTTTGGAGCAGACATCAACAGGGACCAATATCTTTGTGGCAGTACATAAACTTCACTCTATCTAAG
>NC_061510.1:122451972-122536045 GCF_022539505.1 Lolium rigidum
TACTATCTTTGGCAGGCCCATTTGGGATGCCTATGTCAGCGTGGCTGCTTGTCCAGGTCGAGGTCGTCGCCGGGTCGTGCTCCCACATCTGGGCCAAGAAATCCTCCGACGAAACCAGGGCCGGCCACAGGTCATCCAACCCGTCCCCGTACACTCCGCCTTCTCTAGCACTCCTCCCGCCTGCGCCGCCACCATCGCCGCCAGCAGCACCGCCAGCAGCGCTGCCGCTCCCGCCGCCATCGCCCTCCTCCATCTCCAACCGGTCAAAAAAGAAAAGGGGGGAAATACTGACCTAAGCCCTAACGGCCAGAGATGGAGCCGAATCGTGCCCTAACGTCTGGCCAATGGACGATGGCTCTGACAAGTGGACCCGCGTGCTTAATTCGTTTAACTCTAGAGTTGCTCAATTTGTTACAACCTGCCCAGAAGTGGCACTTAGTTGATAAAATTACCAGAGTTAGTACCTACTCACAACCGTTGCCCCAAAAGTGGTATGTATATGTAATTTACACAAACATCGCATATCATATTGGATAGGTTCTTTCACAATTGAAGGCCTACATACTCAGCGGGTTTTTTGGTTTGCACAATTTGATCCGGTAAGTACAACGCAGAGCATAACAGACGAGAGAACGAGTGACCATGGAAATTTCATGAAACCATAAAGAGAGTATATCTGTTTTGAACTGCAACAAATACTAGTCATCACATCAGATCAGTGGCATCTGCGCTAGAGTCCGAAAACAGCACGTGGCGCAATTAGGCAACAGCAGCAGTTCAGCCCAGTGAAGCTATATCTAGTGGCAGGTTCAGATCCTGAAAATGACAAATGCGTAAATATCGCACTAGAGTATAAACAGGCATCTTTATCTGTACAAACGAAAATGAAAGCTTCACCTTTGAGTGACATCCAGTTGAACAAGAAAAAAGATAGTACAGACAGTAAAATGGTTCCGTCGTGAAAATTAGTTGTATCACTCTCTGGGCTAAATGAATGGCAATGAATGAAACAAATTACCATCTTCGCTATGTAAATAGGTTCCTCTACTCAAAGTCACATCACATTGCTTTACATTAAGTGTCCCCTGCTCGCAAGACTGATTCACCAGTCTTCCTCACTGCTTTTTACCCTTGGGAGTTTTATCTGTCAAAAAGTTGTGAGCAATGCAACAAGTCCCATGGCTTCCACACGTCATAAGAGAACAAAGGAAATAAGCAGACATTGGATGTCTCAGTCTCATCTTCTGTTTTGCTATGTGATGAGCACACGCATTCTGCTGTTGACAATACTCGCGGACTTACCGACTTACCGTGATTCGTCGGTAGTCCATAAGTTCCTTTGAGCAGGACAAATATGTGATGCAGATCGTGGGGTCGACTTCATGCAAAAAGAGTTCCAAACAGACAGCTGGGAAAAAAACATGAAAAACATGTTTAAAGAGATTTCTTTCTTTCATTCATGTTTCTCAATCCACCCAATCATTTGCACCACTGTCTTGTCTGTGTGATCAGACCACATTAATCACTACATCATTAGCTCGTATAAATACTGCTGAACACACACCACATAAGCAACAGCTATCACTGCATCATCACATAAGCACATCGGATCAGACGAGTTCAGATCTCTTGTTAGCATCAACCATCCGAGGTACCAATCAGCAACAGAAAAGTGACCAGGCAACACTGACTTCCATACTACAAGAGCCAACCTTCAGCTCAACACCAGAGGGGCTTATACCGGCCTTTGCAGGTTTAAAAGACGCCTCGCTGCTCTCACAAACTTGTTCCTCGTTCATAGGACATGCCACCGCAGACACTTTCAGCATCTCCTCGAGTCCAACAGAAACCACGCTGCGCGAGAGCTTGACCATGCCACCAGCATCGACAGGCATTCCACCATCGTCTCCAAAATCAAGTAACTTGACTTTCAGGTCAGCAGCACTAGTGGTGAACGCGCAGAATACGCCTCGGAAACCACCTGGCCACGACCCACCAGTGACTTTTATGCAGATCGTGGCCTCCACAGAGTGCATAACGATATCGTATTTAAATTCCAGTGTGCTAAGCCTGCTAGGGTAAACATCTACGAGCCAGCATCCAGATCTAAAGTTCACAACTAGCTCGCTTAGATCTTTGTCATCGGATTTAGTTGCGCCCTTCACTTTCAGTGAAACCTCGATAAATGTAGGTTTCATCGACACCGCAACAGCACGACTAGGACCAGTCAATGCAAGGTACGGATCCTGCAAGCAAGAACTGTTGAAGTAAACAACAGTGTTTTGTCTATCAATGTAAAAGACTGCATATAGTGGACTGTAACCAATCTATTCTTACATGACCTAAGAAACACGGACAGGAAAAGGAATCTTAAATATAACGACTTGAATCTGACAGTAGAAAATGCAGAAATATAAGTGCAAGTTGTTAGAGAAGGGGAGGAATGAAAGGAATCAGAAAGGTTTAAAATACGAACTTCCTCGGTGATGTTTTGGCAGCCATTCCTCGGACGCTGGAATACTATATTGCGCTTGTGATCCAAGACATCGCGCACAGCAACGATACCAAACACTTGCAGTGGCCAGCTCAAAGGCTCCTTGATCGAGGCGACCTTGACCGAAACGATCTGCATAGTTTCCATGGTCCTGGTATCGTACTCATCCTCCGGAGTAGGGTAAGTGTAACGCATGGCCGGGATAGATGCTGCATCACATGTGTAATTGATAGTAATATAGTGCAAGAATTTACTATTTTTAAGGTCTAAGAGTCCAGGAGGAGACAAGAATAAACATACAATCCCTCCAGACAAGAGGGCAAGAATTTACTATTTTTAAGGTCTAAGAGTGCAGGCTTTGGTAGTAGAAACAAGGGCGAAGACAAAATGAAATAAATATATTTAAACTAGATTAAGTGATCCAATTTCAGGAGATATTTGGGATGTGTGGTGCCTATTAAGTTGGTGGGAAAATTGCTTGTGTTCCACATGTGCGGCTATATATGTGATGCATGAAGTGTTCAGCTTGTGGGACTAGCTACTGGTTTCCTTGGTTTGGTTGAAGGGGATTTGCAATTCGGAATGCAGGTATGATTGGAGGAGGGACCTTGGTACTATTTAGTTTGCTCTTGCTGTCTTGCACAATATCAAATTGATGGTTCCATTGACATAGCAGATAGCACAATACCAGAGAGGATGATGATGAGGAGACTTTACTAGTTTCATGGAAGTTGGCGCCGTGGATTCTGGCGAAATATCGGTTCCAGAACGGGCGGAACCTAGAGGCGAACGACTCCTCCTCGCACTGCGCCCATTCCGTCTCCTTGTCCTCGAGCCGCCTCGCCTCCGCTACCTTGGCATCCTCTTCGGCCTTCGCCTTGGCTACCCTCGCGGCTTCTCTAGGCTTCCTCTCGGCTAGACTCGCCTTCGCCACGTCGATCTGCGCAGTGCCTTGTGCAGCCTTCTTTGCCCAGCTGGCTCCCTTCCCCTCGGTTTTCACCCGGCCAACAGATGAATCATCTCCAGGGCGGCGCGGGCAAGGTCGATCGTCTTCGTCGCCGCCGCACTTTCCCAGCTCCTCCTCCGCAGGTTTCATTGTCGGGCCGGGCCGTTTCCAACAGAGAGAGGACGCTTCGGCCCTGACCAGCTCGTCCCTTTCTTTTTCTTTTCTCCTAAAAAAGCTCGTGGATTTCCAATAAAAAGACACGAAAAAAGATTCGCCCAAACAAAAAAAAACTCGTCCATTTTCAAAGCATAAAAAAGAAAAACTCGCGTACACCGCGTTTGGGACTCATCTGCTAGTGAAAATCAATGGGAAAATAAATTTGAGTAAGATGGAGTAAGAATAGAGGAGCAGCACCTGATCAGAGCAATTTAACTTCGAGAAACAGATCATGGCTTTATGTTCCTAATTCAAGGTCTCAAAAAACTGAATAAGTGAAAGGCCAATACATTTAGGGTGCCACTGAAACAAATCTTAATAATTTCATCTGAGTACATAGTGAAACATCAACTATTGGGACATGTAAGAAGCTTCTCCCTCGACCTGGAAATGAAAGAGAAAAGGAGTAAAAAGGAGCTAATTGCGGGAGTAAGGACCTACTGGACTTAAATATAATCATTGGCTCATAAGAGCACAAATAGATACTCCACCACAAATATACAAGGGGATATTATTGATGGTACCTGACATATTGACATAGATCAAAGGTTTAGCTTCCACCCTACACATATGCTTTTAACTGTATGACTTCCAATAATGTTCTTGGATTTTTCTACTTCTCAATTGTTTACAGGGGCATAAGGACCTCTGCTATCTCTGCTGCGACTTCTTGGATTTCTTGTTGAAGGAACAAACACACTCTGTGACAGATAACAAGCCATAAGGTCACATTTGATGACTATCAAACATCCTATCACTCAGAATTTTTACAATCAGTACATGATTAAACTGCAAAATACCATTTCCTTATCGGAGAAAACAAGATCTAGTTCGCATTGAGAATGACAGATATCTATACAATTTAAATAATGCAGACCTATCTTATATACTTATTAGTAATGGAGCTTATTTTAATGCATCAGTAATTGCATAACAGACTCATCTTGAAATAGTCATAGCAATGTATCATTAATTCTGGTGGTACTGGAGATAAAATAGGTGCAGAACAAGGTAAACTACTATAGAAAATGAACCAAGTGCAATGAATAACTCATACACAGAAAGCATGTTCTTTACCTTAACTTTTTGTGGCAAGCTGACCCAAAACTCCATGTTTGGGATGGCCTAGAGTAAAGGAAAAAAGTAAGACAAGAATGTGGTTTGGAGCATTAAAATGGTTGAAAAAATTTAATGCATGATGAAAGCATAAAACTGGAAAATAAATTGTAATGCTCGACACTAATTTGTAAATTACTGTTTACATAAAAGACAGTGTACATATCAACGCCAGCTGATGGTTAATTCATGGTGCAATTTGACAAGACGCACTATGATTTAGTTAGTTTTATTTTGGTTTTGCTTGTTCATTTTACTGTAGTCAACTATCTTTTAAGTAATTCTCCAGAGATACAGGAAAAAGGACGGAAATTCAGCACAATATTAACAATAGAACAAAACTTGATTTTCTAGGACAAACATTAACTTTTTCAAAAATTAAGTAGTTCTGCAAAACCACACTTTTGTAATGTCGTAATGAAGTGGCACCGGTCCCTGTTCACGCCAGGATGCCTAATCATTTCTGCTGAAATCCCAAAGAGTGTGGTCCATGAAGCAGCGATAGAGTTTGGTTTTGTGAATCTATTCCTTACTAGTGTACTTCTTTGAAGAACTAAGAAAAAAATATTTATTTACTCTAACAATAGGTAAGTCACTGAAACTGAGCTTTTCACTTGAAACCATATTTTTCCACTACTGCCAAGTATATTCCAAGTAATGCAGCTGAATAACAAGTCACTCGAAACGAGCTATAACTTTTGGCCCACCAACTTCGATTTGGGGGTATGATTTGGACATTAACCATTTCGGTCTCTCAAGTCTCAGCACTGGGCTCAGGCACAATTTCAGATCTATTTTGGTATCTCGACTTAGTGAGTGGATCTAACTTGTTCTTCTTGGTGAAATACTTCATAAATTTTAACAGAACCTTTGCCTGACCTATCTATAAAGCTGAGAGTTTAAACAACACAGGAACAGCTGATCGTACCCCAAAATAGCATGAAGTAGATGTAGTAATTATTGCATAAAATTAAGATCAAGAACCTTATGCAGGATTGGCATTACCTCTATAGAACGAATCCCAAGGAAATAATATCTATAAATTGCACCGATCAAAATATACCCCCCAAAAAGGCACAACATTCTGCAAAACAGTTAAATATTAATGAAGCCAAAACTCAAGAAGTGGAAACTTTGCTGGCACTGAGTAATCCCGACGAACATTCATCAATAATTTTAACAACTAATTGAGGTTTAGTAAATAAATGCAACTCAAAAGAACATACGTTATGAACGAAGTTCTTAGCCATCCCCAGCCATTTCCAGAAGAAGAAACTGATCTTGCACAACCAGAGGGGTGTCTAAGTACTGTAGCCTGTGAGATACAACTTTATTAATGTCATATAAGAAAATCTGCCAACCCAAATTGTACCATTTTTGAGAAACTTTGTGTACCCACGTAATCACAATTTCCAGAGTGGCTAAATTTATCTGGTAGCTGAAAAAAACAGGGAAGAAAGCAACACAGTAAAATAAGAATGAAACATTGGCAGAGAAAAGAAAAGCATGTTAACTTGAAAGAATCTACTCACTTGGACTACAGCTGAATCACAGAAGATAAAAACTGAAATGGAGCACTTTGACGAGGACATCTTGACAATGACACCCTTTTGAGGATTACTTTCATCTGTTTTTCCCCGGTGAAAACAAACCACTAAGTAAGATTCATATAGCAAGGATATTGGGGGGCAAATTATACCATGATTCTTACCTATTAGAGAGATGCGAGATTCAGATGCCCTTCCAATGGTTGTGCAAACATCATACCCTGCAGAAAGCAAAATGTATACGCTGAGCACGAAATCACCAATACCAGTAGCAACAAACAAAACATTGCAACTCATGTTTACACAAAAAAATATGAATAAAAACTGCATATTGGGAAGTGGGAACTATACTACTAGTCTTCCCCGTATCCCTAGGTCGCCAATTTAACCTATATAATTTAAATTATATAATGCAAAAATTGTATCATTAGAAAATAGAACATCTAAACTTTCTAATGATATAATTTTTATAACATATAACTAATGCTAACTTGATCAAATTTGCGACATAGGGATACGCGTACGCCTAATAAACCGTGAGAGAGGGAGTAATAACGATTGCAACTTAAGGAGTTCTAAACAGGAAGTAGTAATCATTAAAAAAATGCATGGTGTTAAGTACTTAAATGTCCCACCACTCTAGTATTATACGTGATGCACATTAAAGATTCACCAAGGAGAAAAAACTGGTAAAAATATATCGAATCAAGACAACCGAAGTACCTCGAATGTAATGTGACACAAGTGCACTGCATTGGGTGCCACACCTCAATGGACCACCACAGTCCTAATTTAGCAAGGAAATGGTTAGGACAGAAAAACGAATCAACTAATTGCAAGAAGAAAATAGTCACAACAAAATACAGGCGACATATCCAAATGCATTCCTACAAAAACATTATCCAAGCAGCATCATATATTCACATTACCGATGGATTTAAAAAATATTTGTGGGTAGATGGATCTAATTAGGTTAATCCTTAACATGGGAGTTTATCATATCAAGCTTCATGCACTAGCCAACGCAACCAAAAGTCCGAACTGATGGAAAGGGCTAGGCAATTCACATATACACTTTAGCATATCTAAGTTTGCCAACAGATGCAAGAGCACACTCTAGCACATGAAAAAATCTATGTCCCACACACCACATGCTACTTCTTAATGCTAACTCGGTATTCAATCGATGCAAATAAGCAGAAAAGTATGCATTTCTAACAGGCAATGCTCTTCTATGAGACAACTCCACTGTTGAATACGGTGAATGGATTTCTTACTGAAACAGAGTTCATTCAAAAATTATTGTATCCATGCAGCAATCATGACATAAAAGTAACATTCATATCATGTATCTTTATCTAAATATTTTGCTTGGGTTCGCCTTTTTATGCCCTGAATTCTGGAGAGCAGTTTTACATGGTCAGTCTGGGCTGCAATTTGCTGGGTCCTTTGGAATGTTGAAACAGAGCGTGTTTTGATCATCGTATCATTTGTTCGCATATGAAAGTTGTATTACTACACTCTGGACCTTTCTTTAATAAAGGGCAGGTCTCCAATATTTTATTTTCTTTTAGAGAAAACTGCCTGTTCATGTAAGCAGAAATATTTACACGGGGTAATGCTGCCTCATGGCGAAATCCTAAGAATAGTGAACACAGCCTTAGGTGGACAGTCTTACGTGGTCAATCTGGACTGCAATTTGCTGGGTCCTTTGGAATGTTGAAACGGAGCGTGTTTTGGTCATCGTATTATTTGTTCGCATAGGAAAGTTGTATTGCTACACTCTGCTCCTTTGTTTAATAACAGGCAGGCTCCAATATTTTATTTCATTTTAGAGAAAAATGCGTATTCATATAAGCAGAGATATTTACACGGGGTAATGCCTTATCATGAAATTCTCACAGTAGTGAACACAGCCTTAGGTGGATCTGGGCCACCTCAATACATAGAGCTGGCAAAAGCTAGCATCCAGTGTGAAGTTTCTTCCTGGAAAAAAGGTGCTCTCTCTCCATCTAAACACCATAGAAATGTAGTTTCTTGAGCTAAATCATGAGAAGATTCAGGCTAAGCCAATGAGGTATAATCAACACAGAACCAGATAAAGCAACAAGAAATAGATGGACTTGCCTAAAAAAAGAGATTGAAAATCAGATGCATCGTGCGACTAACAATCACAAACGCAGAAGCTAACCCAGATAAGGAAATTTACTAAAAACTTTCCAGTTGAATTTTGGGATAAGGGGAGTACCTCACAGCGAAGACAGACGGGTGGGTCAAAGTTGAATATCATCTGATCGCACAGCTGCATATGACAACGAATGAGGGAAACAGTTACGAGTGGAACGCAAAATGCTCCAGGTTACATGTAGAGGTTCCCTTTTGCAATCACTGTCCACCTTGTTGTACTATAGCTTTCTAACATGTAGGAGAAAAAAAAAGCCACAAATAAAGTGTATCCTAGCAAAACGAACCTGGAACCAGATTACTGAATCATTCATTGCAACCTTGTAAAACCTGAAACACAAGATGCCCATTGTTACGGGATAGAGTGGAAACAGATATAGCTAGTGACAGTACCACCGTGTTAACAGCTGACAGTCTATAAACACGTGATATGGGGCTGCGGTACTTGGGAAGACTGAAATCCTTCCACAAATAAGCACAAAGAATATTTAATCATGGTCTCAATTTTCAAGAAACAAGCCAAGCGGGGACCAACGCATAAACATGGTGAGAGATCTTGCTCTGCTCTCCATGGAGTATATATACAAATCGCCTAACCGGCCAATGATGCGAATGCTAATAGGTGTCCCCAGAACTCCACAGCATGTCATCCCCGGATGCTTCAACCTGGCAAATTAGCACTGCACAACAACTTCTGGAGTTCTGTATACGCTCACTTCACAGAGGAGTCGATAATAATAAGCATTTCGTCAAACACGAGAAGCGCGTCTCCGCCAATCACGAGGAATCTAACCGTGGAGGTAGTGCGGGCAGTGAACAGTTAGCTAGTTACCCATCTTCGCTGAGGACGCCGTGGCGGTGCGCGGGCGTGGGCGCCGCGAGGCTGAAGTTGTAGAGCGCGCCGCCGCGCGCGACGGAGAGCTCGCAGGAGCCGCCTCCAGCTTCCCCGGCGGCTGGGCAGAGCAGGCCGAGGCTCCAGGTTGCCGCGACGAGCAGCAGCAGGCGCAACTTGGTTGCCGGCATTCGAAACGGCGGCGCGGCTCGGGGAGCACCGAGCACGGCACAGAAGAGCCGGACAAGGCGAGCGGCGAGCTGTATGGTCGCAGCCTCGCAGGGCGCAGCACGGGCGAGCTGAGCTGACGGGACGTGTCGCGTTCCGTGTGTCTCTCGTGGTCCCGGCCGTTGTGGCCTCCGCCTCTGTGCGGCGCGGCCTGCATCCCACGTGCTGGCCTCGGTTGCAGCTGTTAATTATTACTCCAGAAGACGACGACAGGCAAGGTCTGTATGATACTGTATATTCTTGACCACATTTTTAGTACAGTACTATAAAATCAAAACTTAATTGCTAATAAAGTTCACATCAAAATGGCAGTACTAGTAGTAATATGCTTTTTATTGCATTATTCAGTCGTTGCTGGGGTTAGCAAGAGGCACAGCTCGTGTTACACAGAAGCGCAACTCGTAAACAGTTCGCGTCCCAGCTTTGCAAGCATATCATCAGGAGTTCAGCACTCGCAAGAACCTGCGTGGTCGTGGACACACACTTGCACAACGACTGCCGCTTGATCATTAACCATCTAGCTGCGCACCAAGGCGCCCCTTCCTCCCCGCCGCTGCCGCTGCCGAAGCGGCCACGGTGACGTCCCTGGCCACGTCGTCCAGAACACCACTGGGCGGCGGGGCCGACGATCCGCCGATACTGTGGTGGTGCCCGTCGCCTCCGGTGTCATCGTCGTCGCCGGCGTCGCAGTACCCCTTGAGCATGTCCCCCTCCTCGGGGGTGAACCCGATGACGGTCAGCATGGCGTCGGCGGCCCAGCAGCGCTGCTCGATGACGCGGATGGCGCGGCAGCACCCGGGGCCCAGGTACGCCTCGCCGTTGAGGAAGAAGAGGATGATCTCCCCCGTGCACGACTTGATGTCCATCAGCGACTCCCAGCACTGCTGCGGGCCCTCGCCCTCCAGCCGCTCCGCCAGGCTCGGCGCCGGAGCGAACCGGACAAATGTCACCGCCGTCGTAGTGGTTGCAGGACGAGCACCTGCCGCCGACGCTGTGGCGGCGGCGAGAAGGAGCAGGAGCGCCGGAAGGAGGGCGCGAGAAGATGCCATCTTCTTGGTCGACTCTAGCTAGCTAGTGATGGGTAGGACGGAGTGATGCGTTCATGCTACGGTGTGAGACAGCTGATGATTTATACTGCAGTACATGACGATCATCGTGCTAGCAGTAACTCTTGTAAGGTGAAAAGCCTTCGATTTCAGAATGTGGAAGGCATATTTAGTGGTAGTGGTGGGCATAATGCCCTTGGTTTAGTGTTAACTGCAACGTAGAGAATATGAAAAGGTCCGCTTAATTTGGTGCGATCATGCATTCAATTACTCCAGTTGCGTGCTTATTTGGAAGAGCAAAGTGTACTCCTACTCATTTTGCAATGTGATGTCCATGCATTTTGTTGTCTCCGACCGGTGCACTGCGGGACGTACGTTTTCAGTCATTCTATGCTAACATATTGAAATTGTATTAAGCATGCATGTTGTCTTTTGGTCTGCAAAAAAAAAAAAGTGCAGGAAAGTGGATCGGCATGCAAAACTAGTGGTACAAGTTTGAAAATATTGAATTCCTATGGCGACCTATTGCTAGAACTAACAAAAGAAGGGAGTGTTTGTGCAATTTTTGTGGCACTAAGAGCATCTCCACCAGCTCCCCCCGGGAGCGAAAATGGGCAAGCACTGGTGCCCCAAACGACGCCGGCTAATTTTCGAGCCAATAGAATCACCGGTAACCCCGTGCCGGACCCTTCGCCAAAGGCGCGAATCGGGCGCGCCGGCGCCTCGCGAGGCTGAAAATTTTGGGCGTACGTGGGAGCCACCTGTCATTGACGCCTGGGCGCCGCGCGGGATATTTTACCGCCATGACGCCTGGCCGGAAACTCTCCCGCCACGGCGCCGTGCGGGAAAGTCTCCCACCACGACACCGCGCAGGATGTTTGCCGCCTCGCCGACGGTCTATATTATCCCTCCTCCCCCGCCATTGCTGCAAAAATCCTAGAAAAAAGCACAATGTGGGATTCGTGGGACGAGACGGCGCTAGAGGCGGCCGTAGAAGTGGTGGAGGTGGACCCACAGCTCGCAGAGTACGAGGCGTGGGAGGAGGCGGCGATAGCGGCGACCGTAGATGTCTACGGCGCGGGCGAGCGGCAGCGCCAGGAAGCGGAGCGGCGGGAGTGCGGGGAGGCGCGGCGGGAGGCGAAGCGGCAGCGCCAAGAGGCGGAGTGGCGACAGTGGGAGGAGGAGAACCGGCTGGTGCTCGAGGAGGCGGAGCGGCTGGAGTTCTAGGAGACGCGGCGGGCGGTGGGAGGCGCTGAGCCAGCATCGGTGGGAGGCTCGCCGGCAGAAGGGGTGGGACGAGCTTGCGCTGCGGCGGCTGCGGCGGGAGGAGACGCAGCGTCAGGATGAAGTCTACGAGGGGCGGCGTTTGGCGGAGATGCAACTCCGACTACAGAGCTAGGAGTTGGATCACCGTCGGTGGCGGGAAGAGCTGGAGCAGCAGCTGCGTCAGGAGGCGGTGACCACGGATAGAGCCGCCTACTTGACGTTCGTGGCGGGGAGAGCAGCGAGGGATCGGGGGATCGACGACGGAGGAGCAGCGGAGAGACCAGGGGAGAGAGCATGGGAGAGAGCTCCGATCGATCGTCCACCTCCACAGACCCGGGTGACCAGTAGCTAGTAGGCTAGAGAAGCAGGTTTCAAATGTCATTCGGGGTCAAGGAGTGAATAATGTTTTACTCAGATTTGACCGAAAATATTATTCATTCATCGATCCTGAATGACATTAAAATGAAACTCTAAGTATAAATATGTAGTTTGTGTAAAAATACTTTTATCGGGGCCGCCTGTTTGGGGGCGTTGGTGTGGGAACTGCTCCCCCAAATAGAGGATACAGTGTCGGCGCCCCCCAAACGGAGGTGCCGGCGCCTCTGCCAGCGACTATTTGGGGGGCGCCGGTGGAGATGCTCTAAAATGAAACAGAAGTTTGGTGGTATTTTCCCAAACCTTGGATCTATCACTGCTATAAGACCAAATTTCTTCATTTATATTACTTTACAAAGAAAGTGGAAATGCAGATCTATTACTAGATGGTTTATGATGCAGAATAATGAGCTTCAAATACAAAGTGTAACTTACACCAGAACATGAAAGGTTTGGGTAATACCATCAATGATCTATATTATGAGCCACGGTTGAGTTGTCCACAAATGTAGGACCCTATTTATACTGTCCGGGTTTCTCTTAGTACTGTTTTTTTTTTTAGATGTCCTGGTAGTTAATACATGGAAGAAGCATGGGGTATGGTTTCTTCAAATATCATGAACCATTAGAAACAGCAACTCTTGTGTGATTTAAGGATCTCAGCAAATCTGATTAAGGCTAGAGTCATCTAATGAGTACATCAGAATTTACACAACTTCACAGATACTTGATAGTGCACTAAGACATCCAGCTGGGCCTCGAAGTAGCCAAAAAAAAGGCTAGGAAGCTACATCAGACTAAACTGTAAATGAAAAAACCCCAAAGCTAGTATCCACAACATGGAAAATGTCGGGTGAAGGGAAGTAGAAGCAGAAGCTCGAATTGCAAGTGCAAACAGGCAATTATCGACAGATGGATCAACGGTGGTTATCAAACCTAGGCCATTGAAGCTGCAGCTCTCACCACTCTGATCATGCTGCTGATAGTAGCTGTTGAAGGCAAACGACACATTCCCAGGCCAGCCAATACTTGTGCAGGAGCCACCAGGTGACAGAGCAGTACAGTCGGCGTTGGAGCAAGCGGCGGAAAAACTGGAAGAAACATTGGACAAATCCTTGTTGTCATCCAGCACGCACCATTTCGACGGAAGATAGTCCACATCAACGGCATTCTTGAGAGCCTTAGGACCTTGGCCCAAGTTGACATGATATTTGGCTTGGCCATCAAACGTAAAAACACCGTAGTGTCTCTCGTAACTTCCGCTTGCTGTACTTTGTTGATCTTCGTCTAGAAGGCTGTAGAGGTATGTCTCAGTTGGAACAAATTTCGGGCGAAGTGGTGTCCCAGATTTTCTCGCCAGGTGGTTAACCAGGCCTGTCATGAAGGATTGGGCAATAGCTGGAGTTGCATTCACAGCTCCATCTGTTGGCCATCCTGCTCTCCCAACCATGATGCTCATGTTACTGAAACTGGCTTTAGTTAGAGCAGTGACCACAGCATCTATGCTCGCGTCAAAGTAGTTGTCATACTTGTTAAGACCATCGTTTAATGGACGTGACATTAGTTGGAACAGGTAATAGTCCAAGGAAATATTCTTCTTCTGTCGAAAGCTCAAAATCGGATTCAGCTCGATCATAAACGGTGAACTGTGATTAGCAAGAAACGTGAGGAGCTCAGCCATGGTTTTGTTAACATCTGGCCTGAAGTAAGCTTTGGAAGGCAGAGTAGATGCATTCTGATATGCATCGGAGCTACAAGGCACAACAACTTTCATCTTGCTGGATAACTTTGCATCGTCCAATGCCTGTTGAATATTTGCTGCTGCACGAACCACAAAAGGTTGAAACTGCTGCCCATGGTTCAGAAGAAATGGATCGTCTCCAACAGCAATATACCTACAAATTACTTTGCTCATCAATAAAGTATACAATATCAAGAAATCGTTGATGCATGTATGAAACAAAACAGATTGCATTGTTATGAAACAGACAGTTTGCTTCAAATCCTGGATTCACCTCCTCTACACAGCAATGCAATCTTGATCACAACCACTATTACCTAACACTTCACTATAATAAATTCAGATTTGATACAGATATAAGAAACCCATTTGATAGTGAAGAAGGATCTCTGCTACTTAACCTAGAAAAGAAATGAAGAATGCTTATCCAGGAACCAAAATATCCCCAGAAGCCAGAAGGCCAAGTTTGTAACAGATGAATACAGTCCACAAAATACGCGTTGAAGGTTGCAGCTCTTATAAATAATATAGTCCACCCGCAAATATTCGGAAAAACTGATTGGAATTAGCAGTGCAATACATCCAATTTTCTGATTGTGAACAAGGTCAATGCAAGTCCGTAGTATCTTCTCTAGCTCACCAAGAGAAATTCAACACAAGTCAGAGGCAGAGGGCATGAAACTCTGTATAATATACACACTTACTAGCACACTGGTATGTCATTTGTTGAGTCTTCTGAAATCATACTTGTTTGATTCATGAGAAAAAAAAACCTTGAGATACCTAGTGCAAAACCCCGGTGGGCTACCGCAACATTAGCACATTACCTACTACACATTGAGGTCAACCAATGCACTAAAATAAACCAGCATGCTCCATCTTCAGCTCAGATTGGTCATCTGTCAACATTATTACTCCCTCTGATTCATATTAGTTGCCACCAAGGTTCAGGAAAGCGGAAAAAAGCGTCGCTTATGCGCGCTGAAGCGCAATGCGGAGGCCTTCCGCATCGATTGCATAAGCGCTTAAGCGGAAAAAAGAGGGAAAAAAGCGCCGCTTATGCGTGCTGAAGCGCTAAGCGGAAGGCCACCGCACCAATTACGCTTAACACTTTCTTGAACCTTGGTTGCCACAAATATAGATGTATCTGGACATATTTTAGTTCTAGGTACATCTGTATTGGTGGCAAGTAATACGAATCGGAGGAAGAAATGATGTTGGTTTTGAGCATGTCAGCGTGCATGATCGGAAAATACAGTGGCCATACTATTTCTAAATATAGCAGCACAAGAAATTGGTCAACCTTAAACATAGTTTAGACTTTGATTTCTTTATTATAGTCAACTAGTTTCATACACACAGTAACTATGTAACGAATAGGCATCGTCCCTTGGCATTTCATGATACAAGATCAGTATAAAATGCCATGTCGAACAGAAGAAATACAGTATATCGGTAAGAAAATGGAATTGCCGCATTGGAAGGGAGGAAGAGGAATGCGGCTCTTACTCGAACAGTACACCGGGGGCGTAGCGGGTGACGTTGTCGTGGACCCAGGCGGCGGCGGCCTTCCTGGAGGCGGCGAGGGGGCGGAGCAGCTCGTTGGGGACCCCGACGGTGACGGCGACGCCGGTGCCGGCGAGGGCGGCGAGCGCGTCGGGCGACGCGGCGGAGAGGCGCACGCGGGGCACGGAGTTGGGGAGGAGGAGGTCGCGCACGACCTGCGCCGCCGGGAGCGGGTGGGACGCCGCGAAGCCCCAGTTCACGCCCACCGCGGCGGCCGGCGGCGGCGGCGCGACGGCGAGGAGGAGGAGTGGGAGGAGGAGCGGGAGCGGAGGTGCCTGTGGCGGCAGCGGGTGGCGGGCGACTGGGCCGCATTGCCAATGCCTGGTGTTCCGGGTACACTGCCGCCGTGCTGCCTACCAAGGTCGATGTAAAATGTACAGGGGGATTTGCTCTTCCCCCAAATTTGCTGTTTCTACCGTTTACACACTGGTTTGCAGTTTCGGACTCAGAGGCAGAGGCAGATGATTATATTTTTTTAGGGTGATTGTATATTTCTACCTCAGGTTAAGTAATTTATCCTAATGTACTTGTACTTGCCATTACAAAGTATGCAGATATCTACAACATGCATATATACCACGCGGATATGCCCTAAGAGCATCTCCACCGCGGACCTTAAATAGGCGCCGGCAGAGCGTCAGCAGAGTATCCTCTATTTGGAGATGTTGCTCTCCCACCAGCGCCCCAAAATCAGCGGCTCCGATAGATTTACAAAGTCAAATTCAAATTTTGAAAACAAAATTTGTATAAATTTAACGCGAATTCAAATTAAAAAAAACATCTAGCGGCACTAGGAGTTGAAGGCGCCAGGTCGTCGCCGTCGTTGCTGGATGACACGAAGGACTAGCTCTCGGCTTGGTCGGCCTTCTCCTCCTTTGGCGCCGGCGGCTTCGATGGTCTAGCGAGGTCGACGTAGTTGGCGTCGTGGTCCCTGGCGGACCACACAGCCGCCTGCCGCGGGTCCAGCGAAATATGCCGGTAGTCTTCGTCGACGGAGCGGCTGACCATGAACTGTAGAGCGGGGAACTCCTCGTCGTCGCCGTCGCCACGGAGGGCCACCTGCGCCTTGGCCTCCTTCTCCCATCATTTCTTCTTCGCCGGCTGAAGTGGTGGCGAGGCTGCAGCGTCCTCCTCCTTGACGCGGGAGCGGCGGCCCGACCCCGTCGTCCGACGGGCCGGAGCAGAGGACGCGCACCTCGCCTCATCGCGGATGACTACGCCTCCGGAAGGAGGCGCGGGTGCGGCCGAGCTCGTGCACGCGACGACAGATGACGATCCGGTGCGCGAGCTTCCGGACGCCGCGGTCCTTTCCGGCGCCCTCTGCAGGGTCGGCGCCGGCGCCATGCCCACCGCCTGCGGGAAGTACACCGGGTCATGTTGCCTGTCGCCGCGGACGCGCGGACGGAAGCCGTACTGGCGGAGCGTGTTGTCGATGTCGCGGCCGTACCACCAGGCACGGCGGCCGACGGTGTTGAAGCGGCCGCTCGAGCGGTTGCCGTCCACACGAGCTCAACAGCGCGCTCGTCTTCGAAACACCGTGCCCAGGCCAGGCTGTCGAGAGCGTTGTCCGGCAAGCTCCTCTCCTCCGGCGTCATTAGGCTCCGCCGTTCCCTGGCGAGGGCCCGCTTCTGTGCTCCTGGCGGCGGCGGCACGGCGAAGCCGGCAATTTGTGTTATATTATCACGGGGATGCGGTACCAATACAGTACGTCGGCCTCGTCGAGGCTAAGCTGCAGCGAGCGGAGCACGCTGCCGCCGGCCTGGTCGTTGTGCGCCATCGTCGGCAGGGTGCGTGGGAGGTTTGCGCGGCGGTTGGACGGCGGTGGCTAGGGTTGGACGGCGGGGAACAGAGAGAAGTGCATGCCGCTGGGGTTTTAAGGGAGGCGGCGAACACGCATTGAAGGCGCGTGGGTAAGGTAGGTGGACGCCACGTGGCCAGTCACCGTCCTCGCCGTTTGGATTTCCGCGCGGGAGGCCATTAACGCCGATGAACAAACTCCCCGTGTCGTTTCCGATGCGAACCGCCGCGTCCTCTCGCTAACAAGGCGCCCCCACCCGCGAAAACCGTCGTTCCGCGAGGCACCGGCGCGCCTAATTCGCGCCCTTGGTCAAGGGCCGGCACGGGGTTGCCGGCACTTCTATTTGGCTCGAAAAACCGCCGGCGCCATTTGGGGCGCACGGGTGTGAGCCCATTTTTGCTCTCAGCCCCCAAAACGTTATCGGAACCGCCGGTGAAGATGCTCTAAGTACACGGCTACAATTGATGACCTGGGCACCCTTTTGAACACCGATGGACAGAGTGATATACCCGAAGATTCACCATCCCACTGAGACGATAGTTAGTTTTGTTCATACTTTTATTCTCATCTTCTTGTGGGCACCGAGGCGGAGCCCTGGTACTCTTTTCATGAATTTCGTGAACTGAAAAAAACAGAAACATAGCACAGCATCAACAACGTAGCATTCTAGCACCAGCACTCCGGCAGGGTTCGCACCAGCTAGACAATGCGGAGAAAATGGAATAAGAGCACTAAGCTGGAGAGAACGTTTTCTGTAGTGCCGTTGAGGAGGAAGAAAGGGAAGGACTAATAGGCGACTCCATGTCAAGGGTTTATTGGTAGGGTTTAAGATGGAGGACGAGGAAGAGGAGCAGTTACAAGCGGCCAAGGATGGTGGGTTGGTCACTGCATAGGAAAGAAGTCAAAGAGTTCACACGCTTCGCCACATAATAAACCGAAATATGTTTAATTAGAATTAGCAAAATCAATAACTACAGCCAATACAGAAAATTGGAACACAAGTGAGAGGGGGGCTAACATTATGCATTAATAGAATCATAGGAATAAACAGAGCAATATTGGACATAAAAAACACTATTATAGCAACAAAACTTTGTAAAACTCCAGAGAAAAATAGGTACTACTCAATCAAAAAGTAAAAACCCTGTACTGGCTAATGAACACCCAAGATGACACTACCAGTGAAGCTAAAGGCTTTATAAGCAGGGCGATTTAGGATCTTGGCTGGTACTATACAACAAATCTCATCCAAAACAACTAACGGAGACTCAATCTGCATTGACGCCATTGTTCGTAAGGTCGATGTCACCCATTCCTGTGTCTTCCTCGTCCTCACTGTCATCATCACCAGCAACCTCCGCGTTTTTCTCAACCAGGGTATCCAAGTGGGCATTCAATAGCTTATCTTCCTTATCACTCACCTGTTTATATAAAATGCAAATAATACAAAAAATAATGAATCATGAACTAGGAAAAGCTACTATGTAATTTTTAAATAGCCAGGAGGTACAACTGTGTTAAAACATTTATACTGGAGATTTCGAATTAATAAATCATGTGGAAAACTTACAGCTCTCGGTGCTTCTTTCACTATTAGCTTTCCTTTGTGTTTTTCAATCGCTGCTGTGCACGCCTTAACTGCAGCAGTGAGTACTGAGATGCCTTGGTCCTACAGAAAGCAGAGAAGTGCAAAAGATCAATTATTATTTTCAGCAGAGCTGAAACATTATAACTTCCAAAAGCAATACCAAGACTGAATGAATTCAGATACATGAGGTCTACAAAAGATCAAAAGGCACCTTACGATTTGCATGCATTTACAAGTTAGTTATACACAGAAGACATGCTCAAGATATTTCATGCAGATAACCACTGTTACACAATATGAGTAGTTTCGGTTTTTCTATCAACCTGTTGATTAAGCACAAGCAACAGTGAAAGCGCTCATACTCAGAAAAAGAGATTAACCTGAATGTGGCAATTATAATATACACATCCTTCCATGTGACTAGGCAATCAACTCTATTTCTAGATGACAAGGAGAAACAACAAAACATAGGTTATATATAACTAATTACCAAACATTATATGCAGTGTTATAGGAGTTGTGTTATTGTTGCTGTAATCAAAGATTTATCGCACATAGGAAGATCCACAAGTATAGCACTACAACAGCCATCCTGATAATTAGGATACAAATTGATCCATGTCATTTCCTTTACCTGAGAATTAGTACACCTAATCAATCAAGAACAATATCATGAGCAAAAGCCTAATGTTGACTGCTAATCTTACATCCCGTGTCAAACTAGGAGCTTCTTTCTATAAATGAGAACTTGTCAATCTAAACAATCAAGCAGAATTCCATGAGCCAAAGCCTACATGAGTCATTAAAAGAGGCTGGAGAAAATACAAACCTTGTCAAGAGTCTGTGTAGTCAGAACATAAAGAGGAGGAGCAACAAGCTTAATCTTCACAGGACAATTAGTGGTACCAGCAGCTTCAGCCTTCCTCATGGCTTCCTGCAATTTCAAATAGAGTAAGCACCACAAAAGATTCCATTAAACCCTAAAGCAGAAACATGTGTTCAACAAGAACCTTAATGTGGAGCACCCCATCGAACTGGAAACACTTCATCTCGACGTCTGCACGGATCTTGAGTGGCTGCGGCGTCATCCTCCTTCTGATGTTCTGGACCAGGGTCTCCTTAATCTCAGGTGTGACAGCAGGCAACACCTTAGTCACCTGCAAGTAAATTGAAGTGCATTTCTAAGTCAAGAACTCCTAATTTAATTACATCGAGTATCATTGGTGATCTATTAGTGGTTACATGAAAATTGTATTTAATCAGTCAGATAAGTCAATAACATCTGACATTGGTGATTTAGTAGTGATTACATGTAGTAATTGCATTTTATCAGTAAGATCAGGACATAGCGTATATATCAGATTACGAAATGGATGTGCGATATTCGGTGGGGTGGACAAGGACAACGAACCTCTTCGCCATCAGGGCCGATCTCCTTCTCCTCGTAGGTGAGCACGTCGAGGATGGCGTCTGGGTCGGCGACCACGAGCTTGAACGCCTCGAAGGCGTGGCCGTACTTGCGGTAGAGCGGCCAGCCGATCCGCTGGTAGATGGGCTCGAGGTCGATCTCGAGCGTCTCAGCGACGTGGCGCATGATGGAGTGCACGAGCTTGGACTTGTTGTACCTGTCCTCGCAGGAGCGCGCCTCCTCCTCTGAGACCCTGCGCTTGGAGAGGTCGATGTAGCCCTTGTCGCGGTCGACGCGGAGCACGATGGCGGGCTCCTGGCGGCCGACCTTGATGAGCGAGGAGATGGAGCGGATGCGGCGGCGCGAGAGCTCGGAGAAGAGGATCATGCCCTCCACGTTGTTGTACTCGAGCAGCGAGACGTAGGCGCCCATGTCCGCGATGTGCTTCACCTGGATCATCACCGCCGCGTCCACCTCCGGGAACCGCGGCTCGTACATCCGGCACTCCAGGTTCGGCATCGCGCCGGCCGGGCGGGGCCCCGGGCCGTCGCCGGAGCTGCAGGGGGCGCGCGGCGGATCTAGGGTTTGCTTGGGTTTTTTTGGTCGGTGGGAGGGGGGCGGCGGGCAGAGGATATATGCTGCTTTGTTGTGCGCCACTCTCTCGGGCGGGGCACGATCCGACGGTGCTGGCGGGCTTCTGGTTGTGCAGGTTCGTGTGACGGTAGCGTATTCTGCGTAATACGTAACTGACGTACCGTTTGCGGAGAAGAGTGGCCAGCTCGTGCAGCTCACGCCAGAGCCACCACCGGATCCCCTTCCTCTTCCTGCCATTCCTTGCGCCGCCTCTTTTCTTGGAGCGGAGGAAAGGAGGAGGACAAGTAGCCGCCGGGAGGAACCTCCCGGCTCGTCCCCTTCTCCTTCCCCGTCCCCCATTGCCTCCTCTCTCTGCCTTTCTAGCGATTCCCACCCGCAGCTTCCTCCGCCGCCGCGCTACCGGGAGGGGAGGGGAGGGGGCGGTCAGACTGCGAGATGGCTTCGCCGGAGGCATCGGCGGCGGCCGGGGATGCGGCGGCCCAGACGGCCGCCGTCGAGGTGGAGCCGATCCGGCTGCCGTCGCATGAGGACATGAAGATGCAGGACACGTACAACAACTGCGTCGTCCGGAGCGTCCTGAGTGGTGTCATGGGTAACGACCTCAACTCAAAATCTCTTTTACTCGGTTGCTCGTACTACTTAGTTTCGCCACGGCTCTCACAACGGGGAAACTTTGAGCAGTGTTTGTTTGTTGTACTGGGAGCTTGGGGCACAGAAATGTGTAACTGAATCATGATAAAATCCAATGTATATCCATGTTCTCGTCGAGTGGTATGCTGTCGGTGTTTGGATGGCGTGACATGGAGGCTAGAGGTTCATTCTTTAGATTGTTAGCTGTTTACCTGTCTGTCTCCAAAGTTAGATACAAAACAGTGCTAGTTTTGCAACAGATGGGCTTAATTTTGTTCCAAGGAGCGGCAAAACGTACTAACTTATGTATGTTGGGCTTTGTTTGTTTAGAGCTGTTTACTGTTAGTGACCTTGGTTGACACGAAATCTTTGCAGGCGATGAAAGAAAACCTTTTTTGATCCCGTTTCAGTGAACGTTCATGCGAAACAAAAGTCACAATGTCATAATGGAGATGCCTTTTTTTTCCAAATGAACTTGCCTTGGGGAGTTGGGCTGTAAAGTTGCTCTAGTGATTTGCCATGTAAAGTTGGGGTCATGGAAGAATCGACTCGATAAAATTTCAGTACAGAGTCGAAGAATATAGTGTATGTGGCTGTGTATATTACCTTTCCAAGACTTAACTTTGAAGAGTTTGTCTTTGCAAGTCTGTCAGATGGTCAAGGATTAAGAAAAACTAAGTTTTTAACGAATCTGAAAGAGCTTTTGTAGAGTCAAGGATTAATGATGCACAATCTTTTTTACATCAGCCTATGATGTGGAAGCATATATTGCCCAATTTGTCTTTGTGCAATGACTTATTTGTTGATGGTTTAGAGGATAGAACCAGTGATGTCGATACTGTGAGTATCAGTATTTCCCTAAAGTTTGGCATTTGGTAACTAAGGTAGAAGCCATGTGTGCTAATGACTCTACTCCCTGCGTACCTATTTACTTGGCACACACACATTTCTACTTCTAGCTTTGACCATTAATTTATAACTTATGAAATATATATTATTATACTATAAATGTATATCATCAAATTCCTATTCAAAAAGTATTTAAATGATATAATTTTATGACAAAAATGTCATGCATTAATAGCTATTTTTTTACTAAAGAAAAATGAGGGCGCCACCTAAATGGGGACTGAGGGAGTAGTGTTCTTATGCTTGCCCAAAATTTTTTTTTGCCTTCTAAACAGCCTGGAGTATCAGGGCTTATCCCACATGGGGCCTAGTTACATCTGATCTGCATAATGCTTCATACTGTGGACTTATGGAGTATGCATAACTGTTGTTGACTGCATTGCTTACATTTGATAGGTGGTGGTCTTGGTGTAATGATGGGACTATTTCTTGGAGCTTTGGAGAATCCAGTCATGGCAGAGGAGATGACAGCAAGGCAACAAATAGTCTACCAGGCAAAGCAGATGGGAAGGAGAAGTATGGGCAATGCTAAGACCTTTGCAGTAATGGGCCTGATTTTCTCTGCAGTTGAATGTGTCGTAGAGAAGGTAGATGCAATGTGACGTTTTTTTTCAATTGTGCGCAGTTTTTAAGAATTTATACTTATTTGGATACTTTGAATTGTCATGATGTGGCAGGCTCGGGCAAGGCATGACGTTACCAATTCAGCAGTAGCTGGTTGTGTTACAGGAGGAGCTTTAGCTGTGAAAGGTAAGTTTTTTCTGTAATAATTGTGAATGAGATCCAACATAATTTTACCATGAATCAGTCTATGCTCTCAAGTTTATTTCCCTGGATGCGATCATTAGAGATGTTTAGGTTGACTTGAGTTGGATGAGCCGACATTTCGTTACGGATGTAGGAAAGGGACTGAGCACACTCAATCTTACTCGAACATGAAGTCGGTGTGCCCAGCCATCAGTTTATGTCCCAAATTCTCTATTCTCATATTTCAGATACTTTGTGGTACTTGGGAGTTTGGAGATACTTATGCCTGTTATGGTGTTTTGATAACTTTCCTCATCTATAACTTATTTTTTTACTGCTTAGCCAATGTTGTGATCGCTTCTTTTGAAATAGTTGTTTGGTACTTATGATCCAGCTAATTTTAGGAGTAAATAGGTCTTATGAATGAAGACAAAACCATGGACAACAATTACCAATCGCTCTAGCACGTCCAACATCCTATGCTGTTGTTCGTTATGTGGCTCCATTCGAAAGTTCATCCTCTTAAGGAAATTTTTATTTCCTTGCAGGTGGCCCTCAAGCTGCTTGTATGGGCTGTGCGGGTTTTGCTGCCTTTTCGGTGGCAATTGAGAAGTTCATGGATCGCCATACTTGAATCAGTGGTGGAAACATTGCATCCTCTATACATGTCAGTAAATCAAGTGGTCGTTTTTGTGGCAAGCATTAGCAGGATTCAGCATTGCCTGGAGAACTTCTAGTTATAATTTGCAATATTTAGTGGTTGTTACATGTATCCAGGGATCTTGTAACCTAAGTTTTGTAACTTCCGGCTATCCTTGGCACTGAGTAGCTATAATTCTAGCAGTCTGTCTGCCGATTCGATGCTATGTTATGTCATTGCTGTAATTTTACTGATGCAATAGCAGACTGCTTCGGCTGGGCTGTATTTCTTCCTCCGAGTTTTAGCTCTGCCAGGTGCCATGATACAATTTGTTGATAGCCTGTGATAAAGGATGGATGGACATGTTGTTTAGCTGATAGGTCTATATATGTACCATTATGAAAATTTCATTTTAAAAGTGTTTCAGAATGTTAAAAAATTCCAAAAAAAATCTCGGTGTACATCACATTCTATGTATATACACAATTTTTTTTAGAAAAAAGGACACTTTTTTTGTGACACGTGTAAAAAGACAAATATGAGTGGGTCGGGAGGGCGGCGAAGGCTGCTGAGTGTCGGGGAAAGCTAAGGTCGGTGGATATGTCGCCAGCGGGCGTTGCGGTGCAGGCGGGGGAGAACGTTGGTGCGGGTTTGGAGAACCAAGTTTTATTCATGGCACTTCCAGTTCCAAAGTTCATGTTTGGCTGCTGGATTTATGAAATGAAATGCAATGCTTTGTGAAGTCTGGATACATCAGAAGGATCCACAAATATTAAATCTTTAATATGCTTATATCTGGATACTCTTTTTTATATCTGGGACTCTCCATTTTCATAGCAAGAGCAGAAGCAAAATCTGAAAACAAGATCATGAGCAAGGAGCAACTGCATCAGCTAGCAAGCAATCAGCAGCAGGAGCGGCCAACTTGGAATCAACGGCAAAGCCAACACTGCCTAAAAAGAGTACGGCCACAATACAAATCCAAAACGCCACCGCCTTCTCTGTCAGCATGTATGCTAGGAAGAAACGAGAACGAGCGGCGACTTCAAGACTTATTCATCCAATCGTTATTAAGCTGCCGGTTTGGCCATGTTGATGAACTCGTCCCAGCGCTGTCTCCGCAGACTTGGGCATGGCGTCGACGAGGTGCAGCATCCAGAGCCTCTTCTACGACACCACCCGGCGACACCACGTACGCCATGATGTCCGCCTCGCTCTCCTCCGCCGCATCACGCACGACACCGGCACCTCGCCCGGTTCCTCGTCCGACAGTCTGCAACACCACGCGAGGTACAGCTCGCTGCTAATCCTTTCTCCCCCACCGCGATGCGAGCTGCAGTACCACCAGACGCTGGCTCGTCGGTTGGTCAAGATGGACACGTGTTCAGTGTTTCACTCCATATTTATATATCCCTAAAACTATCTTAGAAAGATTAGTTCGGTTCTCTTTCTTTCAGTTGTGTTCAGAATAACTGCGTGATGTACGTATTTCCTCTCTCCCAAAACAGGATGTACTATATAGTTTTGTTTAAGTTTAAACTTCTCAGTATTAACTAACTATATGAAAAATACAATGACATTTATTATCCCAAATCAGTGTTTTTAGAACAATTATGAAGTATAATTTTATATGGTGTGCATTTCATATTATATTGACATCTATTTAAGATAGAGGAACTATTATTCGTTCCTTGCATATGTACCATCGACGCACCTGATATGTGGAAGGAGACGTCTGAAAAGCAACAACTACTCGGTGGTATGGCCGCTGTTGTCCGCCGCGGTTGAAAACACCATGTTTGCGGCAACGCACGCGGCCGCCGTTGGCCCAGTTCAGTGGGTGTAGCCCAACTTTTTCTTATAGAAAATAATTAAGGTGCATTTTCATTGCAATTAAATCATAATTAAAACTAATCTAATCTAAACTATTTTTTTTGGAAATGGGGAGAAATCACCGTAGCTTTTGCATCCTTTGCACACTGCTTTTTTTATTAGATTATTATTCACAAAACCTTACAAGAACAATACAAAAGATCAACCTCGAAGCGATCTCATTAAACCTACAGTGAGATGAAGGGGTGACACAAACTCACATCATCCAAAAAACCAAATGCCTTCCCAAACCGCGCAATAGCAGAAGAGAAGCACATCCAGTCAAGCAGACTCTCAGCGCACGCCAACGCACACGCCACAGAAGTTGCTACTGCCGTCTTCCTCGACTCCATCTTAAAAAGAGATCATCGCATTAACCTTGCAAGACATGTCGTCGATGCCACCATGACACTAGACGGCTTCACCATCCTGCACGCATACATCATCCTGCATCCGTCGTTGATACCATGTAGCACCATGCTACCGAGACTCAGCGCCAACAATATGGTAGATGTAAGGGTATTTTACCCTTATCCATTATTTGGTAACAATGACACCCTTGCTAGAATAATTGGACTAATACATGTCTATGAGATTATTCCCAGGTACTAGCCAAATAGGCATAATGGTGTATCAACGGAACAAAAAGGAAAAGGGAGACCCCCACTTCGTCAGAAATAAAGAAGGTCTCCTCAGCAACAGGCCGGTCACTGGCCCGGTCAGACCGGCCGTGGCACCGGCCAGCCCTGGACCAGTGCACACCGGGCAGAGTCCAGGGGTTTTTTCCCTTCATCCGGTGCCTGCCCGGCTGACGGCTCGGTTTGGACCGGCGTCGTTCGGTCCCACGTCCGGCCAGACCGGGCTGTGGACCGGGTGCCCCGGTCAGGACCGGCTTCAATACTGGTGGCGGCCGAGGGCCATGTTCTGCGCGTCAAGTTCGGCCCCGGTCAGGACCCGGCGCCAGGTCCGGTCTGGACCGGACGGTCCGGCCCATGGCCCGGTCTGACCGGCCTGCACACCGGGTGGCCCGGACCCAGACCCGGTTGACCGGGTTCCTCGAAGAAAATGCTGAGGTGTCAAGTTGCAACGGCCAGATTTCAAGTGACACTATAAAAACCCTTTCTCCTACCTATGAACAGTTAGGCACTACACTACAAGTTGTTCTTGAGCTCTCTCTCTCATACTCCATTGTTAGAAACACCAAAAGCCTCAGATCTCCCTCCTCCTCCACGCAAACTCAAATCCCTCTGGGGAAAAGATAGAGGAGGCCCTGATCTACCGTTCTACCGAGCCAAATCTTGTTCCCCCTTGTATTCATCAAGATACTTGCTCTCTAGGGTTCTTTGGAAACCCTAGGTGGGCAAAAGAGGTCTGGAAGCATCCAGGCTGTGGATTTGCTCCTGACAAGATTGTGAAGGTTTGGAGGCTACCTCAAACCACAAGTGAGTGAGCTATTCCTTCGTGGGATAGGCTCCAGAGAATAGGGTGAGCCTTCGTGGCGTTGGGGAATCCTTCGTGGGACCTCCACCCCTCCAAACGTGACGTACCTTCTTGCAAAGGAAGGGAACACGGGAATAAACCTCGTCTCCGCGTGTTGTCAGTTATCTCTAACCGAACTCCTTACTTGTGATATAACTGCATGTGAGAGCCTTCGTGCTTGAGTTACTTATATCATCATATAGGGTGCCTCACCTAGTTTGTATTAGGCTAACCTTTATATTCCGCAAAGCCTAATATTGCAAAGAAAGAATTAAAATTTGTAGAAACCTATTCACCCCCTCTAGGTTTACCATCTCTGAACTTTCAGTAAATGAATACCACTCCATCAACATCCACCAACATCTAGCCGCTGCTCCAAAAACGATGCCCCAAGAGTTGTGGGACGACGTAGGTAGCACCGCCATCGTCCGGTCCGAGAGACCCAGATCTAGAGTTTTCCCCGGATCAACACGAGTGAGTAGATGCAGGTTGCGACATCGATGCCTTCAAGAAGGTAACGACGCGTAACGTCGCCATCGCCCGCCATGACCAGGGTTGGAGCACGATTTTCACCGGCAGCCACACATCTCCAACTGGCCGAGTGGAGTGACAAGACAAGCAAAGACGATGCCTTCGACAAGGTAACGACGCCAAGCGACGCCGCCATCATCCGCCAAGCCCGAGAGCGAAGCACGGTTTTCACCGGCTGCCCCGTCACCCTAAACGCGTCGTCAAATGGATCTTCACCACCCGAGATCTGTGTGGGATCCCAAGATCCCCCACCCTAGATCCCAACGAGGCCGTCCTGTTGGAGATATGCCCAAGAGGCAATAATAAATTGGTTATTATATATCTTTGTGTTTATGATAAATGTTTATATACCATGCTATAATTGTATTAACCGAAACATTGATACATGTGTGTTATGTAAATAACAATGAGTCCCTAGTACGCCTCTTGTATAACTAGCTTGTTGATTAATAGATGATCATAGTTTCGTGATCATGAGCATTGGATGTTATTAATAACAAGGTTATGTCATTATGTGAATGATGTAATGGACACACCCAATTAAGCGTAGCATAAGATCACGTCATTAAGTTCATTTGCTATAAGCTTTCGATACATAGTTACCTAGTCCTTTCGACCATGAGATCATGTAAATCACTTATGCGGGAAGGGTACTTTGATTACATCAAACGCCACTGCGTAAATGGGTGGTTATAAAGGCGGGATTAGGTATCCGGAAAGTATGAGTTGAGGCATATGGATCAACAGTGGGATTTGTCCATCCCGATGACGGATAGATATACTCTGGGCCCTTGATACGACCCAAACGTATCTATAATTTCTTATGTTCCATGCTACTTTTATGATGATACTCACATGTTTTATACACATTATATGTCATTATTATGCATTTTCCGTCACTAACCTATTGACGAGATGCCGAAGAGCCGCTTGCTCGTTTTCTGCTGTTTTTGGTTTCAGAAATCCTAGTAAGGAAATATTCTCGGAATTGTACGAAATCAACGCCCAGGGGCCTATTTTTCCACGAAGCTTCCAGAAGACCGGAGGAGATACGAAGTGGGGCCACGGGGCGCCGCCACACTAGGGCGGCGCGGCCCAGGACCTGGCCGCGCGGCCCTAGCGTGTGGGCCCCCCGTGACGCCTCCTGACCTGCCCTTCTGCGTACTTAAAGCCTTCGTCGCGTATACCCCAGTACCGAGAGCCACGATACGTAAAACCTTCCAGAGACGCCGCCGCCAATCCCATCTCGGGGGATTCAGGAGATCGCCTCCGGCACCCTGCCGGAGAGGGGAATCATCTCCCGGAGGTCTCTTCATCGCCATGATCGCCTCCGGATCGATGTGTGAGTAGTCCACCCCTGGACTATGGGTCCATAGCAGTAGCTAGATGGTTGTCTTCTCCTCATTGTGCTATCATGTTAGATCTTGTGAGCTGCCTATCATGATCAAGATCATCTATTTGTAATGCTACATGTTGTGTTTGTTGGGATCCGATGAATATTGAATACTATGTCAAGTTGATTATCAATCTATCATATATGTTGTTTATGTTCTTGCATGCTCTCCGTTGCTAGTAGAGGCTCGGCCAAGTTGATACTTGTAACTCCAAGAGGGAGTATTTATGCTCGATAGTGGGTTCATGCCTCCATTAAATCCGGGACGAGTGACGGAAAGTTCTAAGGTTGTGGATGTGCTGTTGCCACTAGGGATAAAACATCGATGCTTTGTCTAAGGATATTTGTGTTGATTACATTACGCACCATACTTAATGCAATTGTCTCGTTGTTTGCAACTTAATACTGGAAGGGGTTCGGATGATAACCCGAAGGTGGACTTTTTAGGCATAGATGCATGCCGGATAGCGGTCTATGTACTTTGTCGTAATGCCCCGATTAAATCTCATAGTACTCATCATGATATATGTATGTGCATTGTTATGCCTTCTTTATTTGTCAATTGCCCAACTGTAATTTGTTCACCAACATCTGTTTATCTTATGGGAGAGACACCACTAGTGAACTGTGGACCCCGGTCCAATTCTTTACATCCGAAATACAATCTACCGCAATTGTTCTTTATCGTTCTTCGCACACAATCATCATCATCCACACTATACATCTAATCCTTTGTTTACGAGCAAGCCGGTGAGATTGACAACCTCACCGTTACGTTGGGGCAAAGTACTTTGATTGTGTTGTGCGAGTTCCACGTTGGCGCCGGAATCCCCGGTGTCGCGCCGCACTACACTCCGCCACCAACAACCTTCACGTGTTCCTTGACTCCTACCGATTCGATAACCTTGGTTTCTTACCGAGGGAAAACTTGCTGCCGTACGCATCCGTTGACGTCGAAACCCCCCGGCGGCGCGAGACGGTCAACACGGTAGAGCCGGGAACAACTAGGGCTGCGGCCGGCCCCGAGTCCCTCGGAGCGACGGCCCGCAAAGCCTCCCGGGTCGCACGCACCGATGTTTATCACAAGGGCGTGTCACCCGACCTATACCTCGGTCGGAAGGTGTGGATGATGCCTCGCTTAGTTTCCTCGCAGGGCACACACGTAAACGTTAAATACGAGCCTCGATCGGCTCTCGAGTTATCCCGTGAATCGGCTCAAAGAGCCGATCCACCCATGATTCGGACGGGGTGTCCGAATATATGGTGGTCCCGCTTGATCAAGGTAAAGCTAATGAGATCTACGACGATGTAGGGTTTTCACCGCATAATCGGATCGTCCTACTCCGAGTTGGGCCTCGCGGCCACGCACGGTGATCGTAAGCCGATCCTAAACAAGGCCTAAAAACCAACACGAGGTTGATCCTCGGAACATCCTCGCTTAGGGCCAACGAACGACACCCTACGTGCCGCTGGATCCTCCCCCCTTTGTAAGGCCTAACTATTGCAGATATTAAACTAATCCTTGTAGAACAAGGAGCAATCGTAACGGATCAGATCTACTAAACTATGATCAAGCGGGTGTCGCCCCTACACCTAAGATAGGTGTAAGGGCGGCTAGACATGCAAGGATTGCACTACGAAAGCATGTAATATGAAGAACAATGCTAACCCTAACATGTCTAAGATAACTACGTTGCTCGCCATCAAAAAGGCTTCGATACGAGCAACGCATGAACAACGTGGGCAGGCTTGTGCTGCCTAGATCGCAAGATGCGATCTAGGCAGCATGATGCTTACCGGTAGAAACCCTCGAGACGAAGGAGTTGGCGATGCGCCGAGATTTGTTTGTGGTTGAACGTTGGTTGTTGTTTATTCCATAAACCCTAGGTACATATTTATAGTCCAAGTGGACTTTCTAATGTGGGCGTGCACCAAACCGTGCACGAGTAAGATTCTAACTTCTAAACTAAAATGCGATCTAATATGTTACAGATACACGGGCAATTAAGCCCAACTTGGTATAAAAGGCCGATTCACGTATTCCTCCTATATATATATTCTCCGAATCCATCTTGATCGCGGCCCACCTCTGACTCGGTCAAATTCTGGTGATAACACATGCCCCCCTGGTTTTGGAAATGACATTTCCAAAATCATTACGCTTTCTTTCGTCGGGTCATGTCGTGGCAGAGCAGAACTGCCGCAAAATCTTCCATCATTACGCCTCGCCTCCCGGGCTTCTCTGTATGAATTGTCAATTTCGGCCTCACGTCCTCGAGAACCGTCATGGCATTAAATCTCCACTACACTCTCTTTATTTATCCGTGCCAAACGGTTCACCACTCCATCGCCTTGCTCGCTCTCGTTCACCAAACCAAAAAACCCTTCTCTCCCGCAGCCATGTCTTCCTCTTCCTCCTCCGCTTCGGGCACCCCTCTCCAACCGTTGCCGAAGAACAAAGAAGAGGACGATCTCTCGCTCCGGGCGCACCCCATCTCCTCTGACAAGGAGAAGAAGGGAGGAGAAGCGGAGAGGACCAAGGCCTCCCCCTCCGCCAGGCTCCCGCCGAAGAAGCGCTCCCGCATGTGGGCGGACAGCGAGGACGACGATGATGACGAGGAAGAAGGAGATGAGGAGGAGGAAGATGATTCCTCCGCCTCCATTGGGTATCCTCCAACGAAGCGCTTCCGCGGCTGGGCGGATAGCGAGGACGATGATGATGACGAGGAGGAGGAGGAGGCTCCAGCCGACGGCTGGGGCAGCAGCGGCGAGGAGCTCCCTGGGAGCAGCGCCAACGACCTCGACGACGGCGACGATGAGGACAGCGACAACTAGTAGAGTAGGACTAGCAGTAGCAGTGCACTAGGCACTAGATCCCTCTTTTGAGAGCCATCGGCTCTTCTTGTAAAGCTGCTCCTTTGAATTAATGAGAATTGTTCTTCCAATTTCTCCTTTCATTAATCCAATTTCCATCTTCCCGCTTGCCACACCAAGACCGATAGTGACGAATCGGGCTATTATTGTTTTTCTCGATCGTGGCATTTTGCAGTCCCGCAGCCGATGACTATTCATCGGCTAATTTGAGGAACCAATCTCTTCTTTTCTTGCAGCACCAGCACGGTCCAAACCTTGTACCAGACGACGGCTTTTCCTTCCCAGTTCCTCCCTGAGACGATCATGATGCAATAACAGCCGAGGTAACTCCAATCGGCTCTTAAAGACAGGGCACCTACAGGCCTGTTGCCCCCCGAGTCTCAGCCAAGGAAAACAGAGCTGTATGGACCTGGGCTCGATCATGTCTGAGGGAGCTTCTTATGCAGAGCTAGCCGATTTGAACATAAATCGGCTTCTCAAAGCAGAGAGCCTTCAAGGTGAGCTGCCCCCGAGCTTCTTCGGCTCTTGCCGGCCGGATCGGCTCCCTTCCTTTGGTGGATCCGATGCAATCCATCCTTGACCTGATCCGCACGTCCGAGCTGCTCTTGGTCTTGTCCTTGAAGAGAGGATCCGAGCTCTTAAGCTACTCCATTAAGGAGTTCTTTCATTAAAACCCTCTTCGTGCTCCATCGACCCTCCGATCATAACAGCTTATTCCTCTTGAGTCGATGGCCATGCATCAGCTTTCATATCCTTAAGTCGATGTCTGCTGCATCGGCTGTGCTCGAAAATTTTCGAATTTTCAGAATTTTTATTATTATTTACGGCCGACTGGTGCATCGGCCCCCACACTCCAATACCCATCACCAAAGGATGAGACGCTTCTAGTGCATATCCTCGTGTTCTATCCACCTGGGTGCCCCCCCGAGCCGATTCTGTCAAGAGAATTGATGGTATCGGCTCTGTTGGATAACATGTTGAACCCAGGCAGAATGGTGGGTGAGGATAATTTTGGCCGATTGCTGGAATCGGCCTCCACGTTGCTTGCCCGGTGAAGGTTTTGTAAGTTTCCTTCATAAATTTTTGGGGCCGATCACAAGGATCAGCCTCGCCATGTTTGCTCCTTGACGTGCCCTTGCTACTCGTTCAGGCCGGTAGACAAAACCAGCCCAATCTCTGACTTTATCATGTTGGTGCGCTTGCTGTCGTCCACCTTGGATGTATCGTGTAACCGTGGAGCACTGAGCTTCGTCGGAAGAACGAGCACCATGTTTGTGCCAGCCGATGTTTCATCATCGGCTTTCCTTTGCTTGGGGCGCCACTCCATTTTTCGTGGATGACCCTCTTCATCCAGGGTTCGCTGAACCTTCGCGACGCGATCAGGCCTTGCCTTCCTCAATGTATGCAAGTATAACCTCTCGGCTTCTTCCGGGCCGCGCAATCGTTGAACCCTGCGTTTCCGGGAACGGCTGAGTCCGTCGGGGCACCACCTTGGCCGGTGGTACCTGTCTTCTTCTTCCCCCTCGTCTTCGAATCTTCGAGATCTTTCAACCGAGGGGACTCAGCTCGTTTGCTCGTGGCGGGAGAGGTCCTAAGCGCTCGAACACGGACACGTTGGCTGCCTCCTTCTTCTTCCGGTTGCATTCCGGGCAATTGCCGATTGTTGGCAATCGGCTCATTCCTCGAATCCCGAGCAGCTGCTCGAAGAAGGGACAATCCCAGTGTCTCGTCCTCGTCGTCTTGCTCCCTTTCCTTTCCCTTGGCACAACGCTCGTGCTCCTCCTCATCGCGATTATGCCGACGATGTCTTCCGGCTTCTCTAGCCGGACGATCTCTTTCATCATCATCGCTGGACCGTCGGCGTTGGTCGTACCGACTCACATACTTGTTGAGGAGGTGATCGGAGAGAGGTCGTTGATATCTTATGTTCTTCACTTCTCCTCTCGTTACGTAGCGCTTGCCGTCTTGGCGGAGCCGATCGCGTGGAGCGGCTTCCTCTCGTTTCTTTGCTATGAGAGCAGCTGCCCTCATCTCCATCCTTGCCGCCGTGGTGTCCAAGATCTACCATGTTGATATCGCACAGGAAACCCGGCTGGCACCCTCCATGGCAAGCATACTCCACCATGTTCACGGCGGGGAAGGGCTGGGTATCGACCTTCATGGCGTACTGGTTGAAAATTAGACACCCGTTCTCTATCGCCGCTTGGATGTGCCGACGCCACACCCCGCAGTCGTTGGTGGCATGGGAGAGCGAGTTATGCCATTTGCGTATGGCTTTCCATTCAGCTCTTGCGCCGTGGGGAATTTGAGACCTTCGGGTATCTTCAACTCGCTTTTCCTTGAGTAGGAGGTCGAAGATTTGCTCGGTCTTGGTCACGTCAAAATCAAATCCCCCGGGCGGGCCCGGTGGCTTTACCCATTTGCAGGACACGGGGTTCCTCCCCGAGTCCACTCAGCCACCGCTACTTCTTGGTCTCCCGCAGGAACTTCGTCTTCCTCTCGCATCGACCGTGGCTACTCGCACGCTTGAACTTGTCTTGGTACAGGTCCGGGTGGCGCTGTTCATATGCTGAAAGTTTCTGAACCACGTGCGCCGGCCGAGGGATAATCCGCTTGGGAGGCCATGTCCTTGAGCTGTGTTGCAAGGCCTCGCTACGCCAACTCGATCGCTTCCTTTTCGCTTATACGAACCGAATAGCATCGGTTCCTAAGATTCCTGAAGCGCTGGATGTATTCCGTCACGGTTCTCCGCGCTTCGACGTAGTTGTGCTAGATCGGCAATGCTAGACTCGGAAGCTTCGAATGGTACCGCTCATGGAACTCGCTCTTCCAATCGCTTCCAAGTTTGGATGGAGTTCGGTGGCAGCGATGTGTACCACCCGAAAGCCGATCCCGTGAGGGACTGTGAGAAGAACCTCACGCGCAACTCATCTCGACGCTGAGATCGTGCCCAGCCTGTGCCAAATATCGGCTCACATGCTCGATGGAGCTGGACCCATCCGACCCACCGAACTTTGTGAAGTCCGGGAGCCGATATTTGGGTGGCAGCGGGATCGGTTCGTAGCTGTTGGGGTACGGCTTGGTGTAGCCGAACGCTTTCCTTTTCGGCATCATACCGAACTGATCTTTCGAATTGTACAAATCTGATCCGCTCGTGATGGCTGAAGGTGTCGAACCCCGAAGATTCGCCGGGGTGGCATACTTAACCAGCCATGCTTGCTTTTCCGGTTCTAAGCCAACTGCAGGAGCTGGGCTTTGGAGGTTCGTCGGGGTGGCGTACTTAGCCAGCCACGATTGCTTCTCGAGATCGGCTCCCGACGTTCCTCCTGCCGTCCCGCAGGCCGCCGATATTGCAGCCTGGTTCGAGAGTGCCCAGGCGTTGCGGTCCGAGTACGTATGCGCACGTGTATCCGTGCGGGATCTCCTTAGGTGGCTCGGGTAGGAATTGGTAGTCACTAGGATCACCACCAACCTTGTAGACGACGTATGCCGATGAGTTCGGCAGTTCCGGTGCTACCCATGCGAACGGCTGGGGCTGGAGCGGCATCTCTCCTTTGAAAGTCCCCGAGCCGGTCCCGACGGGAGTACCGGTGACTCATGATTTCCTGGACGACGCGCAGAGCGACACGCTCCAAGGTGTTCACCAGGCTCTCAGAGTGGCGGTGCAGCGAATGAGCCACCATGTAGTTGATCTCCTGCCGCAGTGACCTGGTGCGTTCTTCTGACGGGGCGGACAGGTCCACTCCATCGAGCGCGCCTTCAGGTGTGAAACCCTTCCACCTGACGCCATGGGAGCGGGTTCGGTGGAAGGAGCCGATGAGTTCGGCTTCGAGGGTTGCCTTGATCTCGTCATGCTTCTTCTTGAGCTCATCAGGCAGATCCACGTACGTGACCGGAGTGTCTTCCGCCATCTCGGATGTAGATGGCGATGTCGTGGATGTCGAAGGCGGTCCCACCGGGCGTGCCGCGAATGTGTTGACGTCGAAACCCCCGGCGGGCAGAGACGGTCAACACGGTAGAGCCGGGAACAACTAGGGCTGCGGCTGGCCCCGGTCCCTCGCAGCGACGGCCCGCAAAGCCTCCTGGTCGCACGCGCCGATGTTTATCACAAGGGCGTGCCACCCGACCTATACCCGGTCGGGGAGGTGTGGATGATGCCTCGCTTAGTTTCCTGCAGGGCACACGCGTAAACGTTAAATACGAGCCTCGATCGGCTCTCAGGTTATCCTGTGAATCGGCTCAAAGAGCCGATCCACCCATGATTCGGACGGGGTGTCCGAATATATGGTGGTCCCGCTTGATCAAGGTAAAGCTAATGAGATCTACGACGATGTAGGGTTTTCACCGCATAATCGGATCGTCCTACTCCAGGTTGGGCCTCGCGGCCACGCACGGTGATCGTAAGCCGATCCTAAACAAGGCCTAAAAACCAACACGAGGTTGATCCTCGGAACATCCTGCTTAGGGCCAACGAACGACACCCTACGTGCCGCTGGATCCTCCCCCCTTTGTAAGGCCTAACTATTGCAGATATTGAACTAATCCTTGTAGAACAAGGAGCAATCGTAACGGATCAGATCTACTAAACTATGATCAAGCGGGGTGCCGCCCCTACACCTAAGATAGGTGTAAGGGCGGCTAGACATGCAAGGGTTGCACTACGAAAGCATGTAATATGAAGAACAATGCTAACCCTAACATGTCTAAGATAACTACGTTGCTCGCCATCAAAAAGGCTTCGAGTACGAGCAACGCATGAACAACGTGGGCAGGCTTGTGCTGCCTAGATCGCAAGATGCGATCTAGGCAGCATGATGCTTACCGGTAGAAACCCTCGAGACGAAGGAGTTGGCGATGCGCCGAGATTTGTTTGTGGTTGAACGTTGGTTGTTGTTTATTCCATAAACCCTAGGTACATATTTATAGTCCAGCGGACTTTCTAATGTGGGCGTGCACCAAACCGTGCACGAGTAAGATTCTAACTTCTAAACTAAAATGCGATCTAATATGTTACAGATACACGGGCAATTAAGCCCAACTTGGTATAAAAGGCCGATTCACGTATTCCTCCTATATATATATTCTACGAATCCATCTTGATCGCGGCCCACCTCTGACTCGGTCAAATTCTGGTGATAACAACATCACACCTTCTATAATATCCCAGGTATTGGGGTTACAAAAATAGAGGAAACAGATGTGTGCATTGCATTCATGCATAGAAAATCTGGGGAATTTTCGCGCTTTAAAGTAAAACAGTCACAGTAACTGAAGTCTCACTTGACCTTGGTGGAATTGAAGTAGCTCATCAAGTCAAGCGCTATAAACCTCAATGTGACTTTGGTTAGAACATTATTTTGGGTAGCGATGATTTGATCTAAGGGGTTAGATCAAATGGAACTAATAATCAACACAACAACACTTTACTCAATGATCAATTGCTTGATCTTATAAAAGATTATAATATGATAATCCTTGCCACAACATATGAACATCCATCTAAATGGAAATCAAGTAACAATAAATGAAGAAACCATTCTTCACTTATCTTTTCCATGTCCTAAGATTAATCTATGATCCTACCATGAAACCTCATGGTATTCATTCCACTTCAACATTGGAATTATAACAAGAAGATCCACCCCGAGGAATAGATATTCTTCTCCATTCCAAGTTATTACACATCAAACCTAGAGAGGTGAGAGTTCTATAATAATTATTAGAGAAGCAACAACAAACCTTGAGCTAAACCTTGGATATACATCCAAGGTTTTAAATCATCATCTTTAAAGAAGAACCCCAGGATATTATTCAAGTCCATCCTAAATGAGAGAGACCATTTACTCTAAACCTAGCTTTACCTATTAGTGAACAAAGGACAACCTTTGAACTAAAGTATTTGGTTGTAAACCATTTCCCTTGGAGTGGTGTGATAACCTAATATCACATGGAATAATATCATATCCATGAATTGATAAAGTAAAGAGGAGATTATTTCAAGCAAGATAGTCAAGTGGAGTTCTAGACTTAATACCTATTGAGATATTGTGAGTACACCATAAACCCTAGAAGTACTATACCCTATCTGATCAAGACAATGCTTGATCATGGAAGTGAGAAACATATTTAATGAGAGGTATCTTAGGAAGCCAAACCTTGATCATTATAAATTGAGTGATGATCATAAACCCTAAGAACTTGAGGTGAAGATATTAAGAACAAGATGATCATGCTTAATCCATGATCATGCTCTTGAGGTATTGAGGATAAACCCTAAAAGGATAAGTAGATATCCTTCACCACCTGAAATCATAGGGAGGTAATTAATAAGCAACCCTAAGCTTATATTCCAACCTTAACTTGTGAATCACTTGGTGATCATAAGTAGAATCCTACCATATCTCCATTCCACTTATTCTTCACCTAAGAAGCATAAGAAAATCTTAGAGACAAACTCTATACTTTATATGGTGAGAAACCATGCATCCATATGACCAAAGTTAACTATAAAAAGAACTATAACCAATATAGTTACTTTAATGATAAATTGAGGTTAATAATAGAAGTTATTTGGTAAAAGATAAAACCAATTCTCAAATCCTTAGTAACTAGAGGAGCACATAAGATATGAAACAAGTAACCATATTACCATGGTTAGGGGAGATTAAACCCTAGCCAATGCAATATGGTGTCATCTCATCTCTATAACCAGAATTGCATCCTCATTAATATCTTATGCTTCAATTCATGAACATATATAAGAAAATCTTGTGCTACATTTTATGATTAAAATCATATGTGTAGTGATCAACCATTTATCTTTGTAACCAAGATCAACTATAATGGAAATCATACCTACTTAGATACTTTCAAAGGTAATGATAATATTAACCTTAAAGGGGAGTTATGATGGAAATTATAAAAACCCTAATCCATTGGTGCTCACATAAAATCATATGTAATTGACCAACTTCTTAAATATGAAGTCAAGTCCTCATAATAACTTCTAAAACATTTGGACTAAGAATAATCAACTCTAATTATCCAACATGGCCGGTGCTATATTACAAATGAGAAAAGGAATTAAAAGGAATACCTAAATTCATGTCTAATTAAAAATTGCAACAAGGCTCACATATATTTAATGTTTAATCAAAAACAATGCAGTAATACAATGATCCTTGTATTAGACCTCATGAAAACCAAATTGTGAAACACCTGCAAAACAGACAAGAATTCAAATTTGAATTAAAACCAGAATTCAAAACAAGAAATAAAACAAAAAATAAATAAAAGAGATAAAGGAGAGGAGGCTTACCTGGACCTTACCAGCCGACACAGCCCAGCAGTAGCCCAGCAGTCGAGCCCAGCAACGCAGCCCAGCAGCAGCCTGGCCCAACCCACCATACCCCTTCGCCAAAATAACGAGAGGGAGGAGTCATCCTCATCCTCTTCGTGCGCATGGAGGACAAGCACGACGGCGTGCTCCTCTTCCCCTCTCGCCGGCGACCTCCCTTGATCGACGGTGTGACGAGGCACGCATCCCTCACCGTATAAAAGCTCCCCGACGAACCCTAGTCTCCGATTTCTTCCTCTTCTGCCCAAATTTCATCCCAGATGAAACCCTAGCGCGACCAGCTGCCGGCCATCGCCGTCGATGGAGACCTCCCCAGGCCAAGCCATGACCACCCACGTGACCGCCATGCTCGACATCATCACCGGGTAGGAGGAATCAAGCCAACGCGCCCGTAGTCGACCCCACCTGGTCGTCTTCCCCGACGACGGGAGCGACCAATTCCAGCGATGTCGCCCGCCATAGACCTCACCAACGAGCTCTATACGTTCCTGGTGAGCTCCTCAATCTCCCAGTAAGCTCGCTTTGCTCGATCTTGTCCCGAAGCTTCGCCGCGTCGTTCGCCTGCAAGCTCCGCCACTTTGCCTCGCCGCCGGCCACTTTCCGATGACCAATAGAGAGCGGCGCCGCCATCATTAGGTTCCCCAGCATGCCGCGGTTTGATTAGGTGTAGTCGCCCGTCCTGGGGAGCAGCCTAGCTCCGGCGCCGTCGCCGTTTGACCACCGGCCAGAAGCTCCCTGGCCACCTCATCTATTTTGACTCGTCAATACCCGCGTGGCAGCCAACCTGGCCACTGGCCCACCAGTCAGTGTCCCTGCGGGTAGACAGCCCGGGTAGGTTTAGCATTTCCTGTGTTTTAATTCAAAATTCACTAATTACTGAAACTTTGAAATAATTTAGAAAATCCAATTTAAGTCAGAAAAATATAAATAAGATATTAAAATTCTTAGAAAAGAAAACTCTATCTAATAAAAATATAAAATGAAATTTTTATTTTTAATAAAAATTCAATTATTTAATACTTGTTATTTAAGCCTTTAATTTTAATTCTAAATACAATTAAAATTCAGAAATTAAGAAATCATTTATAAATTCAATAAAACCAATAAGCAAATAAAGAAAACATGAAAACTAATTTTCTTTATTTGCAATCCTATTAAATCTTTATTAGGGAAATTTAAACCTTAATTAATAATTACCTTAATTATTAATTGTTTAAAAATAATAAAATGCCAAATTAATTATTATTTTTATTCCTAAGTTATTAATAACTTCAACTTTAAATTGAAGTTATTAACCATAGAACTATATGGTTAATAGCAAACCCTAGTTCCATATTGATTGATATTACAACCCCATAATTTCATGAGGGATCCTAAAACCCTAATACCATTTAGAACCTAGCTCCATTATTTTATGTGTGAAACCTAAATGGTTTCCAAACCCAAACCCCAAATAACATGTGATCATGTCACTTCATTAGTTATCATAGATCCATATCTAACAACTAAATACTAGTTCAAATCCACATAAAATATGGGAACCCTATCACTACTAAATAGCATCCCATGTGTTCATCAAACCTAAATGATCAATTAGGGTCAACCAAGTGTAAACCCTAGATTCTATTACCAAAGCCATCATTATTAATTATCCCTATTTAGCATCACACCATTGTGATGAACCCAAATAGCAATCATGCTTATTATTTATCATTACATCACCATAGTCCACTGAACCCTACAAATACTTCATAATTATGAACCATCCTATTTAGGAGCCAATCATTCCTTACATAGTGGATCAAGTAGCAAAACCTAGACAACCTCAACCCTAACCGATATACTTCTTATTACTTAAGAAGTATGTTCTTCAAAAGTTATTCTTTTGAAATAAATAAAGAATCATCATCAACCCTGCTTATATGGACCTACAAACCCTAGCCTGGTATCACCAACAAGATATACCACCTTGATAGCAACTATTGGTAATTAAGATGTTTAGACTTAATTCAACAATACAAGCCTAGTAGCTAATGAATCCAACCAGGTTGTGATCCATCTAATACTTACTCCAGAAACTAAATGAAACCATAGTCAACCATAGAACCCCATCAACCTAATTATCATACTTGTTCTTTATTAAAGAACATGTTCTTCAAAAGTTATTCTTTTGAAGTATATGATAATTAATCATTAACCATGACATGTAGTGCTAAAACCAACCACTATTCATTACATGTTAGAATCACACCAAATCTTATTGTTATGTGCTATTAATGCTATTATTATGATATATTGCAGCACATGTTTAGGATACCAAGTAATCACACCTGAATAAGAACCTTGTTTGTGAATCACTCTAAAAGTGCAACACACCCTGAACTAATCATTACCACTCACTAATCCTAAATCATCGGGGTTAGGTCACGCTTAGAGCGATTGCATCTCATACTTATGCATTATTGCATCCTTGCCAATCTTTTAAACATCGTCCCTACCGGACGATGATGCTATTTCAGAATTTGGAGTTATTGCGTATCGAAGACCTTGTCTGCATAATCTTGCGATCAAGAAAGGCAAGTTCATCACTTGCTCATGTCATTTGAGTATTTCTATCAAATTACTTGCAAAGTATTATGGCTATCACTATCGCATAAAAATCAAAACCACTACTTTCATAACTATGAATATGACTATGTGGTGGGCAATGGAACCATGGATTGTGTTGATATGGTGGAGGTTCCATTGCATGGGTTTATATCCATCTAGGATTAAACAACAAATGTCGCCAGTGATTCTTGTGCCGTAATACCCGTGTTAACCACAAGATCCGGAGTGGGACGGAGTAGTCAAAAGTGTTTCCACCTCTCGTTCATCAACGGATGCGCTTACCGTAGCAGTTTTATCTGGCGGAACAACCGGAGGGTGGGGATCCCATTCTAATTCCCCATGGCAAAGCATTGCTTGCCGTAGCAGTTGTGTCTTGCGGAACAGCCGGAGGGTGGGGATCCCATTCTAATTCCCCACGGTAACGCGGTCTATGATGGGTTGCAGCTACCGGCGTAGGAGTGTATGGTAGAGCCCAAGACTGCGTCGTCGTGGTCGGGGTCCACCCCGAAATTACGGGAATAATGGGACCGGCGTGGACCCAGGGTCGGGGCATGCAACAACGGGTGGGTGTTCGAGGTAGCGGAGGAACATGATTGGCTAGACCTTATACCGGGCCTCACACCAAAGGAAGTGTGGACGAGAACTAGACTCGGTTGGCACCAAGGTTAAGATCTCTTATGGGTAAAGCAACACACCTCTGCGAGTGTAAAGAACCGTGACCTGTCACTCCCGTTGCGGGATATGGAACTGCGAACGCGGCCGGAAAGGAGCTCCATGAAGTTCTAGTAAACCGGTGAAGGCCGACGGACATAGTTCTTCTGAATAAAAGCAACCTTTTGAAGAAATGGTTATGAAAACTTGCATTGGTATTAGACTTTCTGGTCTAATGTCGTAGCTAGTGCATTAAACACCTCTTTCCTATAATGAACTTGTTGAGTACGCTCGTACTCATCCCACTCTTAAATCCTCGCTTAGATATGGAGGCATCGAAGGAGTATCTACAGTGCAACTCGAAGGCCGAGGAGTCAACAACTACTTCAAGAGACAAGACCCTGTCAGAGGAGTCAGATACGACATACATCAAGGAGAAAACCTAGTTTAGCCATAGAAGGGAACTAGTTTCCTAAACCTAGCTCCTACTTAGCTAGAATCTATTCTTAGCCTCTTTAGCTAGTTAAATACTCTACAAATAGAGTTCGTGATAAGACTAGTCTACGAGTCGTTCTTCTGGAGTTTATTTGCAGATTTACCTCATTGTATAGTAGGAGGTCTGTGCTGATCTTATGTAACAGTAGTCCGTATGTAAATCTATAGACATGCCTTGGACCCGCATATGTTTCGTTGTACCACTCGAGCGATATAATACTAGTGGAACGGTGTTTCATTGGTGTTATATCGGACATGCATACTACACCATGCAGTGGTATGCCGGGTCACCACAGTTGGTATCAGAGCAAATGCTTTGACCTTAGGATTAAAACCCTTTAAAGGAGACCTATAGGATTGGTAGTGTCTATAGGAAGTTGTCTTAGGTGAACCAAATATTTTTATGACTTGAGATGGATATTCACTTGAGAATAATCCTGACACACTTGAGTCAACATTTCTTACATATCCTTCCAAAGTTAGTTAGCTAATCCCAAATATGCAGTACACCATTGAAGTCTTAAAACAATAGATGAGTAGATCACAGTTGGTATACAATACATGGTAGTCCAAAGAGAGGATACAACCATAAGGAAGATATCCTATTGGAAGATGTGTACCAACATATGTTATGATTAAGAAAGAGTTATCCAGACTTGTAATAGGAGTTATATCAATTGATGAAGTAATTAAGATATCCTAATAGAAGATGTAGACCAAGTTAAGTAATAAGTAAGTAAAACTATCTAGACATGTGAAACAATTGATAGTAAGTGATAACTATGAGTCATATGAGGTAGTATAGACCATGATGAGTCAATCATGGGAAGTACGGAAGAGAGATAAAAATAAAATATGATTACTTACATGGTAGAGTTACTAATCATATATGATTCACCTGAGAATCATTATGTGATGGAATAGAACATCATAAATATAGGAGGAGAGCAAAAAGAAGCCAAATGTTAAAAGATAATGCAAGAGTTATGCTCTCAAACCATGGGAACTGTGTCAAGCACATCAGGACTATAGTGTTATGGTAGAAACCTTTGCAAGTAGAGGAGTTATATCCTAATAAATATGTACTCAGAGTAGTCATGTTAGGACTAGTGGTATCATACAAAATAGTTCTCAATATCACTTATAGATGGTATAATACTTTGTTAGTACTTCCAAACAAAATTAGGTTAACCACAACTATCCTAGACCACTTTGTTTCAAGTTTATCTCATTGCAAATGTGCAATTAAGGTAAAGGTTGAGACAAATAGTAGAATCCACCTATTCGTGCTAAGTATCACAATATAAAACTATATTATGTGGTGTTATATACTACACATCAGAGCCTGATGTTTAGAGATGTCTTACTCAACTATTATATTCAGGCTTATGATGGTGTGTATTATAAACACAAAGCTGAATCTTCTTGGATTTTATTGGATTTTCATTGTTTGACTAGATCCATACATGAAGTTTGACTTTGGTATGCAAATGCATGTTGCTATATCAAGTTCTTACTTGATGCTATAGATCTAGAGGGTAATGGTAAACGTGTGAGGAAGTGACGAACTCTGAAGATCTTAAAGACAAGATGAAGGTTCATCAGAAAAAGGAAGTAAAGTTGTGGGATGTAACCACAATACTCTGAATGAAGTACAATCAGAAACTCATGCTTACCTCAATAGAGGAGTACTTTAGTACATAAGAGGCAGGAAGGTGAAAAATATGATGATTATGGTGAAGCTGAAGCGGATCCATAGTCAATATAAAAGAGGGAATGCATGGGAAATCACTTAGGATACTATATTCATAGTGTCAGCTAGTGGTTTTCTTGCAAAATAAACCCTGAATGAAGGAAGATGATATATGAAACCATAGCAGATATAAGAAGACCATAGTGGATATCAAAAGACCACAATTGGTATAGGATAAATACTGCGAGATAAAGCGAGAAGATGTCTCGTCCAGTTGATCGGAACCTATAATAGAATCCATTTTTAGATATCAAATAGCCACAGTTGGTATAATAACCACAGCTGGTATCAGTTGGTATTACAAATAGTCCACGATTTAATTATTTGTAACAAAAGTTTGTGAATAAATAAAAATCTTGTCAGCCAAATAGCTAGATCTATAATCATTTAGTCGAAGGATTCACATTGGATTCCACAATTGAGTGGATATACCACAAACATTCTTCGCGAGACTTTAGAAGAAGTGAAACCCATAAGTTAGAACCAGACCAATACTCCAACCATAAGTCCAATAGTTGGAAGAAAAGGAGTTGAACACCATAAGAAAACTCTAAGGGGTAGAGTAAAAAAAAATTAAGTTGGATGTACAATGACTCAATACTTTGAGTAAGATGGAGAAGAAGGTCTGAACTGAGAGGAAGTTCGATCTTATTTTCATAAGATTATTAAACACTACTTTCTGAAGGATGTCAGACCAGAAGCCGAGGTTCATACCTCAAGGAAGTAAGAATTGGACTATCACTTGAGAAAATGAGTAATATTTACTCAGAAGTACCTAAGCTCAAGTAAGACAAAGTTAATGAAGTTGGATGAAGAAGACACTGTAGACCAAATACAGCTCGAGAAGGCCAATGACCGAAGGAGATTGATTATACTAAAACTGAAGACTAATAGAAAGATTCCTTTCATGGAACCTAAATAAACCAAAATAGTTATAGGTATCAACTATAAACCATGATTGGATAGGCTAAATGAGTCTAACCTTCTTAGTAAAAGAAACCATCATGATCATTTACATGTTAAGTACCTTACCAAGTACCATTATTGCAGTTTTGGTAGTAAGGGAAAACAAAGACCTATTTACCAATTAGGTGTATGTTGTTAAATTAGTCTTCAGTTGAGACAAGCAACATCAGAAGAAGTCTCAATCATTGATTTTTCAATGAGAAAGGAAAACAAGCTTGTAGAGTTGAAAGAAATCAAATAATTAAAGTTAGAGCCATGGTTCAGAGACAAGTATTATTAGATTCCAGAGAAAAATCGTAGAACTGGAGTAAGAAACTAATGTTCAGAGACAAACCCTAATGGATTCCAGGAAGAATCTAGACAAGGGATATATTCAATTATATCCAGTGAGATCACCACAGAGTTCGAGAAAAGAAATAGTCTGCACAAGTCAGATCCACACTCCGAAACGTGAGAGAGATCAAACTTCGAGGACGAAGTTTAGTTTAAGGGGTAGAGACTGTAATATCCCAGGTATTGGGGTTACAAAAATAGAGGAAACAGATGTGTGCATTGCATTCATGCATAGAAAATCTGGGGAATTTTCGCGCTTTAAAGTAAAACAGATCACGATAACTGAAGTCTCACTTGACCTTGGTGGAATTGAAGTAGCTCATCAAGTCAAGCGCTATAAACCTCAATGTGACTTTGGTTAGAACATTGTTTTGGGTAGAGATGATTTGATCTAAGGGGTTAGATCAAATGGAACTAATAATCAACACAACAACACTTTACTCAATGATCAATTGCTTGATCTTATAAAAGATTATAATATGATAATCCTTGCCACAACATATGAACATCCATCTAAATGGAAATCAAGTAACAATAAATGAAGAAACCATTCTTCACTTATCTTTTCCATGTCCTAAGATTAATCTATGATCCTACCATGAAACCTCATGGTATTCATTCCACTTCAACATTGGAATTATAACAAGAAGATCCACCCCAGGAATAGATATTCTTCTCCATTCCAAGTTATTACACATCAAACCTAGAGAGGTGAGAGTTCTATAATAATTATTAGAGAAGCAACAACAAACCTTGAGCTAAACCTTGGATATACATCCAAGGTTTTAAATCATCATCTTTAAAGAAGAACCCCAGGATATTATTCAAGTCCATCCTAAATGAGAGAGACCATTTACTCTAAACCTAGCTTTACCTATTAGTGAACAAAGGACAACCTTTGAACTAAAGTATTTGGTTGTAAACCATTTCCCTTGGAGTGGTGTGATAACCTAATATCACATGGAATAATATCATATCCATGAATTGATAAAGTAAAGAGGAGATTATTTCAAGCAAGATAGTCAAGTGGAGTTCTAGACTTAATACCTATTGAGATATTGTGAGTACACCATAAACCCTAGAAGTACTATACCCTATCTGATCAAGACAATGCTTGATCATGGAAGTGAGAAACATATTTAATGAGAGGTATCTTAGGAAGCCAAACCTTGATCATTATAAATTGAGTGATGATCATAAACCCTAAGAACTTGAGGTGAAGATATTAAGAACAAGATGATCATGCTTAATCCATGATCATGCTCTTGAGGTATTGAGGATAAACCCTAAAAGGATAAGTAGATATCCTTCACCACCTGAAATCATAGGGAGGTAATTAATAAGCAACCCTAAGCTTATATTCCAACCTTAACTTGTGAATCACTTGGTGATCATAAGTAGAATCCTACCATATCTCCATTCCACTTATTCTTCACCTAAGAAGCATAAGAAAATCTTAGAGACAAACTCTATACTTTATATGGTGAGAAACCATGCATCCATATGACCAAAGTTAACTATAAAAAGAACTATAACCAATATAGTTACTTTAATGATAAATTGAGGTTAATAATAGAAGTTATTTGGTAAAAGATAAAACCAATTCTCAAATCCTTAGTAACTAGAGGAGCACATAAGATATGAAACAAGTAACCATATTACCATGGTTAGGGGAGATTAAACCCTAGCCAATGCAATATGGTGTCATCTCATCTCTATAACCAGAATTGCATCCTCATTAATATCTTATGCTTCAATTCATGAACATATATAAGAAAATCTTGTGCTACATTTTATGACTAAAATCATATGTGTAGTGATCAACCATTTATCTTTGTAACCAAGATCAACTATAATGGAAATCATACCTACTTAGATACTTTCAAAGGTAATGATAATATTAACCTTAAAGGGGAGTTATGATGGAAATTATAAAAACCCTAATCCATTGGTGCTCACATAAAATCATATGTAATTGACCAACTTCTTAAATATGAAGTCAAGTCCTCATAATAACTTCTAAAACATTTGGACTAAGAATAATCAACTCTAATTATCCAACATGGTGCTATATTACAAATGAGAAAAGGAATTAAAAGGAATACCTAAATTCATGTCTAATTAAAAATTGCAACAAGGCTCACATATATTTAATGTTTAATAAAAAACAATGCAGTAATACAATGATCCTTGTATTAGACCTCATGAAAACCAAATTGTGAAACACCTGCAAAACAGACAAGAATTCAAATTTGAATTAAAACCAGAATTCAAAACAAGAAATAAAACAGAAAATAAATAAAAGAGATAAAGGAGAGGAGGCTTACCTGGACCTTACCAGCCGACACAGCCCAGCAGTAGCCCAGCAGTCGAGCCCAGCAACGCAGCCCAGCAGCAGCCTGGCCCAACCCACCATACCCCTTCGCCAAAATAACAGAGGGAGGAGTCATCCTCATCCTCTTCGTGCGCATGGAGGACAGCACGACGGCGTGCTCCTCTTCCCCTCTCGCTGGCGACCTCCCTTGATCGACGGTGTGACGAGGCACGCATCCCTCACCGTATAAAAGCTCCCCGACGAACCCTAGTCTCCGATTTCTTCCTCTTCTGCCCAAATTTCATCCCAGATGAAACCCTAGCGCGACCAGCTGCCGGCCATCGCCGTCGATGGAGACCTCCCCAGGCCAAGCCGTGACCACCCACGTGACCGCCATGCTCGACATCATCACCGGGTAGGAGGAATCAAGCCAACGCGCCCGTAGTCGACCCCACCTGGTCGTCTTCCCCGACGACGGGAGCGACCAATTCCAGCGATGCCGCCCGCCATAGACCTCACCAACGAGCTCTATACGTTCCTGGTGAGCTCCTCAATCTCCCAGTAAGCTCGCTTTGCTCGATCTTGTCCCGAAGCTTCGCCGCGTCGTTCGCCTGCAAGCTCCGCCACTTCGCCTCGCCGCCGGCCACTTTCCGATGACCAATAGAGAGCGGCGCCGCCATCATTAGGTTCCCCAGCATGCCGCGGTTTGATTAGGTGTAGTCGCCCGTCCTGGGGAGAAGCCTAGCTCCGGCGCCGTCGCCGTTTGACCGCCGGCCAGAAGCTCCCTGGCCACCTCATCTATTTTGACTCGTCAATACCCGCGTGGCAGCCAACCTGGCCACTGGCCCACCAGTCAGTGTCCCTGCGGGTAGACAGCCCGGGTAGGTTTAGCATTTCCTGTGTTTTAATTCAAAATTCACTAATTACTGAAACTTTGAAATAATTTAGAAAATCCAATTTAAGTCAGAAAAATATAAATAAGATATTAAAATTCTTAGAAAAGAAAACTCTATCTAATAAAAATATAAAATGAAATTTTTATTTTTAATAAAAATTCAATTATTTAATACTTGTTATTTAAGCCTTTAATTTTAATTCTAAATACAATTAAAATTCAGAAATTAAGAAATCATTTATAAATTCAATAAAACCAATAAGCAAATAAAGAAAACATGAAAACTAATTTTCTTTATTTGCAATCCTATTAAATCTTTATTAGGGAAATTTAAACCCTAATTAATAATTACCTTAATTATTAATTGTTTAAAAATAATAAAATGCCAAATTAATTATTATTTTTATTCCTAAGTTATTAATAACTTCAACTTTAAATTGAAATTATTAACCATAGAACTATATGGTTAATAGCAAACCCTAGTTCCATATTGATTGATATTACAACCCCATAATTTCATGAGGGATCCTAAAACCCTAATACCATTTAGAACCTAGCTCCATTATTTTATGTGTGAAACCTAAATGGTTTCCAAACCCAAACCCCAAATAACATGTGATCATGTCACTTCATTAGTTATCATAGATCCATATCTAACAACTAAATACTAGTTCAAATCCACATAAAATATGGGAACCCTATCACTACTAAATAGCATCCCATGTGTTCATCAAACCTAAATGATCAATTAGGGTCAACCAAGTGTAAACCCTAGATTCTATTAACAAAGCCATCATTATTAATTATCCCTATTTAGCATCACACCATTGTGATGAACCCAAATAGCAATCATGCTTATTATTTATCATTACATCACCATAGTCCACTGAACCCTACAAATACTTCATAATTATGAACCATCCTATTTAGGAGCCAATCATTCCTTACATAGTGGATCAAGTAGCAAAACATAGACAACCTCAACCCTAACTGATATACTTCTTATTACTTAAGAAGTATGTTCTTCAAAAGTTATTCTTTTGAAATAAATAAAGAATCATCATCAACCCTGCTTATATGGACCTACAAACCCTAGCATAGTATCACCAACAAGATATACCACCTTGATAGCAACTATTGGTAATTAAGATGTTTAGACTTAATTCAACAATACAAGCCTAGTAGCTAATGAATCCAACTAGGTTGTGATCCATCTAATACTTACTCCGAAAACTAAATGAAACCATAGTCAACCATAGAACCCCATCAACCTAATTATCATACTTGTTCTTTATTAAAGAACATGTTCTTCAAAAGTTATTCTTTTGAAGTATATGATAATTAATCATTAACCATGACATGTAGTGCTAAAACCAACCACTATTCATTACATGTTAGAATCACACCAAATCTTATTGTTATGTGCTATTAATGCTATTATTATGATATATTGCAGCACATGTTTAGGATACCACGTAATCACACCTGAATAAGAACCTTGTTTGTGAATCACTCTAAAAGTGCAACACACCCTGAACTAATCATTACCACTCACTAATCCTAAATCATCGGGGTTAGGTCACGCTTAGAGCGATTGCATCTCATACTTATGCATTATTGCATCCTTGCCAATCTTTTAAACATCGTCCTTACCGGACGATGATGCTATTTCAGAATTTGGAGTTATTGCGTATCGAAGACCTTGTCTGCATAATCTTGCAGTCAAGAAAGGCAAGTTCATCACTTGCTCATGTCATTTGAGTATTTCTATCAAATTACTTGCAAAGTATTATGGCTATCACTACTGCATAAAAATCAAAACCACTACTTTCATAACTATGAATATGACTATGTGGTGGGCAATGGAACCATGGATTGTGTTGATATGGTGGAGGTTCCATTGCACGGGTTTATATTCATCTAGGATTAAACAACAAATGTCACCAGTGATTCTTGTGCCGTAATACCCGTGTTAACCACAAGATCCGGAGTGGGATGATGTAGTCAAAAGTGTTTCCACCTCTCGTTCATCAACGGATGCGCTTACCGTAGCAGTTGTATCTGGCGGAACAATCGGAGGGTGGGGATCCCATTCTAATTCCCCATGGTAAAGCATTGCTTGCCGTAGCAGTTGTGTCTTGCGGAACAACCGGAGGGTAGGGATCCCATTCTAATTCCCCACGGTAACCCGGTCTATGATGGGTTGCAGCTACCGGCGTAGGAATGTATGGTAGAGCCCAGCACTGTCGTCGTGGTCGGGGTCCACCCTGAAATTACGGGAATAATGGGACCGGCGTGGACCCAGGGTCGGGGCATGCAACAACGGGTGGGTGTTCGAGGTAGCGGAGGAACATGATTGGCTAGACCTTATACCGGGCCTCACACCAAAGGAAGTGTGGACGAGAACTAGACTCGGTTGGCACCAAGGTTAAGATCTCTTATGGGTAAAGCAACACACCTCCGCGAGTGTAAAGAACCGTGACTCGTCACTCCCTGTTCCGGGATATGGAAGCTGCGAACGCGGCCGGAAAGGAGCTCCATGAAGTTCTAGTAAACCGGTGAAGGTCGACGGACATAGTTCTTCGAATAAAAGCAACCTTTTGAAGAAATGGTTATGAAAACTTGCATTGGTATTAGACTTTCTGGTCTAATGCCGTAGCTAGTGCATTAAACACCTCTTTCCTATAATGAACTTGTTGAGTACGCTCGTACTCATCCCACTCTTAAATCCCCTACTTAGATATGGAGGCATCGAAGGAGTATCTACAGTGCAACTCGAAGGCCGAGGAGTCAACAACTACTTCAAGAGACAAGACCCTGTCAGAGGAGTCAGATACCACATACATCAAGGAGAAAACCTAGTTTAGCCATAGAAGGGAACTAGTTTCCTAAACCTAGCTCCTACTTAGCTAGAATCTATTCTTAGCCTCTTTAGCTAGTTAAATACTCAACAAATATAGTTCGTGATAAGACTAGTCTACGAGTCGTTCTTCTGGAGTTTATTTGCAGATTTACCTCATTGTATAGTAGGAGGCTGTGCTGATCTTATGTAACAGAGTCTGTATGTAAATCTATAGACATGCCTTGGACCCGCATATGTTTCTGTTGTACCACTCTGAGCGATATAATACTAGTGGAACGGTGTTTCGTTGGTGTTATATCAGACTTGCATACTACACCACGCAGTGGTATGCCGGGTCACCACACCTTCCTCTTGGGGTTCCCAACGGGCGTGTGCTTTACGCGTATCAGCCCTCTCGGTGGAATGTCGTCTAATTAGTTTGCAAACATATGAATTGTTCATAAGAGACTACATGCCACGGTACGAGTAAAGAGTACTTGTCATGAGACGAGGTTGAACGAGGTATAGAGATACCGATGATCAAACCTCGGACAAGTAAAATATCGCGAGACAAAGGGAATCGGTATCGTATGTAAATGATTCATTCGATCACTAAGTCATCGTTGAATATGTGGGAGCCATTATGGATCTCCAGATCCCGCTATTGGTTATTGGTCGGAGAGAAGTCTCAACCATGTCTGCATAGTTCGCGAATTGTAGGGTGACACACTTAAGGTTTGATGTCGTTTGAGTAGATATGGAATATGGAATGGAGTTCGAAGTTTTGTTCGGAGTCTCGGATGGGATCCATGACATCACGAGGAGTTCTGGAATGGTCCGGAGAATAAGATTCATATATAGGAAGTTATATTCCAAGTTTGGAAATGATCCGGTGCATTTATGGAAGGTTCTAGAAGGTTCTAGAAAAGTCCGGAAGAAAGGCACTATGGAAGGTCCACAAGCTTGGCCGGCCAAACCCTAAGGGGAGGAGTCCCAGGTGGGCTCCACCAAGGGTGGCCGGCAACCCCACCTCAAGGAAAGGTGGGAGTCCCACCTTGAGTAGGACTCCCCCCTTTAGTAGGTTTCCCACCAAAGGTAGGTTTTGGAGTTGGGGTCTTATTCGAAGACTTGGGAGACAAGACTTGGGGCTTCCACCTATATAAGGAGGAGCAAGGGGAGGGGGCCGGCCACCCCAAGACCACAAGTTGGCCGCACCCCCTTGGCCGGCGCCCCAAACCCTAGCCGCTCCCCAAACCCTAGCCGCCTCCTCCTCCACCACAACTCCCGCAGCGCATAGGCGAAGCCCTGCCGGAGTTCTCCACCACCACCGCCACCACGTCGTCATGCTGCCGGGATTCCGAGGAGGATCTACTACTTCCGCTGCCCGCTGGAACGGGGAGAAGGACGTCGTCTTCATCAACACCGAACGTGTGACCGAGTACGGAGGTGCTGCCCGATTGTGGCACCATCAAGATCAAGATCTTCTACGCGCTTTTGCAAGCGGCAAGTGATCGACTACATCCACCCCGAGATCTAATCTCGTTAAGCTTTGCGAATCTTCGAGGGTTAGTCTCTTCATCTCCTCGTTGCTACCGTCTACTAGATTAGATCTTGGCTTGTGTTTCGTTCTTGCGGTAGGAAATTTTTTGTTTTCTATGCTACGAATCCCTTCAGTGGTATCAGAGCCGTGTCTATGCATAGATTGGTTGCACGAGTAGAACACAATTGTTTTGTGGGCGTTGATGTTTTTGTTGTCTTTAGTTCGTGTACTTTGCATCTTGCGGCATAGTGGGATGAAGCGGCTCGGGCTAACTTTACATGACCGCGTTCATGAGACTTGCTCCACGTTTAGGGCTGGACAAAAAGCTCGAAGCTCGGCGAGTTAAATGAGTGCTCGTTTCCTCGACTCGTTTGAGCTCGGTTCGTTTTGTTAACGAGCCGAGCTGAGCATCGGTTTTTGCTCATTAAGGTTAACGAGCTAAACAATCGAGCCGACTATGTTCGTGAGCTACTCGTTAAGATCGGTAACAAGATAGGTTTCACCAGTTTTGACTGCGAGTCACTTTAGTTATCTCAAAATAGTGTTCTTTAACCATGCTTGAAACTCCTACATTAGGATCTAAAAACTTAGGCTTCCTCGCTTCCTCACCATGCAATGCACACATGTTTGTTTTCCATTGCCTCCTTAACGAGCTGCTCGCGAGCGCTCGCAAGAACATAACGAGTCGAGCCGAACAATGATTTCAGCTCATTATTCTTAACGAGCTTAATGATTCGAGCCTTAATGATCACGAGCTTAACGAGCCGAGCCTTAACGATCCGAGCAGCTCGTTAGTCCACCCCTATCCACGTTCGACATGCAACTTGTATTGCATAAGTGGCTTTGCGGGTGTCTATCTCTCCCACTATAGTGAAGATCCAATTTACTCTTTCTATCGACAACACTAGTATCACCGTTGTGGTTCATGTTCGTAGGTAGATTGGATCTTATGCGAAAACCCTAAACCACGTAAAATGTGCAAACCAAATTAGAACCGTCTAACTTGTTTTTGCAGGGTTTGGTGATGTGATATGGCCATAATGTGATAATGAATATGTATGAGATGATCATTATTGTATTGTGGCAACCGGCAGGAGCCTTATGGTTGTCTTTAAATTTCATGTTGAGTAGTATTTCAAAGTAGTTGTAATAGTTGCTACATGGAGGACAATCATGAAGACGGCGCCATTGACCTTGGTGCTACGCCGGCGATGATGAAGATCATGCCCGTTGATGATGAAGGATCATGTCCGTGCTTTGGAGATGAAGATCAAAGGCGCAAAGACAAAAGGGCCATATCATATCACATATGAATTGCATGAGATGTTAATCCTTTATGCATCTTATTTTGCTTAGATCGCGACGGTAGCATTATAAGATGATCCCTCACATTAATATCAAGATAATAAAGTGTTCTCCCCTCGTATGCACCGTTGCACAGTTCGTCGTTTCGAAGCACCTCGTGATGATCGGGTGTGATAGATTCTACATGTGCATACAACGGGTACAAGCCAGTTTTGTACACGCGGGTACTAAGGTTGCCTTGACGAGCCTAGCATGTACAGACATGGTCTCGGAACACGGGATACCGAAAGGTAGAGCATGAGTCATATGATTGATATGATGAACACTTGGGTGTTCGCCACTGAAATTACATCTTGTTCGTGATGATCGGATTTGGTGTGGTGGATTTGGTTCGTGTGGTCACTAAAGCAATGCGAGGGATATTGTTTTGAGTGGGAGTTCACCTAGTTTTTAATTTTGTTAAATTAAAATTTGAACTCAATTTGTCATAAACTTAGTCTAAACTATTGCAAATATATGTTGTAGATCATGGCGTCCCCATCAATCAATTTTAACCAGTTCCTAGAGAAAGAAAAGCTTAAAAGCAATGGTAGCAACTTCACCGACCGGTTCCGTCATGTCGGATCTTCCTCAATGGCGGAAATCTGCAATATGTGCTTGATGCACCGCTAGGTTCCCCACCACCTCCTGCAGTATCCGAGGAAGAAAAGAATGCTTTCGAGAATCGGGCTAAAGTGTACTCTCAAGTTCAGTGTGCCATCCTATGCAGCCTAGAGGCAGAGCTCCAAAAGAATTTTGAGCACCATGACCCCTGTGATATGATCAATGAGCTCAAAGTTATATTTGAAACTCATGCGGCTGTGGAGAGCTATGAGGCCTCGAAACAGTTCTTTGGCTGTATGATGGAAGAGGGCAGCTCCGTTAGTGAGCACGTGTTCGCTATGTCCGGACACGCGAAGAAGCTCACTGACTTGGGGATTATCATCCCCAACAAGCTGGGTATTCATCGTGTTCTCCAACCACTGCCACCAAGTTACAAGAACTTCGTGATGAACTACAATATGCAGAACATGAACAAGGAGTTACCTGAACTCTTCTCCATGCTAAAATCTGCTGAGATTGAGATACAGAAAGAGCACCAAGTGTTGATGGTCAACAAGACCACCAAGTTCAAGAAGCAGGGCAAACCTAAGAAGGACCTTAAGAAGGGCAGCAAGAAAGCTGCCGCGCCTCCTGAGAAGCCTAAGGGTGGCCCTAAACCCGATACTCGATCGCTATTACCGCAATGGGAAGGGGCACCTGGAAGCGGAATTGCCCCAAGTACTTGGCTGATCCGAAGAGCGGCCTTGTCAAGAAGAAGAAAGGTATATCTCGATATACATGTTATAGATGTTTATCTCACTCGGTTCTCGTACTAGTGCCTCGGGTATTTGATACTGGTTCGGTTGCTCACATTTCTAACTCGAAACAGGAACTACGGAATAAACGAAGCCTAGCGAGGGATGAAGTGACGATGCGCGTTGGAAATGGATCCAAGGTCGATGTGATCGCTGTCGGCACGCTCCCTCTACATCTACCATCGGGATTAGTTTTAGAACTCAATAATTGTTATTTGGTGCCTGCGTTGAGCATGAACATTATATCTGGATCATGTTTAATGCAAGACGGTTATTCATTTAAGTCTGAGAATAATGGTTGTTCTATTTTTATGAATAATATCTTTTATGGTCATGCGCCTAAGAAGAATGGTTTATTTCTATTAAGTCTCGATAGTAGCGATACACATGTTCATAACATTGATGCTAAGCGAATTAAATTGAATGATAATTCTACTTATATGTGGCACTGTCGTCTAGGTCATATTGGAGTGAAACGCATGAAGAAACTCCATTCCGATGGATGATACGTCTCCGACGTATCGATAATTTCTTATGTTCCATGCCACATTATTGATGATATCTACATGTTTTATACACATTATATGTCGTATTTATGTATTTTCCGGCACTAACCTATTAACGAGATGCCGAAGAGCCGATTGTCGTTTTTCGCTGTTTTTGGTTTCAGAAATCTTACAAAGGAAATATTCTCGAATTGGACGAAATCAACGCCCAGGGTCCTATTTTTGCACGAAGCTTCCAGAAGACCGAGGGGGAAAGGAAGTGGGGCCACGAGGCGCCGCCACAGCAGGGCGGCGTGGCCCAGCCCTTGGCCGCGCGGCCCTGGCGTGTGGGGCCCTCGTGTGGCCCCCCGCGTTGCCCTTCCGCCTACTTAAAGCCTTCGTCGAGAAACCCCCGCACCGAGAGCCACGATACGGAAAACCTTACCGTGACGCCGCCGCCGCCAATCCCATCTCGGGGGATTCGGAGATCACCTCCGGCACCCTGCCGGAGAGGGGATTCATCTCCCGGAGGACTCTTCACCGCCATGGTCGCCTCCGGAGTGATGAGTGAGTAGTTCACCCCCGGACTATGGGTCCATAGCAGTAGCTAGATGGTTGTCTTCTCCTCATGTGCTTCATTGTCGGATCTTGTGAGCTGCCTAACATGATCAAGATCATCTATCTGTAATTCTATATGTTGTGTTTGTCGGGATCCGATGGATAGAGAATACTATGTTATGTTGATTATCAATCTATTACCTATGTGTTTTTTATGATCTTGCATGCTCTCCGTTATTAGTAGAGGCTCTGGCCAAGTTTTTGCTCTTAACTCCAAGAGGGAGTATTTATGCTCGATAGTGGGTTCATGCCTCCATTAAATCTGGGACGAGTGACGAAAAGTTCTAAGGTTGTGGATGTGTCTGTTGCCACTAGGGATAAAACATTGATGCTATGTCCGAGGATGTAGTTATTGATTACATTACGCACCATACTTAATGCAATTGTCTCGTTGTTTTGCAACTTAATACTCGGAACGGGTTCGGATGATAACTCTGAAGGTGGACTTTTTAGGCATAGATGCATGTCGGATAGCGGTCTATGTACTTTGTCGTAATGCCCAATTAAATCTCACAATATTCATCATATCATGTATGTGCATTGTTATGCCCTCTCTATTTGTTAATTGCCCGACTGTAATTTGTTCACCCAACATGCTATTTATCTTATGGGAGAGACACCTCTAGTGAACTGTGGACCCCGGTCCATTCTTTTACATCGAATACAATCTGCAATACTTGTTCTACTATTTTCTACAAACAATCATCATCCACACTATACATCTAATCCTTTGTTACAGCAAGCCGGTGAGATTGACAACCTCACTGTTTCGTTGGGGCAAAGTACTTTGGTTGTGTTGTGCAGGTTCCACGTTGGCGCCGGAATCCCTGGTGTTGCGCCGCACTACATCCCGCCGCCATCAACCTTCGACGTGCTTCTTGACTCCTACTGGTTCGATTAAACCTTGGTTTCTTACTGAGGGAAACTTGCTGCTGTGCGCATCACACCTTCCTCTTGGGGTTCCCAACGGACGTGTCAACTACACGCATCAAGCAAATTTCCGGCGCCGTTGCCGGGAGATCAAGACACGCTGCAAGGGGAGTCTCCACAATCCAATCTCTTTACTTTGTTTTTGTCTTGCTTTATTTTATTTACTTATTTGTTTGCTGCATTATATCAAAACACAAAAAAATTAGTTGCTAGCTTTACTTTATTTACTGTCTTGCACTCTATATCGAAAACACAAAAAAATTAGTTACTTGCATTTACTTTATCTAGTTTGCTTTATTTACTACTGCTAAAATGGCCACTCCTGAAAATACTAAGTTGTGTGACTTCACAACCACAAATAATAATGATTTCTTATGCACACCTATTTCTCCACCTGCTACTACAAGCAGAATTCTTTGAAATTAAACCCGCTTTATCGAATCTTGTTATGCGAGAGCAATTTTCTCGGTGTTAGTTCCGATGATGCTCGCTGCCCATCTCAATAATTTTGTTGAATTGTGTGAAATGCAAAAGTATAAAGATGTAGATGGTGACATTATAAAATTAAAATTGTTTCCTTTCTCATTAAGAGGAAGAGCTAAAGATTGGTTGCTATCTCTCGCCTAAGAATAGTATTGATTCATGGACTAAATGCAAGGATGCTTTTATTGGTAGATATTATCCCCCTGCTAAAATTATATCTTTGAGAAGTAGCATAATGAATTTCAAGCAATTAGATAATGAACATGTTGCTCAAGCTTGGGAAAGAATGAAATCTTTGGTTAAAAATTGCCCAACCCATGGACTCGACTACTTGGATGATCATCCAAACCTTTTATGCAGGATTGAACTTTTCTTCGCGGAACCTATTGGATTCAGCTGCTGGAGGTACCTTTATGTCCATCACTCTTGGTGAAGCAACAAAGCTCCTTGATAATATGATGATTAATTACTCTGAATGGCACACGGAAAGAGCTCCACAAGGTAAGAAGGTAAATTCTGTCGAAGAAACCTCTTCCTTGAGTGATAAGATTGATGCTATTATGTCTATGCTTGTAAATGATAGGACTAATGTTGATCCTAATAATGTTCCATTAGCTTCATTGGTTTCCCAAGAAGAACATGTTGATGTAAACTTCATTAAAAATAATAATTTCAACAACAATGCTTATCGGAATAATTCTAGTAATAACTATAGGCCATATCCTTATAATAATGGTAACGGTTATGCTAATTCTTATGGGAATTCTTACAACAATAATAGGAACACACCCCCTGGACTTGAATCTATGCTTAAAGAATTTATTAGTACACAAACTGCTTTTAACAAATCTGTTGAGGAAAAGCTCAATAAAATTGATATTCTCGCTTCTAAGGTTGATAGTCTTGCCTCTGATGTTGATCTTTTGAAATCGAAAGTTATGCCTAATAAGGATATTGAAAATACAATTGTTACTACAGCAAATGCCATCCAAGTTAGAATTAATGAGAATATAAGATTGATGGCCGAATTGCATGCTAGGTGGGAAAGAGAAGAAAATTAAAAACTAGCTAAAGAGAGTAATGTAGCTAAAGTTTGGACTATTACCACCACTAGTAATGTTAATGATTCACAGGTTGCTGCACCTCCTACTATTAATGGTAAAATAATTGGTGTTGGCAATGTTTCTACTCCTAATGCAAAGCCCGCAAATTTGCCTGAAACTGCTAAAACTGCTGAAACTGCCTGTGATAAAACTGCTGAAATTTTTTCCAACATTGGGGATGATGATCCCATTGATTTAGATTGTAATGGTTTGGATTTTGATGATTGCCACATCTCTGAAGTTATAAAGTTCTTAGAAAAACTTGCTAAGAGTCCCAATGCTGGTGCTATAAATTTAGCCTTTACAAAACATATTACAAATGCTCTCATAAAAGCTAGAGAAGAGAAACTAAAACTTGAAACTTCTATTCCTAGGAAGCTAGAGGATGGTTGGGAGCCCATCATTAAGATGAAGGTCAATAACTTTGATTGTAATGCTTTATGTGATCTTGGTGCAAGTATTTCCGTTATGCCTAAGAAAATCTATAATATGCTTGACTTGCCACCATTGAAAAATTGTTATTTGGATGTTAATCTTGTTGATGATGCTATAAAGAAACCTTTGGGGAGAGTTGATAATGTTTGCATTACCGTTAACAATAACCTTGTCCCCGTTGATTTTGTTGTCTTGGATATTGAATGCAATGCATCTTGTCCCATTATATTGGGAAGACCTTTTCTTCGAACTCGTTGGTGCTACCATTGATATGAAGGAAGGTAATATTAAATATCAATTTCCTCTCAAGAAAGGTATGGAACACTTCCCTAGAAAGAGAATGAAGTTACCTTTTGATTCTATTATTAGAACAAGTTATGATGTTGATACTTCATCTCTTGATAATACTTGATATACACTTTCTGCGCCTAGCTGAAAGGCGTTAAAGAAAAGCGCTTATGGGAGACAACCCATGTTTTTACTACAATACTTTTGTTTTATATTTGAGTATTGGAAGTTGTTTACTACTGTAGCAACCTCTCCTTATCTTAGTTTTGTGCATTGTTGTGCCAAGTAAAGTCTTTGATAGTAAGGTTCATACTAGATTTGGATTACTCGCGCAGAATGCATTTCTTTGCTGTCATGAATTTCGACCTGCCTCTCTGTAGGTAGCTCAGAAAAATATGCCAATTTACGTGCGTGATCCTCAGATATGTACGCAACTTTAATTTAATTTGGGCATTTTCATTTGAGCAAGTCTGGTGCCTCAATAAAATCCATCTTTACGGACTGTTCTGTTTTGACAGATTCTGCCTTTTATTTCGCATTGCCTCTTTTGCTATGTTGGATGAATTTCTTTGTTCCATTAATGTCCAAGTAGCTTTATGCAATGTCCGAAGTGTTAAGAATGATTATGTCACCTCTGAACATGTTAATTTTTATTGTACACTAACCCTCTAATGAGTTGTTTCGAGTTTGGTGTGGAGGAAGTTTTCAAGGATCAAGAGAGGAGGATGATACAATATGATCAAGGAGAGTGAAAGCTCTAAGCTTGGGGATGCCCCGGTGGTTTACCCCTGCATATTTTAAGAAGACTCAAGCGTCTAAGCTTGGGGATGCCCAAGGCATCCCCTTCTTCATCGACAACATTATCAGGTTCCTCCCCGGAAACTATATTTTTATTCCATCACATCTTATGTACTTTGCTTGGAGCGTCGGTTTGTTTTTGTTTTTGTTTTGTTTGAATAAAATGGATCCTAGCATTCATTGTGTGGGAGAGAGACACGCTCCGTTGTTGCATATGGACAAATATGTCCTTAGGCTTTACTCATAGTATTCATGGCGAAGGTTGAATCTTCTTCGTTAAATTGTTATATGGTTGGAATCGGGAAATGCTACATGTAGTAATTCTAAAATGTCTTGAATAATTTGATACTTGGCAATTGTTGTGCTCATGTTTAAGCTCTTGCATCATATACTTTGCACCCATTAATGAAGAAATACATAGAGCTTGCTAAATTTGGTTTGCATATTTGGTCTCTCTAAAGTCTAGATAATTTCTAGTATTGAGTTTTGAACAACAAGGAAGACGGTGTAGAGTCTTATAATGTTTACAATATGTCTTTTATGTAAGTTTTGCTGCACCGGTTCATCCTTGTGTTTGTTTCAAATAACCTTGCTAGCCTAAACCTTGTCTCGAGAGGGAATACTTCTCATGCATCCAAAATCCTTGAGCCAACCACTATGCCATTTGTGTCCACCATACCTACCTACTACATGGTATTTCTCCGCCATTCCAAAGTAAATTGCTTGAGTGCTACCTTTAAAATTTCCATTCTTTACCTTTACAATATATAGCTCATGGGACAAATAGCTTAAAAACTATTGTGGTATTGAATATGTACTTATGCACTTTATCTCTTATTAAGTTGCTTGTTGTGCGATAACCATGCTTCGGGGACGCCATCAACTACTCTTTGTTGAATATCATGTGAGTTGCTATGCATGTCCGTCTTGTCCGAAGTAAGGGAGATCTACCACTTTAATGGTTAGAGCATGCATATTGTTAGAGAAGAACATTGGGCCGCTAACTAAAGCCATGAATCATGGTGGAAGTTTCAGTTTTGGACATATATCCTCAATCTCATATGAGAACACTAATTGTTGCTACATGCTTATGCATTAAAGAGGAGTCCATTATCTGTTGTCCATGTTGTCCTGGTATGGATGTCTAAGTTGAGAATAATCAAAAGCGAGAAATCCAAAATGCGAGCTTTCTCCTTAGACCTTTGTACAGGCGGCATGGAGGTACCCCTTTGTGACACTTGGTTAAAACATGTGTATTGCGATGATCCCGGTAGTCCAAGCTAATTAGGACAAGGTGCGGGCACTATTAGTATACTATGCATGAGGCTTGCAACTTGTAAGATATAATTTACATGATACATATGCTTTATTACTACCGTTGACAAAATTGTTTCTTGTTTTCAAAATAAAAGCTCTAGCACAAATATAGCAATCGATGCTTTCCTCTTTGAAGGACCTTTCTTTTACTTTTTATGTTGAGTCAGTTCACCTATTTCTCTCCACCTCAAGAAGCAAACACTTGTGTGAACTGTGCATTGATTCCTACATACTTGCATATTGCACTTGTTATATTACTCTATGTTGACAATTATCCATGAGATATACATGTTATAAGTTGAAAGCAACCGCTGAAACTTAATCTTCCTTTGTGTTGCTTCAGTACCTTTACTTTGATTTATTGCTTTATGAGTTAACTCTTATGCAAGACTTATTGATTCATTTGTTTACTCATGTCATTACCATTGTTTTGATCGCTGCATTCATTACATATGTTTACAATAGTATGATCAAGGTTATGATGGCATGTCACTCCAGAAATTATCTTTGTTATCGTTTACCGCTCGGGACGAGCGAGAACTAAGCTTGGGGATGCTGATACGTCTCCGACGTATCGATAATTTCTTATGTTCCATGCCACATTATTGATGATATCTACATGTTTTATACACATTATATGTCGTATTTATGTATTTTCCGGCACTAACCTATTAACGAGATGCCGAAGAGCCGATTGTCGTTTTCGCTGTTTTTGGTTTCGGAAATCCTACAAAGGAAATATTCTCGGAATTGGACGAAATCAACGCCCGGGGTCCTATTTTTGCACGAAGCTTCCGGAAGACCGAGGGGGAAAGGAAGTGGGCCACGAGGCGCCGCCACAAGCAGGGCGGCGCGGCCCGGCCCTTGGCCGCGCGGCCTCGGCGTGTGGGGCCCTCGTGTGGCCCCCCGCGTTGCCCTTCCGCCTACTTAAAGCCTTCGTCGCGAAACCCCCAGCACCGAGAGCCACGATACGGAAAACCTCATCGTGACGCCGCCGCCGCCAATCCCATCTCGGGGGATTCGGAGATCACCTCCGGCACCCCGCCGGAGAGGGGATTCATCTCCCGGAGGACTCTTCACCGCCATGGTCGCCTCCGGAGTGATGAGTGAGTAGTTCACCCCTGGACTATGGGTCCATAGCAGTAGCTAGATGGTTGTCTTCTCCTCATGTGCTTCATTGTAAGATCTTGTGAGCTACCTAACATGATCAAGATCATCTATCTGTAATTCTATATGTTGTGTTTGTCGGGATCCGATGGATAGAGAATACTATGTTATGTTGATTATCAATCTATTACCTATGTGTTGTTTATGATCTTGCATGCTCTCCGTTATTAGTAGAGGCTCGGCCAAGTTTTTGCTCTTAACTCCAAGAGGGAGTATTTATGCTCGATAGTGGGTTCATGCCAACATTAAATCTGGGACGAGTGATGGAAAGTTCTAAGGTTGTGGATGTGCTGTTGCCACTAGGGATAAAACATTGATGCTATGTCCGAGGATGTAGTTATTGATTACATTACGCACCATACTTAATGCAATTGTCCGTTGTTTTGCAACTTAATACTTGGAAGGGTTTCGGATGATAACTCGAAGGTGGACTTTTTAGGCATAGATGCATGCTGGATAGCGGTCTATGTACTTTGTCGTAATGCCCAATTAAATCTCACAATATTCATCATAGCATATATGTGCATTGTTATGCCCTCTCTATTTGTCAATTTCCCGACTGTAATTTGTTCACCCAACATGCTATTTATCTTATGGGAGAGACACCTCTAGTGAACTGTGGACCCCGGTCCATACTTTTACATCGAATACAATCTGCAATACTTGTTCTACTATTTTCTGCAAACAATCATCATCCACACTATACATCTAATCCTTTGTTACAGCAAGCCGGTGAGATTGACAACCTCACTCGTTTCGTTGGGGCAAAGTACTTTGGTTGTGTTGTGCAGGTTCCACGTTGGCGCCAGAATCCCTGGTGTTGCGCCACACTACATCCCGCCGCCATCAACCTTCGACGTGCTTCTTGACTCCTACCGGTTCGATTAAACCTTGGTTTCTTACTGAGGGAAACTTGCTGCTGTGCGCATCACACCTTCCTCTTGGGGTTCCCAACGGACGTGTCAACTACACGCATCAATGGACTACTTGAGTCACTTGACTTTGAGTCACTTGACAGATGCGAAGCATGTCTAATGGGAAAAATGACTAAGACTCCATTCTCTGGTATTATGGAGCGAGCTACAGACTTATTGGAAATCATACATACCGATGTGTGCGGACCAATGAGTGTAGCCTCGCGCGGTGGTTATCGTTATGTTCTAACCTTCACAGATGATATGAGTAGATATGGGTATATCTATTTCATGAAACATAAATCCGAGACTTTCCAGAAGTTTAAGGAATTCCAAAGTGAAGTAGAAAATCAACGTAACAAGAAGATCAAGCTTCTGCGTTCTGATCGCGGAGGAATTCCAAAGTTTAGCCTCGAACTCTCTTAGATATGGTTCGTTCTATGATGTCTCTTACTGATTTGCCGTTATCGTTTTGGGGTTATGCATTAGAGAGAGCTGCATTCACTTTAAATAGGGCACCATCTAAATCCATTGCAACGACACCGTATGAATTATGGTTTAATAAGAAACCTAAGCTGTCGTTCCTTAAAGTTTGGGGTTGCGAAGCCTATGTAAAAAAGTTACAACCGGACAAGCTAGAACCCAAAGCGGAGAAATACGTCTTCATAGGATACCCTATGGAAACTATAGGGTATACTTTCTATCACAAATCCGAAGGCAAAATCTTTGTTGCCAAGAACGGAACCTTTCTTGAAAAAGAGTTTCTCACTAAAGAAGTGACTGAAAGAAAAGTAGAACTCGACGAGGTTACTGAACCTTCTCTCGTTGATCAGAGTAGCGCAAGATCGGAAGATGTTCCCGTGCCGCCCGCACCGGTAACGAGAGGAAGCTAATGATAATGATCATGAAACTTCGAACGAAGTAGCTACCGAACCTCGCGGATCGACAAGGGAACGTACCACTCCGCACCGGTATGATCCTTGTCTAAATGTCATGATTGTGCACAACAATGATGAGGACCCTGCGACGTATGAAGAAGCGATGATGAGCCCAGATTCCAACAAATGGCAAGAAGCCATGAAATCCGAAATGGGATCCATGTATGATAACAAAGTGTGGACTTTGGTAGACTTACCTGACAGCCGAAAGGATGTTGAGCATAAATGGATCTTCAAGAGAAAAACAGATGCTGATGGTAATGTTACTGTCTATAAAGCTCGACTTGTCGCAAAGGGTTTCCGACAAATTCAAGGTGTTGACTACGATGAGACTTTCTCACCTGTAGCGAAGCTAAAGTCCGTGAGGATTTTGTTAGCAATAGCTGTATTTTTCGATTATGAGATTTGGCGAGATGGATGTCAAAACGGCGTTCCTTAATGGTGACATTGAGGAAGAGTTGTATATGGTACAACCCAAAGGTTTTGTCGATCCTAAAAATGTCGACAAGGTATGCGAACTTCAGCGTTCCATTTATGGACCGAAGCAAGCATCCAGGAGTTGGAACCGACGCTTTGATAAGGTGATCAAAGACTTCGGGTTTATACAGTGCCATGGAGAGGCCTGTATTTACAAGAAAGTGAGTGGCAGCTCTGTAGCATTCCTGATATTATATGTAGATGACATATTATTAATTGGGAATGATATAGAACTATTAAGCAGTGTAAAAGGTTATTTGAATAAATGTTTTTCAATGAAGGACCTTGGTGAAGCAGCGTACATTTTAGGCATCAAGATTTATAGAGATAGATCGAGACGCCTAATAGGGCTTTCACAGAGTACATACCTGGACAAGATTCTAAAGAAGTTTAGAATGGATGCAAGTAAGAAAGGATCCTTACCGATGTTGCCAGGTAAGGTCTTGAGTAAGACTCAAGGTCCGTCTACGGCAGAAGAAAGAGAGAGGATGAATCAGATCCCCTATGCCTCGGCAGTAGGCTCTATCATGTATGTCATGCTGTGTACTAGACCGGATATAGCACATGTTGTTAGTTTGACTAGTAGATATCAAAGTGATCCAGGAATGGAACACTGGACAGCGGTCAAGAATATCCTGAAATACTTGAAAAGAACTAAGGATATGTTTCTTTGTTATGGAGGTGACCAAGAGCTCGTTGTAACCAGTTACACCGATGCAAGTTGGAACACTGATCCTGATGACTCTAAGTCTCAGTCTGGGTACGTGTTTATATTGAATGGTGCTGCAATAAGCTGGTGCAGCTCCAAGCAGTGCACGGTGACGAAGTCTTCAACAGAATCGGAATACATAGCGGCTTCGGAGGCTTTATCGGAAGCGGTATGGATGATAGGTTCATTGTTGAGCTTGGTGTGGTTCCTATTGCATTGGACCCACTAGTCAGTTATTGTGACAACATGGGTGCCATCGCCAATGCACAAGAACCAAGGTCACACAAGAAGCTGAAGCATATCAAGCTGCGTTTTCATTCGATTCGCGAGTACATCGAAGATGGTGAAGTAAAGATTTGCAAAGTACACACCGATCCGAATGTAGCAGATCCGTTGACTAAAGCTCTCCCTAGGGCAAAGCATGACTAACACCGTAATGCCATGGGTGTTAGGTACCTTACAATGTAATCTAGATTATTGACTCTAGTGCAAGTGGGAGACTGTTGGAGATATGCCCAAGAGGCAATAATAAATTGGTTATTATATATCTTTGTGTTTATGATAAATGTTTATATACCATGCTATAATTGTATGGCGACTGCTTCCATAGACCCCCAACGTTGAACGGTTATGTTGAGCGGAACACAAGGACGACCCAGATTACTCCGCGGTGAGGGGCAGGATCGTCTTTTCAACTTCGATTTGGGTATAGAAATGCCCGCTCCAAAACCCGCCGGACCCGTTAGCCGAGGAGGTACGCGTATCACCGCGAGAATACATACACGCCCGTACCTCTTCCGCGTACATGCCCGTACCCCTTCCGCGTACACGCCCGTCCATGCCCACGGGTCCACACACGGGTCCACGCCCACGCGCACAGTCCAGAAGAGTCCACTACTTTATCCCCGCCGGCCGCATCCCCTCCCCACCATCCCCATTTCCGGCAAAAGCAGAGGAGAGAAAACCCTAACCCTAGTTCTTCGGCGAACAAAGCCTCTCTCCCTACACTCCCATTTCTTCGGCGAAGCACGCATCCGGCAATGGACATGAACCTTGCCACGGCCGCCGCTGGTTTGGAGGGCGAGAGGGAGCGGCCGCGGCTGCGGGGCGGCCGCGGGAGCGGGAGCGGGAGCTGCCGGTGCCGATCCGCTCGGCGGCGCCGGTGCGGTGGCGGACGGCGGCGCGGGAGCCGCCGGGTGCTGATCCGGGCGGCGGCGCTGATGCGGTGGCTGCTGCTGCGCGCGCCGCTGCCGAGAGGGAGGCGGCGTTCAAGGAAATCGACGCCTTGTACGAGGCCAGCCAGTACGTCCAGCCCTGCGAGGTAAAGCTATGTCTCCCCTCTCAGATCTGGTAACCCCTGCAAAGTCGATGTAGTAGATGCGCGTGGATGCTATGTCGATCTGGTAAACGCAGCTATGTCCGCGAGTACATCGAGCCTCGCGAGGTAGATCTACTCCCTCCGTCCACAAATAAGTGGATGCGCGTGGTTTTGAAGAGACCTTGAACTTTTTGTAAAAAATCCCTCATTCGTCACTGATTGCTTGTCCTTGATTCGTCACTGATGCAATCTTTTACCTCTCCGGAGATTGCTGAAGCTTTGGCTCTTCGACAAGCGGTGCTGATAACTAGAAATAGGGTTTTTTCAAAGGTGATCTTCGTCACTGATTGCTTGTCCTTGATCCAACGAATAAACACCACCGTGCTTGATCGGTCTCGGTGGGAGTGTTGATAAAGGACATCAAACTTGTCTCGTTGAATCTATTGCCGCTCGTTAAACGCTCTTTAAATGAAGCGGCACACATTTTAGCTAGATCCTGTAATCTAGCGTCCTTCGGTTTTATTTCCAATTATGCTACGGCTTGCATCTAGAAGACCCTTTGTATTGATATGGGTTAATGAATAAAGTGCCGTATTCTGTCAAAACATATGCTCATTAATCAAGAAGATGCTTATAAATGTTGTGCATGCTAGTAACAACATTGAGAAACCAAAAATGATTATTGGGGGCTGGGATCAAGGCATGCAATGAGTGACCTAAAATGATTGAAAATCATACCTAGGGTTTATCGATATCGGTGAGTGATGGCATCTTTTCCATTTACATCACTATATTCCGATGTAATATAAATGTAGTACAATGCCATCTCGATTCCTCTTATACATAAATGCTTCATCGTATAGACTTTACACATTGTACTCTACCATGCCTAATGTATGCTTATTTGTGGTTGTTAAAATATTATTGAGCAATGTATCTAATATTATTGAGCAATGTATCTAATATTATTTGTTAAGAACTACTTGTTCCAAAACACATATCAAATAAGGCATGCTTCCATTTAATTTGCTAATTAATCACATCATATAATTACTCCTTGCCCCAATGCATGTCTCTCTTCTATTTTTTTAGGCATTAAATCAGTGAGCTAAAATGACGATCCACTTGCTCTATTTAATAGAGGCATTTAAAGAACAAAATGAATACAAGCTGCTGATTGGTTAAAGCGGTTCAAAAGTGAAAGGTTTCTTTTTCTAACAATGTTTCGTAGAAATTATCACACCATGAAATGTATGTAGAAATGAACTTTGGGAAAACAGAATTTACAAAAAATGAATCATGAGAAAAAATTGGAATCTATGGGCAGTAGTCAATTCGCATCTGTGCCCCTTGTCCCGCAAAACTAATAAGGAACACACATTTGTCTGTAGTACTATGGTGGGGATTGTTAGCTACCTCTCATTTTTTGCGACCAATTGTAATAGTTCTTTCTTTCAGATGAAGTATGTTCCAGGTGAGGCATATCCAATGTCTCATCGGTTGTAATTTTCTTGTAGGATTATTCCTCATGTGTAGTCTGTTTTGTTCAATGAAATGAATACTGCCTTCCATGTATGAAGCACATGACTAACTAATTTTATTTGCAAGTACAACACGGATGACGACGTCGACGAGGACAACTTTGAGTCCTACGTGCGGAGGCAGGTCAAGGGATTCGAGTCTCGGATTCCGAAGACGATGCGTAGGGGAAGGCATGCTTGCCCCTTCTGTCCCTCGCAAGGTGAAGGACGGCTTGCTCGGCTTCCCTTGAGATGCATGCTATGGACACTCGCCACGCGCGCCGCGAGTGGCGGGGCAAGGCTGACCACGAGGCACTTGCAAGGTTTCTGCTGGGTCTTCGCCTTCCCCGTTCCGGCAGGATCCTCAAGAGGCGTCGCAACATGTGAACCTACCATGCATGCCTCAGCCCGATGCTCGCCGCCGTATATATGTTATGTCCTTGGAATTTATTTCTGTCTGGTTGTAATGGATAACTAAGAACTTTTAGGTTTAATGTGTGTACGTAGAACCTTAAGTTCTACTTATGGAATTTCTTAGTACTAAGAACTTATATCTCCAGTGTTATGCACGAATGCCTCGCTTGTTTAGATAAATGCTGGTTATGACCGTTATGCATGAATGCCTTGTTTAGATAAATGCTAGTTATAACCGTTAAGCATGAATGCCTTGTTTAGATAAATGCTAGTTATAACTCGTTACTCTTTTATCTAGATAAATGCTAGTTATAACCGTTATGCATGAATGCCTTGTTTGTTATTCTCATGCATAGATTGTTTTTCACATAGACTCGCTTCGATCTCCGTAGCCAAACTTGTTCGATCCCTCGATAACAAAGTCATTGCCACGTAGAGATGTTAGCTAAAATCAACAAGTTTGATTACCATAGAAGGTACAGGTAAGAAAGGAGTAAAAAATAGTCACATATGAGTTTGAGGTAAAAAATAGTCACATATTTGTGTACTTGTGATTATTTCGACGTTGACTAAATAGACCATGCACCATTCCGTGTTAAGTCTCCTAGGTTTCTCACATGAAATAACCATGCACTCAGTTGGACTCACCCTGGCAACCCCATCCACATCCACATCCACATCCATCCACTTGATTTGGCATCGAAGGTTTCGTGTGAACACACGAAACCTTTAAAATACTTTTTTTGCTATTTTTATTTCAATTTCCACAAACTAATACATAATTGGGACATGGTTTTCCACAAACTAATACATATTTTGAACCATGGTGGACACAAATATAAAATTTTGCAAAAAAACTAAACCTAACTAGACCATGCATCGAAGGTTTCCTGTGTTCACTGCTAAGAAAGAACACTCGGGAACACCCAGTCACCCAAACTGGAAAATCCAGCGGGAGGATGGTGCCCTTGTTGGTTCTACCGATGAAGCGAACACCCAGAAACTTCCGTGCACGTATTCGCTGCGAAGAAACAACACTCTTCATCAGTCGTCCTCCTCGTCGGTGCTGTCGCCGTGGTTGTCGTGGTTGTCCCGGCGGCAGCGTGTCTCGTCGAAGACCTTGACGCTCATGTCCCTGTCGCCATAGTAGGAGAACAGGAGGATGAAGCCGGCTTCGAGTCTGTGGTGGCGCGCGAACTTCTCCCAGCCGATGTGGAGGTACATCTTGCCGCGCCCGTCGTATATCACGTCGACGATCGACCGGTAGAAGCCGGACGAAGCCTCCCGCGGATGCAGCGTGCCCGGGTGAGCGTCGCCGGCGACATAGACGGCGAAGGGGTCAGGAAGTCTCTGGATACCGCGTGGGTCGCCCTTGAGTACGAGGACGAACTCGAACAGCACGGGCCCCTCCACGTCCATCTCCGGCGATGAAGCCGACGGTGTGGCAGGCGACGGCGAGCATGCAGCTCTGCCGCGGCCACGGTGATACGTCTCCAACGTACCTATAATTTCTGATGTTCCATGCTTGTTTTATGACAATACTTACATGTTTTGCTTGCACTTTATAATGTTTTTATGCGTTTTCCGGAACTAACCTATTAACAAGATGCCACAGTGCGCGTTCCCGTTTTCTGCCGTTTTTGGTTCCGTAAAGGCTGTTCGGGCAATATTCTCGGAATTCGACGAAACGAAGACCAAACCTCCTATTTTTCCCGAAGCATCCAGAACACCGAAGGGGAGTCGGAGAGGGGCCAGAGGGCCACCAGACCATAAGGCGGCGCGGCCTGGCCTGGGCCCGCGCCAGCCTATGGTGAGGAGCCCCCAGGCACCCTCTGGCGCCGCCTCTTTGCCTATAAAACCCCTTTCGACCTAAAAACGCAGTACCAATTGACGAAACTCCAGAAAGACTCCAGGGGCGCCGCCACCATCGCGAAACTCCAATTCGGGGGACGAAGTCTCGTTCCGGCACCCTGCCGGGACGGGGAAGTGCCCCCGGAAGCCATCTCCATCAACGCCATCGCCTCCATCATGCTCCGTGAGTAGTTCCCCCATGGACTATGGGTTCTAGCTGTAGCTAGTTGGTATCATCTCTCCCATGTACTTCAATACAATGATCTCATGAGCTGCCTTACATGATTGAGATTCATCCGATGTAATCGGTGTTGTGTTTGTCGGGATCCGATGGATTGTTACGTTATGATTGTCTATCTACAAAGTTTATGAAGTTATTGTTGCTGCAATCTTGTTGTGTTTAATGCTTGTCACTAGGGCCCGAGTGGCATGATCTTAGATTTAAGCTCTATACTTATTTCTTAGATTGTATCTACAAGTTGTATGCACATGTCACTGTCCGGAACCAAAGGCCCCGAAGTGACAGAAATCGGGACAACCGGAGGGGATGGCGGTGATGTGAGGATCACATGTTTTCACGGAGTGTCAATGCTTTGCTCCAGTGCTCTATTAAAAAGGAGTGCCTTGATGTCTACGGGAGCTTCTACTCTTGAAGACAGTGTTGGGCCTCCAAGAGCAGAGGTTTGTAGAACAGCAGCAAGTTTCCCTTAAGTGGATACCCAAGGTTTATCGAACTCAGGGAGGAAGAGGTCAAAGATATCCCTCTCATGCAACCCCGCAACCACAAAGCAAGAAGTCTCTTGTGTCCCCAACACACCTAATAGGTGCACTAGTTCGGCGAAGAGATAGTGAAATACAGGTGGTATGAATAAGTAGTAGCAACGGCACCCGTAAAAGTGCTTTGCCCAGGACAAGAAACAAGCAGTAGTAACGCAGCAAGAGTAACGCAGCAGTAGTAACGCAGCAGTAGTAACGCAAAGAAACAAGAAACAAGCAGTAGTAACTCAGCAGTATTTAGGGACAAGGCCTAGGGATTACACTTTCACTAGTGGACACTCTCAACATTGATCACATAACAGTAACAGTATAAATGCATACTCTACACTTTTGTTGGATGATGAACACATTGCGTAGGATTACACGAACCCTCAATGCCGGAGTTAACAAGCTCCACAATAATGCTCATGTTTTAGTAACCTTAAGTGTAAGATAGATCAACAGTACTAAACCAAGTACTAGCATAGCATGCACACTCGTCACCTTCATGCATATGTAGGAGGAATAGATCACATCAATATTATCATAGCAATAGTTAACTTCGCAATCTACAAGAGATCATGATCATAGCATAAACCAAGTACTAACACGGTGCACACACTGTCACCTTTGCACACATGCAGGAGGAATAAACTACTTTAATAACAAATCACTAGAGTAGCACATAGATAAATTGTGATACAAACACATTGCAATCTTAAAGAGATATAAATAAGCACCTCACTATGCCTTTCAACATTGAGTAAGTATTCTGTGAAATATGGCCTAAGAGACCCACACGGTGCACACACTCGTCACCTTTACACACGTGGGACAAGGAGTCTCCGGAGATCACATAAGTAAAACTCACTTGACTAGCATAATGACATCTAGATTACAAGCATCATCATATGAATCTCAATCATGTAAGGCACCTCATGAGATTATTGTATTGAAGCACATAGGAGAGAGATGAACCACATAGCTACCGGTACAGCCCCGAGCCTCGATGGAGAACTACTCCCTCCTCATGGGAGCAGCAGCGGTGATGAAGATGGCGGTGGAGATGGCAGCGGTGTCGATGGAGAAGCCTTCCGGGGGCACTTCCCCGCTCCGGCAGGGTGCCGGAACAGAGACTCCTGTCCCCCAGATCTTGGCTTCGCGATGGCGGCGGCTCTGGAAGGTTTTCGTGGTTTTCGTCCAACGCCCCAGGGTTTTCGATCCACGGGCTTTATATAGGCGAAGAGGCGGCGCCAGGGGGTCGAAGGGCTGGCCAAACCATAGGGGGGCGCGGGCCCCCCCTAGGCCGCGCCAGGGTATGGTGTGGTGGGCCTGTGCCCCCCTCTGGTCCCTCTCGTGTGTTCTGGATGCTTCCGGGGATTCTAAGATCTTTGGCGTTGATTTCGTCCGATTCCGAGAATATTTCGTTACTAGGATTTCTGAAACCAAAAACAGCAGAAAACAGGAACCGGCACTTCGGCATCTTGTTAATAGGTTAGTTCCATAAAATGCACGAATATGACATAAAGTGTGCATATAACATGTAGATAACATCAATAATGTGGCATGGAACACAAGAAATTATCGATACGTTGGAGACGTATCAGCATCCCCAAGCTTAGTTCTGCTCGTCCCGAGCAGGTAAAACGATAACAAAGATAATTTCTGGAGTGACATGCCATCATAAACTTGATCATACTATTTGTAAAGCATATGTAGTGAATGCAGCGATCAAAACAATGTATATGACATGGGTAAACAACTGAATCATAAAGCAAAGACTCTTCATGAATAGCACTTCAAGACAAGCATCAATAAGTCTTGCATAAGAGTTAACTCATAAAGCAATAATTCAAAGTAAAGACATTGAAGCAACACAATGGAAGATGAAGTTTCAGCGGTTGCTTTCAACTTATAACATGTATATCTCATGGATAGTTGTCAATGCAAAGCAATATAACAAATGCAATAAGCAAGTATGTAAGAATCAATGCACAGTTCACACAAGTGTTTGCTTCTTGAGGTGGAGAGAAATAGGTGAACTGACTCAACATAAAAGTAAAAGAATGGTCCTCCATAGAGGAAAAGCATCGATTGCTATATTTGTGCTAGAGCTTTGATTTTGAAAACATATAGAGAGCATAAAAATAAAGTTTTGAGAGGTGTATGTTGTTGTCAACGAATGGTAGCGGGTACGCTAACCCCCTTGCCAGACAAACCTTCAAAGAGCGGCTCCCATTTTATTTTATTTTTGGATGGCACTCCTCCCAACCTTTCTTTCACAAACCATGGCTAACCGAATCCTCGGGTGCCTGCCAACAATCTCATACCATGAAGGAGTGCCCTTTTATTTTAGTTTTATTATGATGACACTCCTCCCAACCTTTGCTTACACAAGCCATGGCTAACCGAATCCTTCTGGTGCCGTCCAACAATCACATACCATGGAGGAGTGTCTATTTTTGGTTAATTAATTTGGGACTGGGAATCCCATTGCCAGCTCTTTTTGCAAAATTATTGGATAAGCGGATGAAGCCACTAGTCCATTGGTGAAAGTTGCCCAACAAGATTGAAAGATAAACACCACATACTTCCTCATGAGCTATAAAACATTGACACAAATCAGATGTGATAAACTTTGAATTGTTTAAAGGTAGCACTCAAGCAATTTACTTTGGAATGGCGGGAAATACCATGTAGTAGGTAGGTATGGTGGACACAAATGGCATGGTGTTGTTTGGCTCAAGGTTTTGGATGCATGAGAAGTATTCCCTCTCGATACAAGGTTTAGGCTAGCAAGGTTGTTTGAAGCAAGCACAAGTATGAACTAGTACAAGCAAAACTCACATAAAGGACATATTACAAGCATTATAAGACTATACATTGTCTTCCTTGTCGTTCAAACACCTTACTAGAAATTATCTAGACCTTAGAGAGACCAATTATGCAAACCAAATTTTAGCATGCTCTATGTATTCTTCACTAATAGGTGCAAAGTATATGATGCAAGAGCTTAAACATGAGCACAACAATTGCCAAGTATCACATTACCCAAGACATTATAGCAATTACTACATGTATCATTTTCCAATTCCAACCATATAACAATTTAACGAAGAGGAAACTTCGCCATGAATATTATGAGCTAAGAACACATGTGTTCATATGAACCAGCGGAGCGTGTCTCTCTCCCACACAAGCATGATGTAATCCAATTTATTCAAACAAAAACAAAAACAAAAGCACACAGACGCTCCAAGTAAAGCACATAAGATGTGACCGAATAAAAATATAGTTTCAAGAGAAGGAACCTGATAATTTATCGATGAAGAAGGGGATGCCTTGGGCATCCCCAAGCTTAGACGCTTGAGTCTTCTTGATATATGCAGGGATGAACCACCGGGGCATCCCCAAGCTTAGAGCTTTCACTCTCCTTAATCATAGTATATCATCCTCCTCTCTTGACCCTTGAAAACTTCCTCCACACCAAACTCGAAACAACTCATTAGAGGGTTAGTGGACAATAAAAATTAACATGTTCAGAGGTGACACAATCATTCTTAACACTTCTGGACATTGCATAAAGCTACTGGACATTAATGGATCAAAGAAATTCATCCAACATAGCAAAAGAGGCAATGCGAAATAAAAGGCAGAATCTGTCAAAACAGAACAGTCCGTAAAGATGGATTTTATTAGGCCACCAGACTTGCTCAAATGAAAATGCTCAAATTGAATGAAAGTTGCGTACATATCTGAGGATCACTCACGTAAATTGGCATAATTTTCTGAGTTACCTACAGAGAATTAGACCCAGATTCGTGACAGCAAAGAAATCTGTTTCTGCGCAGTAATCCAAATCTAGTACTTACTTTTCTATCAAAGACTTTACTTGGCACAACAAAACACAAAACTAAGATAAGGAGAGGTTGCTACAGTAGTAAACAACTTCCAAGACACAAATATAAAACAAAGTACTGTAGCAAAATAACACATGGGTTATCTCCCAAGAAGTTCTTTCTTTTTAGCCATTAAGATGGGCTCAGCAGCTTTAATGATGCACTCGCAAGAAATAGTATTTGAAGCAAAAGAGAGCATCAAGAGGAAAATTCAAAACACATTTAAGTCTAACATGCTTCCTATGCATAGGAATCTTGTAAATAAACAAGTTCATGAAGAGCAAAGTAACAAGCATAGGAAGATAAAACAAGTGTAGCTTCAAAAATTTCAGCACATAGAGAGGCATTTTAGTAACATGAAAATTTCTACAACCATATTTTCCTCTCTCATAATAACTTTCAGTAGCAACATGAGCAAACTCAACAATATAACTATCACATAAAGCATTCTTATCATGAGTCTCATGCATAAAATTATTACTCTCCACATAAGCATAATCAATTTTATTAGTTGTAGTGGGAGCAAATTCAATAAAGTAGCTATCATTATTATTCTCATCAAGTGTAGGAGGCATAGTATAATCACAACAAAATTCACTCTCCATAGTAGGTTGTACCAAAAGACCACTATCATTATCATCATCAGAAATAGGAGGCAAAGTATCATCAAAGAAAATTTTCTCCTCAATGCTTGGGGGACTAAAAATATCATGAAAACCAGCTTCCCCAAGCTTAGAACTTTCTATATTATTGTCAACAATGGTGTTCAAAGCGTTCATACTAATATTACTACCAAAGCATGCAAAGAAGATTTCATAGGTTTTTTAATTTTCGCATCAAACAATCCATGTTTTAAATCAGGAAATAGAATAAGAAGCTCACTCTTGTACATTATGCCAAACTAGTGTAAACAAGAAACAACAAGATGCAATTGCAGGATCTAAAGGAAATAGCTTCGAGCACACACACAACGGCGCCGTAAAAATACTTTACCCGAGACCGTAGTATGAGTGCCTTTTACCTTTCCTCCTCAGCAACGGCGCCGTAAAAGTGCTTGATGTCTACGGGAGCTTCTATTCTTGTAGACAGTGTTGGGCCTCCAAGAGCAGAGGTTTGTAGAACAGCAAAGCAAGTTTCCCTTAAGTGGATACCCAAGGTTTATCGAACTCAGGGAGGAAGAGGTCAAAGATATCCCTCTCATGCAACCCCGCAACCACAAAGCAAGAAGTCTCTTGTGTCCCCAACACACCTAATAGGTGCACTAGTTCGGCGAAGAGATAGTGAAATACAGGTGGTATGAATAAGTAGTAGCAACGGCACCGTAAAAGTGCTTTGCCCAGGACAAGTAAACAAGCAGAGTAACGCAGCAGTAGTAACGCAAGCAGTAGTAACGCAAAGAAACAGAGAAACAAGCAGTAGTAACTCAGCAGTATTTAGGAACAAGGCCTAGGGATTACACTTTCACTAGTGGACACTCTCAACATTGATCACATAACAGTAACAGATAAATGCATACTCTACACTTTTGTTGGATGATGAACACATTGCGTAGGATTACACGAACCCTCAATGCCGGAGTTAACAAGCTCCACAATAATGCTCATGTTTTAGTAACCTTAAGTGTAAGATAGATCAACAGACTAAACCAAGTACTAGCATAGCATGCACACTCTCACCTTCATGCATATGTAGGAGGAATAGATCACATCAATATTATCATAGCAATAGTTAACTTCGCAATCTACAAGAGATCATGATCATAGCATAAACCAAGTACTAACACGGTGCACGCACTGTCACCTTTGCACACATGCAGGAGGAATAAACTACTTTAATAACAAATCACTAGAGTAGCACATAGATAAATTGTGATACAAACACATTGCAATCTTAAAGAGATATAAATAAGCACCTCACTATGCCTTTCAACATTGAGTAAGTATTCTCGTGAAATATGGCCTAAGAGACCCACACGGTGCACACACCGTCACCTTTACACACGTGGGACAAGGAGTCTCCTGGAGATCACATAAGTAAAACTCACTTGACTAGCATAATGACATCTAGATTACAAGCATCATCATATGAATCTCAATCATGTAAGGCACCTCATGAGATTATTGTATTGAAGCACATAGGAGAGAGATGAACCACATAGCTACCGGTACAGCCCCGAGCCTCGATGGAGAACTACTCCTCCTCATGGGAGCAAGCAGCGGTGATGAAGATGGCGGTGGAGATGGCAGCGGTGTCGATGGAGAAGCCTTCCGGGGGCACTTCCCCGCTCCGGCAGGGTGCCGGAACAGAGACTCCTGTCCCCCAGATCTTGGCTTCGCGATGGCGGCGGCTCTGGAAGGTTTCTGTGGTTTTCGTCCAACGCCTCAGGGTTTTCGATCCAGGGGCTTTATATAGGCGAAGAGGCGGCGCCAGGGGGTCGAAGGGCTGGCCAAACCATAGGGGGGCGCGGGCCCCCCCTAGGCCGCGCCAGGGTATGGTGTGGTGGGCCTGTGCCCCCCTCCGGTCCCTCTCGTGTGTTCTGGATGCTTCCGGGGATTCTAAGATCTTTGGCGTTGATTTCGTCCGATTCCGAGAATATTTCGTTACTAGGATTTCTGAAACCAAAAACAGCAGTAAAACGAGAACCGGCACTTCGGCATCTTGTTAATAGGTTAGTTCCAGAAAATGCACGAATATGACATAAAGTGTGCATATAACATGTAGATAACATCAATAATGTGGCATGGAACACAAGAAATTATCGATACGTTGGAGACGTATCATGCCTTAATTTCCAGTAGATTCCCTAGAGGCCCGGCTGCCACCGGCTGGTAGGACAAAAGATGTTGTACAAGTTTCTCATTGCGAGCACGTACGACTATAATTGGGAAACATGCCTACATGATTAATGATCTTGATATTCTGTCTTAATGCTATTTCAATCCTATCAATTGCCCGACTGTAATTTGTTCACCCAACACTTGTTATTGGAGAGTTGCCACTAGTGTAGATAGCTGGGAACCCTGGTCCATCGTTCATCATCATATACTCGTTCTACATGACATTGGAAGTAGTATCAACTATTTTCTGGTGCCATTGCTCTCATATTACTGTTATCACTGCTGTGTTACTTTTACTATTGCTCCCATATTACTGCTACTTTCACATCACCCCTGTTGCTAGTGCTTTTCCAGGTGCAGCTGAATTGACAACTCAGTTGTTAAGGCTTATAAGTATTCTTTACCTCCCCTTGTGTCGAATCAATAAATTTGGGTTTTACTTCCCTCGAAGACTGCCGCGATCCCCTATACTTGTGGGTTATCACACGGCCACGACCACGTCGGCCTCTGCCTCTCCCAGCCATGGCGTCAACTCTTGTTGAGACGGTGGCGGCAAGGGTTGGGGAGAGAGCCTCTAGGGTTTGTGTGCGAAAGGGACGATGAGAGGCGGCCCTTTTTATAGTCCGGAGGGAGGCGATGGAGCGGTGGCGCTCATTAACGCCGGCACGCGAGCTAGGCGCGATAGTTGGATAACATTCCGGACAGGTAATAGGCCGGTTTGTACTAAGCCCATTAACGTGGAGCATGGCCGTGGGGAGGGAACACTCATGGCCCATCCAGCAGGGTTCTCTAGTTTCTTCTGTCAATTCGAATTTAACTGAAATTTAGTAGTTTATTTTTACAGAAATTCAAAAAATGAAAAAACCTTCACACTTCGTCTTAGAATGGATACGAGAGTGTGTGCAAAAATTTCTGGAGCGTTTCTCGAAGGTCGAAAAATCCACATTCTTAGAAATGGAACCGTTTGGGTTACATCAAACCACTTTTTCTAAGCTAGTCGATTTTTCGACCTTTGAAAAAAAATCCAGGTTTTTTTACCCAATATGTCACACGTTTTTGTGAACATAATCCGTTGGTTAAAACTTTTTTGAATTTTTTGAATTTAACCATATGTGGTGCTGATTTATTCAAATCAAAACTAAAAAACTTTTCAGTTAGGCCGTCAGACATGTAACGCGGTTTGAACTAAGCCCATTAACGTGGAGCATGGACGCGGGGAAGGAATACTCATGGCCCATCCAGCAGGGTTCTCTAGTTTTCTTCCGTTTTTTTCCCAACTCGAATTTAACTGAAATTTAATAGTTTATTTTCACAGAAATTCAAAAAATGAAAAAAACTTAACACTTCGTCTTAGGATGGATATCAGAGTGTGTGCAAAAATTTCTGGAGCGTTTCTCGAAGGTCGAAAAATCCACATTTTTAGAAACGGAACCATTTGGGTTACATCAAACCAGTTTTTCTAAGCTAGTCGATTTTTCGACCTTCGAAAAAAAATCCACTTTTTTTACCCAATATGTCACACGTTTTTGTGAACATAATCCGTTGGTTAAAACTTTTTTGAATTTTTTGAATTTAACCAGATGTGCTGCAAATTTATTCAAATCAAAACTAAAAACCTTTTCAGTTAGGCCGTCAGACATGTAACGGGCCAATGGGCCGCCGTACCTCTAACTGCATGTTCGCCTCCCGCCCCTATACCCACCCGATACTATGGCAGTTCCACCATTCTGTCCCAACCCCGGCCGTTCGTCTACCGCATCCCAGTGCTCCCTTCCTCACACGCCGTCCATGGCATCTCGCCTCTTCCTCCGTCGTGGCCGGAGACGAGAAGTCCACGACGGAGAATTACCGCATCCTTGCGCACGGGAGCACATATATCGACATCGTCTACACCAATGAGGCGGCGACTGTTGATAGAATTCTTCGTATGTACGAGGGTTGGCTCGACAAGGACGAGGACGGGTTCAAGTTCGTTGGTCTGGATCTCGAGTATGACTCTAGCGGACACAAGTTGGCGGTAATGCAAATCGCCATGAGGGAGCACGTTCTTGTATTCCACTACATTAGGTAGGGTTTCATCATTATATGTCTCCGTGAATATTTAAAGCGTCCCTACATTTTCCATGGTTGCGCTGCGGTGTTCATTACGGTACTTATTGAATTTATTTGTGCTGCTCTTGACAAAGGTGCAAGGATCAATGTCCGCGCCTACTGACTTTTCTCAAGCACAAGCAATACATTTTTACAAGTGTTGATAAAAGAAATGACACAAAAGTTCTTCGTGCGGCCGGTCTTCATGTTCCAAAAGAGAGACACATCGACATCCAGGACATTTTCAAGATTAAAGGTCAACCGCAGGCTGGAATGGCTGATCTTGCAGCAAAGCTCATTGATCCTAAGTTTGCCAACATGAAGAAGGAGTTCAAGTACAACCGGGGAAGGAAGGAAGGGCATGATTTCTGGGAATGCAAGCCACTATCCTGGATGAACCTCGAGTACGCAGCTATTGACGGCTATCTCAGCTATGAGATATACAACAAGATCTACACGGTGAACGAGGGACAAGCTCACCTCCAGAGATCAGACCACATCTGCCCCAGATGCAAAAATCAGGATGAATCTTCATCGACCAAGCGTAAGAAGCAAGCCTTGGAGTGATAAGCCTCAAGGGGGCAAGTACTAATGTGTTTGTGCAGTCTGTAATTATATTCGCGATGTGTCCAAGACATAGTTGTGCTCTATGTTATTTGTGAACAAATTCTCCATGTTGTGTTGTAAGTATCATTCAGTGATTTGTGCAGTCTGTAATCATATTCGCAACGTGTGCAAAACGTAAGTTGTGTTCTATGTTATTTGTGAACAAAATTCTCCTTGTTGTGTTGTAAGTATCAAAATTCGCCCTTTGACAAGTGCAACAAGTAGTGTAGTTCATAATGTAGACAAGCAATTAATCATCATATGCTTGTCAGAACTTCCGGTGGTTCCTCATACTTCCGATGGTCCCTCATATCTGCATTGCAGGAATAACACACAAGTCAGTGGCACATAAAATAGTAGAAGATTAGTGCAAGCTATTTAAGTAGGGCTGAACCAGATACTCACTCCTTATGTAGACCGCACTTCATCTTGTTGTTTCTGTTATGACCTGGTTGATTGCAAGCAGTGCACAACCTCTCCTTCTTCCGCTCGTCGTGTGACAGTATCCTGCCATGTTTTGACGTCTGTTGATTCGTATCCTTGTCGTTATAGTACTTCTTGTTTTGTAATTTAGGTGCTCCTTTGGTCTCAGCTGGATCAGGATCACCCACTACTGGTGCATCCCCTCTATTTTGTGCGTCCTCATGGTAAGCCGTTGAATGACTGGTCTGGTCACCTTTTCTCCTGTATATTATGCCGTTCATACATTTCATAAGCTCGCTGAAAGATTCTGGGTCATGCAATGCTGCATCAAAAGCTTCTGCTCCAATTACGGTAAGCTCGCTATGCTTTCTCCGCTCAGCTACCCCTTCCCATCCCCATCCGTACAAATCACTCTCGCGTCTCGAGGGCAAACCATACCTTGCATCCTTCGAGAACCTTCGGAGAACACAACAGTTCGGAATTTCAGAGCACCCCACAAAATGCAAAACAAACAAGATGTGCTTGCAAGGTAGCCCTTTCCGATACATCCTTCGGCAGCTGCACGTTATTGTTTCCTCTTTGCTTTCGTGTCCGTACTCCACTCGAAAACAAATACTTACGGTTATTCATCCATGACACAACGAAGGTTGTTAACCCACCAAGCACATCCAAGTTGATCTACAATCTCTAGGCCCCCAATCTTTTTCAGCTCCCCTTGAACGAGGTAGAAGTTTGTAGCAGTGAATTTACGGGCAGCAGACATCTCTATATCCTTGTACCTGGTAACTGCAACCGGTACTGTCTGAGAGTCTATGGTGTCCTGGCGGGCCTCTTCCTCCCGGACACGGCTACTGTTATTCTCGTAGTGCACAACCATATCCACCATTGTCAGTCCAAAGTCAAGGTGGGTGTGTAGGGTGGAGTTCAAACTCTCGCTCCTCTGGTTGCTTTTCATTCCGAGGAAATATCCATTTGCTAGATACGCGGCTGACCACAACTTCTTCCTCCTATACATCCTCTTCATCCATTCTTTGGTTAATTCCGTCTGGTGCTTCTCGATGAATGCCCTCCATCTCACCTCGAATACTTGTTCCGAAGTGGTGTAGTACAGCAGCGACCGGAATTCATTGTGAGCCAGGGGGTCAATGTGCTTCTTCATGTTCTTCTCAATATGCCACGTACAAACACGGTACCACACGTCCGGAAAGACTTTGCCAA
>NC_061510.1:122536145-122634632 GCF_022539505.1 Lolium rigidum
AAAAAGGAAGTTGCCGAGAAATCGAGGGGTCAAAAAAAATCCAAGAATAGAAAGAATTTTGGTTCATAGAGGATAACATGCGGGACCCATGATCCCGCATCGTAAACGGCTCGATCGGAGAACGTTGAACGAGATGGCGCGATCTAGAAAAAAAACAATGCCGAGAGAGGCTGCCATCCGGGCCCTACATCCCTCGGCGGTGCGGATTTGCGTTGACTCGGCCGGCGAACCCGAGATTTCGAGATGCACCACGTCCCGGGCCACCATACGCGACGTTTTGGCCGCTTTCGTCGGGCTAGGTGGCCTCAAAAACGAGAAAAAAAAGTTTTGACATGCACCACGGAGGGACCAAAAATCGTCGGCCATGGTACACCAGCAACCACGGCGCGACTTCAACTTCGTCGGCCATGGCAACTTTTCTTGTAGTGACAGTGGCGATCATTGCAGCGTCCCCATCAGTGATGATCCCTTTAGGCTTCTGCTGATACATGGCTTTCAGGAATGTTTCTAACAACCACTTGTATGTTACTTCCTTTTCGTCCGAGACAATGGCGCATGCAAAAACAATAGTCTGGCGGTGATTGTTTATTCCCACAAAAGGTATGAACGGCATAGCATACCGATTTGTTTTGTACGTGCTTGTCAAACACCAGCACGTCACCGAAGTCGGCATAGTCCTGCCGAGACTGAGAATCACACCAGAACAGGTGTAATAATTTTCCACCTTTACCAAGCTTGTAATCAAAATAGAATTCAGGATCATCTCACTTCCTCTTCTCCATAATGCCAATGGTTGTGTTGGCGTCACCCTTTGCAATCATCTTCCTCTTTTCACGGCAAGACATGTTGTAAAGATCCTTTCTTACAAATCCTACCCTGCTGTATTTTCCAAGTGTCACCGATAAATGTCCTCATAATGTTGAATAATCTCATCCCAGCAGATCCCAGTGACATGATCCTAGATTTCGATGAGCCTTGATCTTTCTATGAGACCGAAGAAAAGCGATTTGATCGAGCAGTAGCAGGCTTATGGTTGTGATTGTCGTCAAATCTCAGAACAGTCCAAACACCCTTTTTCTGTTATACGACACATTGAAATGGGCACCACAGTTGCAGCGAGACTCAGGTCGGTGCCTATACGTTCGGCCTTCCATTTCTAAGTACTTGCTTTCACGTTGCCCAACCCTGGAGCAAAGAAACCGCCTATACCGAATGGTGGGTGTCCCTAATTCATCAGGGCGTTCCTTTTTCTTCTCGCGTCGAATGCTAAAACCATGTTCTTTGGCATACTTGTTGTAGAAATAATAGGCAGCCTCTTCGGAAAGAAAGATCATGGCCCTTACAGCCTCATACTTTCGGCTGTCTGCTCATTTCAGCATCAATATCATATGGATCCTTATTATCTTCCTGCTTAGTATGGTCCAGCTGGGAACTTCCTGTCACCTAAACAAATATGACAAACATGGCGTTATTGTTACTGACACTTTGATTTGTTCTATTATGCATTGCAATGCATCAAAAGAAAATCTTACTTCGCTTTTGCATTCAGATTTTGACAGCTGTGAAACCCCCCCTTCTAATGATTTTGACTGCTCAGGAACATCCTCTTCATAAGCAAAGTCTTCCAAATCAGAATCCCCGTAGTAGGTAAGCTCACTGTTTCTGATTACAACAACCTGCGCAATTTGTAGGAAAATAGCAAATTACATATTTATTCATCTTCACCTGGAAGAAGGCAAGTAAGATAAAAGAAAACATACATCACTCGTATTTTCAGAAGTGGGTTCATCATCCGTACCACTTATGCTTGTCTTCATCATCGATGTCCATCTACAAAATTTGCAACAAGGAGGCAAAATTCAAGGACAAAATATTCCCATGCACACTGTATGCGATAAAATATGAAAATGTGAGTGACTCACATTATCAGACTCAGATACAGGATCACCAAAAATGCTATCATCATCATCAGACGAAGGTACTTCATATTCATCTTTTGAAGATGAAATATCAAAATCCTCCCATCTAGAGTCATCAACGTCTGTAGTTGCTTTCTCATTGTCAATCCCAGAAGCCATAGAGCCGTCCATCTGATCAAATAAAACCAACATCACTGACCCAATCAACATAAAAACTCGGCTTGGAATTCATTGTGTAATGCTGATTAACAAAAAATATACGAAAAATTGGTAAAATTTTGAACAACAAATTACACCCTAAGCACAAATGCGACAATACATCGTATAAAGTATACATGGAATAAGAATAGAATAACAGTGTGGCACGGGGGGCTAACCTCTTCTGGGCGTCGGTGGCAATCGATCCGGGCAGCCACGGGAAGTTGGGATCGGCGGTGCTCGCGCTTGCAATGGAACGACCTATATGTTGATCGTGGGGAGGCGGAGGGTGGATGACTCAGACGTTCGCCGCCGTATTGTCGTGCGCACCGCGGTGACGACCAGCGATCCACCGGATGCGGGAAGGATAGGAGATCGCCGATGTAACCAACCACGCCTGCTAGCTACGATTAACCGGGGTACGTGCAAATGGCGGTGGTGAGGGATCGACCGGCTACAACAAGACGGAGGGATCAAAACTCTAGGTATGAATGGCGGCCGTGGGAGGGGTGGACTCGGGCCAAGGTTGGACGCCGGATCTAGATCGGAGATCGCCGGACTGGCAGCGGCTGCGACGAGCTGATGAAGATACGTGAGAATGGAAAGTGACAACCGACGAGGACCACCAAATCGATCCATCGGACGTATATACCGATGATTTACATACACCGAAACGTACATACAGCCTATACCCTTTCAAGGAGTACAAGGGTACACCGTACGTATACCCTTTCAACGAGTACAATACAAGGGTACAATCGATATGGATCTTCGGGGGCTAACCTAACCCGACCCGCTAGCGCCGGCGGAAGGAGCACGTGCATAATGGTACGGTTATGCAATTGTTCGCTTGGGGGCCTATGGAAGCAGTCGCCTAATTGTATTACCGAAACATTGATACATGTGTGTTATGTAAACAACAATGAGTCCCTAGTAAGCCTCTTGTATAACTAGCTTGTTGATTAATAGATGATCATAGTTTCGTGATTATGAACATTGGATGTTATTAATAACAAGGTTATGTCATTATGTGAATGATGTAATGTTCACACCCAATTAAGCGTAGCATAAGATCACGTCATTAAGTTCATTTGCTATAAGCTTTCGATACATAGTTACCTAGTCCTTTCGACCATGATATCATGTAAATCACTTATGCGGGAAGGGTACTTTGATTACATCAAACGCCACTGCGTAAATGGGTGGTTATAAAGGTGGGATTAGGTATCCGGAAAGTATGAGTTGAGGCATATGGATCAACAGTGGGATTTGTCCATCCCGATGACGGATAGATATACTCTGGGCCCTCTCGGTGGAATGTCGTCTAATTAGTTTGCAAACATATGAATGGTTCATAAGAGACTACATGCCACAGTACGAGTAAAGAGTACTTGTCATGAGACGAGGTTGAACGAGGTATAGAGATACCGATGATCAAACCTCGGACAAGTAAAATATCGCGTGACAAAGGGAATCGGTATCGTATGTAAATGGTTCATTCGATCACTAAGTCATCGTTGAATATGTGGGAGCCATTATGGATCTCCGGATCCCGCTATTGGTTATTGGTCGGAGAGAAGTCTCAACCATGTCTACATAGTTCGCGAACCGTAGGGTGACACACTTAAGGTTTGATGTCGTTTGAGTAGATATGGAATATGGAATGGAGTTCGAAGTTTTGTTCGGAGTCTCGGATGGGATCCAGGACATCACGAGGAGTTCCGGAATGGTCCGGAGAATAAGATTCATATATAGGAAGTCATATTCCAAGTTTGGAAATGATCCGGTGCATTTATGGAAGGTTCTAGAATGTTCTAGAAAAGTCCGGAAGAAAGCACTATGGAAGGTGGAGTCCCGAAGGGACTCCACAAGCTTGGCCGGCCAAACCCTAAGGGGAGGAGTCCCAGGTGGGCTCCACCAAGGGTGGCCGGCCACCCCACCTCAAGGAAAGGTGGGAGTCCCACCTTGAGTAGGACTCCCCCCTTTAGTAGGTTTCCCACCAAAGGTAGGCTTTGGAGTTGGGGTCTTATTCGAAGACTTGGGAGACAAGACTTGGGGCTTCCACCTATATAAGGAGGAGCAAGGGGAGGGGCCGACCACCCCAAGACCACAAGTTGGCCGCACCCCCTTGGCCGGCGCCCCAAACCCTAGCCGCTCCCCAAACCCTAGCCGCCTCCTACTCCACCACAACTCCCGCATCGCATAGGCGAAGCCCTGCCGGAGTTCTCCACCACCACCGCCACCACGCCGTCGTTCTGCCGGGATTCCGAGGAGGATCTACTACTTCCGCTGCCCGCTGGAACGGGGAGAAGGACGTCGTCTTCATCAACACCGAACGTGTGACCGAGTACGGAGGTGCTGCCCAATTGTGGCACCGTCAAGATCAAGATCTTCTACGCGCTTTTGCAAGCGGCAAGTGATCGACTACATCCACCCCGAGATCTAATCTCGTTAAGCTTTGCGAATCTTCGAGGGTTAGTCTCTTCATCTCCTTGTTGCTACCGTCTACTAGATTAGATCTTGGCTTGTGTTTCGTTCTTGCGGTAGGATTTTTTTGTTTTGTATGCTATGAATCCCTTCACGTCCACCTCCGAGGAGGAGGTCGCCACCGCCATGGCCGGGGCCGCCGCCCCGGCTCCCATGTGATGCGGATGGAGCTTCCCGTCATGCGGAGGAGAAGGCGCAGCAGCCGGCCTCCTCCACGCCCCAAGGGCCAAGATCGATCCGGCCACGCCACCACCGCCGCCGCCTCGCCTTCCGACCGCCGACGCCACGCACCACCACCACCAGAGGAGATCATGGGCGCCGCCCCCACCCCCCTGATCGCGACCATGTGAAACCCCCGCGTCCCCGGAGTGGCGCGGCGCCACCACCCGGAGGAGGGTTAGGTCGGGGGAGGGTTAGGCTCTTGCTGCCTTGGTGGTCGCCGGCCTCCGCGCCCCCGGCCTCGCCGACGGAGCCGCCTTGGCCCTCGTCGCTGTCGTGCATAGCCTCGGCTGCTCAGCGCATCCTGTCATGGACCGCGCGCCTCCTAGCGTGATGGCTGAGGGTCATGGCCTCCCGCTGCACGGGCGCTGCCGCAGCACACCTCCGCTGCCATGTGGGCAGCCGTGATATCCGCCGCCTCCAACGCGGCTGACGCCTCGATCTCGGTGTTCCTGGCTTCCTGCCGGGCCCTGGCCACCTCCCGGAAGGCCATCTCCGCTCTGTCCCCCTGGAGACGCTCCGTAGCCACCTGCACTGGCCGATTGCGCCCATGCGACATCTTCCACCTCTAGCGCAGCTGCGAGGGCAGCCCGCTGTTGAGCAGCCTCTTCATTGGCCGCCAACTCCGCGACCTCGTTGGCCGCCCGCTTCTCCTCCATCTCGTACCACGCCCGCCGCTCTTCTGCCATGAACTGGCGGCCATGGTCCTCCATGGCCGCCGACCCAAATGAGAGCTCGATGATGGCAACGCCGATGGGCTCCTCGTGCCCTTTGAGAACGCGTTCTTGCGCGCTCTGGAAGGAATTGAGGAGGACACGCTGCTCCTCCGTGGTGAGGGCGCGGAGAGGGTCTTCGCCGGCATCTTCGTCCTCCTAGGCTCCCCTCTTGTCCTCGCCACTTGCCTCGGGACTTGGAGGGTACCGCTCGTGGGAGGCTTCACTGATCTAGGCCCATGTGGTGAGTTGGCAACGCGGGGAAGAAGTGGGCGCCATGGCTATGGATGTGTGTCCCTACACAAGCCCCCAACGAGCTCATTTTATTGTGTGGCTGGTTGGGCGGGAAAATTGATGACGCGAGCGGGAAGGACCGACGAAAAAAGCGGTGGCGCGGACGGGAAGGACATGGCCGTTTCCCGCGGACGTGCTAAACGCCGGTTCACAACCGCGGTTGCCATTACCATTAGCTAAGATCACGCCTGGATCCATGAAAATGCGGGAGGGGGGAAGGGGGGTTGGGCTGCTGCCACCCGCATACGTATCGTCACCTGTTTCGTGTCCGCGAGCCACCTTATCAGAACCAAACCAGACCGAAAAGTGATCCGTCTTGCGGGTGGCCTAATCTCTTCACTTTAGGCTAGTTCGAAAAGAGAGAAAGAAACACTGGTTATTAGAACTAGAAAAAAACAAAGGGAAAATTTTCTACAAGACACCGTTATTTTACGTCGTTTGCTAAAACACACCGCTCAATTGTATCTTTGCCAGGTACTATTAAAATTTTGTGGAACATTTGCCCGAACACACCACCTGTCCAAAAAAGAAAAGTTTTGCACTTTTTCTTCAAAATCAGTCATAGCATGTTCATCCCAGCCAGTGTGGCAAATGTGACACAAAAGTTTAATGATACCTGGCAAAGATACAATCGAGCGATGTGTTTTGGCAAACGACGTAAAATAACGGTGTCCTGTATAAAATTTTCCAAAAAACAAAACGGATGCTGAAAAGGCCCGCTCGCTGTATCAAAGGCCTTTGGGCCGCACGATGCTACTCGGATCGCCACGAACGAGCCCAACATTGTCTGCTACCGGAGAGCCTTGTTGTGCTCGACCAACATCGTCTGCTAAAACAGGGAGAGCACGCCCAACCCTTTTCGATTACCTCGGCCCCCCAAGCGCCGCCGCCGCCGACCTAGCGCAGGGCTTGAGAGGTATGGCGCCGACCGTTGACGCCGGACGGCAGCCCCGAAAAGCATCTTTTGGTACCATCTTGTCCGATCTGCAGGTACTACGATATCTGTATCTGCTCTTTTTTATTTTGATTTATTCCTGCTAGCTAGTCTAAATAATTTTTCACCAGATCGTTGTAGATCGATGGACGCCTCATTCTTTCTGTTATCTCTCTCCTCCCTCTCTGAAACAGGCATGTATCTTTGAGCCCGGTATAATCCTTTATGGCTGGACTAGAGATATCGTTCTACTTCTTTTTAGTAGAGGAACAGGAACGGGAGAAGAAATCGTCTGTGATGCTGTCAAGTTAGCGGGAGCGGCAGAAACAGAAACTACCTCTGTTGGTGATGAATATGACGTATGCTTGGACGAGGATGACTGTTACTACTACGACGAGGATATCGGCGGCTATGTCAGCGTCGACAACTTCCATGACCTCGGTGACGACATTGATCGAAGTCGTCCACCACCGAGTTTCACAGTTCCTTATTATCATGGAGATGGCGATAGCATATGTATGGATAGCTACAATGCTCGGTACATGGTAGAGCTGCTGGCTGTGCGTCCTCGCTTCAGCTTCGTAGGCACCTTTGTTGCCTTTACCGATTATTCTGAATGCTACCTCATCTTCACAAAGAGGACAAGATTCGAAGGTATACATTCATGCATGTGATACTATATCTTTAACCTTTCGCTCTCCATATCTCCTTCTGAAGCGTTTTGTCCCATTGACGATATACGCTGCAGGGTTATTTAAAGCTACATTCAGAAGGCGAGGCCATTAGTGACCAATTCTCTATTAGGGTTACTATCCCAGAGTATGGCAACAGGATAACTGATGTAGGAGTGTTCTCCTACACAGTGGACCCTTACACGTGCGACATTGCTGTAACGCACACCATCTCAACTCGACGCGGCAGGAAGATGGACGTTACTTTTGTGCCGATACACACTGCTACACAGGTCAATGTGTACGTCACCCTTGATCTCATATCTAGTGGCAGCATCTACTATGTCTATGGTGGAATTACTGCATGCCACCAACTCTATGGCGGCAAGGATGTCATTCTCTTTTCTCATGGAAAAGAGGACAAAGCAGAGGTTATAGATGGCAAACTTCCACTGTCACGCAACTGGGCTGCTGTACCAATATACTTGAAGCCTCTGCTGACAATCAAGATGAACCTGTGCGTTACATCTAATCAAGATCATGATGATCATGGTCGTACCATCTCCTTCCAAGGTGATATTACCTTCTATCGTGACGATCCTGAAAAGACGATCTGCACTGAAGACAACGATAAAGTTAAAGTGAAGATTGCATACCGGTAATTGATGTGTTAAGATACAAGAGGCAGATCGTTGTAAACTGCACAGCCCTTCATGTGTTTTTTGTTTGGTTTGTGTAAACCTATAAATCTGAAACATGTTGTGACATGTGGCTAAGATATAAGGTTACATCTGCACTAGGGTGGTTGCTAGCATCCATCATACTAGCTCTGTCCATAAAAGGATGTCGTAAGTTTAGTGTATAGATATATTCGAATTCAAACAAATCTGTCATAAACAAATCTCTAACATTATGGATAGAGGCAATACTTTTTATTACAAGTGAAAATGGAAGTAGGTAAAGAGAGAAATGACAAGAATCACCTGTTATTTTCATCTATATCTATATATATATATAGAGAGAGAGAACTCTTGGTATGTGCGATAGCTGTGGCAACCACATCTATCACCGCACATCGTCCTCGAGATTCGGGCGAGGTAAGAGAAGTCCTAGCTTTTTTTACATTTTTCATAGTGGTCCGTGGCCAAGCTGGTCCCCACATGTGTAAAAAGACAAATATGAGTGGGTCGGGAGGGCGGCGAAGGCTGCCGAGTGTCGGGGAAAGCTAAGGTCGGTGGATATGTCGCCAGTGGGTGTTGCGGTGCAGGTGGGGGAGAACGTTTGTGCGGGTTTGGAGAACCAAGTTTTATTCATGGCAGCTGAGAGCATCTTCAGTCGCGTCTTCCAAACCGTCCCCCAAACGGCGCCAGATCGAGCGTTTGAGGGATGAGTTTTGTTCGTGCCGCGTTTGGGGGACGTCGCTTCCCAGTCGCGTCCCCCAAAGGCTGTCCCCAATGAGAAATTCAAATAGTTTGCATTCAAAAGAGATCGTTCCCGTCAAAGTCATCGCGATCAGAGTAGCGGCGATCAAAGTACTGGACGGGCGCGCGATCATATTACACACCGACGTAAATTAGAAGAAGGGGTTGGGCGATGCCGACAGTGCATCCTGAGTCGACCTAGGCCCGTCGATCAAGATGAACTCGTCGTAATCTGACCGGTGTGCATGCTCCATCGCCGACGTCGAGGTAGAGGCCGATGCAGGTGTAGTAGCCGACACCGTTTGGATCGCGCCAGTGTGAACCTATTTTCGCTACCGGCCCTAAAAAGCTATCGAGCCCGCTAAAAAGCTATCGAGCCCGCTATGGGACGCGCCGGTGGAGATGCCCTTACTGCCCCATTTGTGACCTATAATGCAGCATACTCTATTACTCTGAGTAGTTTCAGAGAACTCTCTTAACTCTCTTAGACATATTTTAGACAAATCTGCAACAAGTACATGCGTGTATCACTGCACACCAGAAGAAGACTTGAAACCCCAAAAAAAACAATGACTTGAAATCTTGCGGACTTGTAGCGTGATAGACAGATAAAACAAGCGAGGAATATTTCTCTCAGGTAGCAGTAAATTGTGATAAAACAAGCGAGGAACATTTCTCTCAGGTAGCAGTAAAATGTGACTACAGTTGAGTACACTTCATCAAGGTGCAACATCTGTAATGTCTTAGGTCAACAAGAAAACATCTACACTAGCATCCCCAGAGTTCACATCCGCATCAAGAGGCCACGTTGGGCGATCTAAAATCACACCCTCTTATGTCTTATCCCTGAAGAAGTGCCTAGTCTAGTCTTCGATGATGGCGATGAGCATGGAAGCCTCTTCAGCATTCGGCCCTCTGGTATCTGCAGCCAAGGCAGTAACAGAGAGAACAATCAGGCCATCTGAAACGAATCAATCGAGGCAAAAAGGGACGAGGAGTAGGCTTGGTAATGCACCTGAAGTGGGGAGGTTGGAGATGAACTGCTTGACGATCCCGTTGGAGTTGGACTCGTGTTCTTCCTCCTTACTCTCGCCTTTGCTGTGATCAGCGTCTCCATTGCTCGCCTTGGCGTCTTCAGCGCTGCTGCCGTGACCATTGGCGCCGGACATGGCCATGCCGATCTTGGAAGCCATGGCGCTCAGTATGCCAGCCTGTTCGCCGCCGCCTTCCACCGCATCTGTCCCTCCCCTTTTCTCTTCCTCTGTTCTTGCTGCCCGCGATACAGAATCAAATTGGTTCACGCAAGATGCGATTTCTCCTGCTCTGAAGTTGTACAGAATTGGGTGATAGAGAATACAAAGCGCAAATCCTTACCCGTGACGGGTGGGGAAGGAGATGAGCCGGACAGGAGCCTGTGGAAGATCCCGCCGCCGCCATGACCGTCTTCCTTCTCATCCTGGCATTCAGTAGCAGCGGGAACCACATTTCCGTTGTCATTGCCTTCGGCACCGTCCTCGGCACCGGCGTTACCGTTGGTACCAGACATGGCCGCGCCGATCTTGGACGCCATGCTGCTCAGAAACCCAGCCTCTTCCACCACCTCCTCCTTCCCCTGCACCACGCGACCACCGCCCGCTTCTTCCTGCTCTTCCTCTCGCCCGCGCTTCTTCCCCTGCGCCATGGCCACGGCGTCCTCCTGCTCCCTCCTCTCCTGCTCGCCCACCGAGTCCTCCATCCCGAATCGAAACCAGAACCACTATCAGCAGTCAACTCGCAAGTGTGCTGCGGGAAGCTCCGAACAGATCAGGGATAGATAATCTTCGACTAGGAGCCGTGCCGCAGGAGAGATATATAGCGTGGCCGCTGGCGCGGGTTCGTGCGTACACGCGTCCCGCGGACGGACATGGCCACCCTCGCGTAGTCGCGTGCTTGGCCTGGGGCAGCGTAGCCTGCCCCGCGAGGATTGGTCGGCCGTGGCCACGATATTTTAAGGTTCGCTTTGTGGATTGCGCTCTTGGTTTTTTCACTTGGGTTCCGGCCGGTGGATCACGAGGGCTGGTCGGTGTGGTCGCCGGTGCCTAGGTCGACACTCGAGAGTGCGTCGGGCGAAATGGTTGAAGGTGTCCGGGTGTCCGTTTGCATCGGGGGTGGCTCCAGCGGCACGACGCATAATTTTTTTTCATTCATACGCCATAATTTACATGATAATAAAAAGGACATAAAAAAGCCAGAAAGGGGTGCTAAAATAGGCGCTGTCTACTGGTCGTCGTCGCTGACGAGGTCAATCAGCTGCGGCGTCGGTCATGGAAGCGCGTACGTCGGCGGTGGAGGAGGTACCGCCGCACGGGCAGGAGGCTGTGGCCAGGGATCCCACGCTGGAGCAGCAGGCGGAGCGCGGACGTTGGAACGCGTCGGCGTGGCCGGAGGAGTCGCCGGCCTCCCCGCGCGAGCGCTGACTCGCGGAGCTGGATTGCGAGCCCGTCCCACAAAGCGAGCTCGTTGAGCTCGTCCTGCTCGCTGTTGGCGAGTGCCATGGCAATGGCCTCCTCCTCTGAAATGTCCGGCGGCTGGTTCTCCAGATCCCACGCCGGTCCGTCGTCGTCGTGGTCGTACTGCGGCATGGTCACGTCGCCGTCCTCGTCCGCGTCCTCGTGGTCGTTCTCTTCTTCTTCGGCGGCGATCTCACGCTCGAAGTAGTCAACGTCGGCGAGGTAGGAAGCGCGGCGCCGCGCGTCGAACTCCCACGCCCCGAAGGAAATCCAGTTGTAGGAGTTTAGCGCGTACGCCAGATCCTCCCGCAGATCCGCCGGCAACACCGCGCGGCGGCGCCGCACCTCGTCGCGCCGCTCTCGGCCCGAGCGCGGCACGGGGGGGACCGGCACGCGCCGCGAGTTCAGGTACCAGCCCCCTCCCGGCAAGTTCGCGTCCGGCCATGGTACCGGCAGGTTTTCCTCCCATAGCTGCGGAGCGAGGTCAACGCGGACGTACCGGCCGACCCGTGCTTTCTTGCCGGAACGCGAGCCGCTAGCCTCCTGGTCGTTCTTCGTCTTCCGGAACGGCCAGCATTTCTTCCCCATGGCGTCCGCGTGGTGGCTACTGTGAGATTTTGCCAATGGTTTTGGTCGGGGAAATGGGCGCCGGCAGCGTCCCTTTAAGGCCATCTCGCCTTCAATGGCCTGCCAGTGCAACGCCTACTAGCTGCACACGCTCGCGGAAGCCGAGGCACGCTATTAACGCAGCCCCTGCAAAGGCTGCAGCGCGCCGTCCAGAAGTAATACCGCGGAAGACGAAGCAGTTGTGCCGCTGCCAGGCGGGCCCGGTGGGGAAGCGAGCGGACACTTTGCGCGTCCGCCGAGCGTCCGCCGAGACGCAAACCTGGCGCATATTTGGGCCAGGTTTGCGTCTCCGCGGACAGCCCAGTCACTTTGCGTCGCCCCGCTGGAACAGGTCTCAGACGCATTTCCGGTCACGGCGGACACAAACGGTCGCTGCGTCGCGCCGCTGGAGATGCCCTGATTAGGTAGGTAGTAATATGGTCGATCTGTACTTGATGATCGTAAGTCGCAAGGTTGTGAATGGAACTTGCAATCAGTTTTACGGCCAAGCCAGGATTGCTATGTGCCCAATGTCTATCTATACGATATAGTAGTAGCTTCTGTGTGCGTGGTCGTGGCTGCTCTCTGGCCTGTGCCCCCCAACGAGTAAAATAGCAGCATGAACCACTTTTTAACAACAAGATCAAAGTGGCGCAGCGGAAGCGTGGTGGGCCCATAACCCACAGGTCCCAAGATCGAAACTTGGCTTTGATATTTCTTTTTTTTTTCTTCTAATTGTTTGCTCGTATATTTACTAAACCATCCTGTTGGTCAGAAGATTTTGTTTTTTTAAGATCCTGAGAAATCGTTTCACAATAACATATGGCGACACAGAAAGTAGAAAACGTGTTCAAATAATCAAATCCTAACTATTACACTTTTATTGAATATCATGTGAGTTGATATGCATGTTCGTCTTGTCTGAAGTAAGGGTGATTTGCCATGAGTTGAATGGTTTGAGTATGCATATTGTTAGAGACGAACATTGGGCCGCCAACCAAAGCCATGTATCATGGTGGAAGTTTCAGCTTGGACATTAATCCTCAATCTCTTATGAGAATATTATCTGTTGTTGAATGCTTAAACATTAAAGAGGAGTCCATTATCTGTTTTCTATGTTGTCCCGGTATGTATGTCCTCAAGTTGAGATTTATCAAAAACGAGAAATCAAATGCGATCTATCTCCTTGGACCTTTGTACAGGTGGCATAGAGGTACCCCTTTGTGACACTTGGTTGAAATATATGTAATGCAATGATAATCCATGGAAATCCGAGCTAATTAGGACAAGGTGCGAGCACTATTGGTATTCGATGCATGAGGCTTGCAACTTATAGGATGTTTTATGCATAACACATATGAATTATTACTACCGTTGACAAAATTGTTTCCATGTTTTCAAAATAAAAAGCTGTAGCACATAAGTAATCCTTGCTTCCCTCTACGAAGGGTCTTTCTTTTACTTTATGTTGAGTCAGTTTACCTACTTCTTTCTATCTTAGAAGCAAACACTTGTGTCAACTGTGTTCATTGATTCTTACATACTTGCTTATTTGCATTCATCATATTACTTTGTGTTGACAATTATCCATGAGATATACATGTTGAAAGTTGAAAGCAACTGCTGAAACTTATATCTTCCTTTGTGTTGTTTCAAAGCCTTCTATTAAGAATCTATTGCTTTATGAGTTAACTCTTATGCAAGACTTGTTGATGCTTGTCTTGAAAGTACTATTCATGAAAAGTCTTTGCTATATGATTTAGTTGTTTAGTTATTATCTTTACCATTGCTTTGAATCACTTCATTCATCTCATATGCTTTACAATAGTATTGATCAAGATTATGATAGTAGCATGTCACTTCAGAAATTATCCTTGTTATCGTTTACCTACTCGAGGGCGAGTAGGAACTAAGCTTGGGGATGCTTGATACGTCTCAAACGTATCTATAATTTCTTATGTTCCATGCTAGTTTTATGACAATACTCACATGTTTTATATACACTTTATATCATTATTATGTTGATAGAGTGCATTTGCTACCCGCATGCACCCATGCATTATACCAATATGCAAGACATATTAACTTGTTTTAGCTCGGTTTCCTAGTAGAACGTGGAATTCTAGTGTACAAAAGTGGTTTTCGAATTTTGATATGAATATTCTTTGATCAAAGTCAACTCAAAAACGTATTTTGCGTTGACTTTTTGAATACTGAGTTGACTTTGACAAAAAAAAAGTTCAAATCAAAATTTGGAAACCACTTTTGTACACTAGAATTCCACGTTCTACTAGGAAACCGAGCTAAAACAAGTTAATATGGCTTGCATATTTGTATAATGCATGGGTGTGTAGCTACCCATGCGGGTGGCAGGCTTCATCCCTTTATGACAATACTCACATGTTTTATATACACTTTATATCGTTTTTATGCATTTTCCAGAACTAACCTATTAACAAGATGCCGAAGCGCCAGTTCCTGTTTTCTGCTGTTTTTGGTTTCAGAAATCTTACACAGGAAATATTCTCGGAATTGGACGAAACAAAAGGCCACATTCTTATTTTTCCAGGGGCTTCACGGAGTCCGAAGGAGAGATGAAGGGGGGCCAAGGGGGCCCCACACCATAGGGGGGCGCGGGCCCAACCCTGGCCGCGCCGCCATGTGGTGAGGGCACCCTGGGACTCCTCCGACTCCGCCCTTTCGCCTATATATTTTGTCCGTCGCGAAAACCCTACCACAATCGACGATATTGCACGAAGAGTTCTGTAGCCGCCGCCATCGCGAAGACAAGTTTCGGGGGACAGAAGTCTCTGTTCCGGCACGCCGCCGGGATGGGGAATTGCCCCCGGAGTCATCTCCATCGACATCACCACCATCTTCATCGCCGTTGGTTTCTCCCATGATGAGGAGGGAATAGATCTCCCCTGAGGCTGAGGGCTCTACCGGTAGCTATGTGGTTCATCTCTCTCTCCCATGGTGTGATCTTTATGTGATCATGAGCTTTGTATCACTATTAATCTATGTGCTACTCTAGTGATGTTATTAAAGTAGTCTATTCCTCCTCCATGATGTAAAGTTGACAGTGTGTGCATCATGTAGTACTTGGCGTAGGTTATGATTATAATCTCTTGTGGATTATGAAGTTAACTATTACTATGATAGTATTGATGTGATCTATTCCCCCTTTCATAGCTATTGTTGACAGTGTGTATGCTATGTTAGTACTCGGTCTAAATTGCAACGGTATTGTCTTGGATTATGATTTGATGAGGATATCCCTATGAATGGTGTTTGTCAAGTACTTGATGAACTTTGAGCGGAGCTTTTGTAGCCACTACATGATTAGTGATTCCAATAGGAGAGTAATTCGAGTAGCACAAGTAAAGAGAAGTTATTTATTTATGTGATCATTGTTGAGAGTGTCCACTAGTGAAAGTATGATCCCTAGGCCTTGTTTCTAAGCATTGAAACACCGTTTCCAACAAGTTCTGCTACATGTTCGCTTGCTGCCATTTTTATTTCAGATTGCAATTACTACTTACAATTATCCATATTACTTGTATTTCACTATTTCTTCGCCGAACTAGTGCACCTATACATCTGACAAGTGTATTAGGTGTTTTGGGGACACAAGAGACTTCTTGTATCTTAATTGCAGGGTTGCTTGAGAGGGATATCTTTGACCTCTACCTCCCTGAGTTCGATAAACCTTGGGTGATTCACTTAAGGGAAACTTGCTGCTGTTCTACAAACCTCTGCTCTTGGAGGCCCAACACTGTCTACAGGAATAGAAGCGTGCGTAGACATCATTGACCCATCCAAGGCAAAGGAACATACCATCAAGAGGAACAACTCAAGCGGGTTCAAGAGTTTGGGCCCAAGATCAAGATCGTGCTACAATTGTGGTGACAAGCACCATTTCATAGCCGAATGTCCCTATGAGCATAGAGAAACTCATGGTGGAAGGCTCATTCCCAAGGACAAGAGAAAAGATTCAAAGCCCCCCAACAAGAAATTCTACAACAAGAGTAAGAAGAACAAGAGGCCATCAAGGATTGTGCTAATGACTAAGGAAGAGTATTCTTCCGATGACAATGATAGTAGTAGTGATGAAGAAGAAACCTCAAAGGAAGTGGCCGCCATTTCCACCACCAATATTCCCTCTTCATCTCTCTTTGAATCCCAGTAACGGCCCGGGATAGCACCTGATGACCCACAAGTATAGGGGGTGTATCGTAGTATCTTCGATAAGTAAGAATGTCGATCCCAACGAGGAGCAGAAGGTGTTGACAAGCAGTTTCGATGAAGGATTCACTGTAAATGCTCACAGACAAGTATTCAGGGGGTTTTGATGTAACGGTTGAATAAAGTACGAGTATGTAAAGTGCGAGAGTGACAATTGCAGCGAGTGGCCCAATCCTTTTTAGCACAAAGGACAAGCCGGTTTGTTTACTTATAATGACCAAACGTTCTCGAGGACACACGGGATTTTAGTCTAGTGCTTTCGCTACATACGGCTAATTAATCTTCATTGTTGTGATAAGTGTTGTGTGGGTGAACCTATGCTAATGTACCGCCCTTCCTAGGACTAATACATACTTGTGATTATACCCCTTGCAAGCATCCGCAACTACAAGAAAGTAATTAAGAATAAATCTAACCACAGCCTTAAACTGCGAGATCCTGCGATCCCTCCCGCATCGATATACTAACGGGGGTTCGAGGTTTCGTCACTCCGGCAACCCCGCAATTAGCAAACGAATACAAGATGCATTCCCCTAGGCCCATAAAGGTGAAGTGTCATGTAGTCGACGTTCACATGACACCACTAGAAGAATAACACCACAACTTAAATATCACACCATTGAATATTACTCAACCATAGTTCACTACTAACATTTAGACTTCACCCATGTCCTCAAGAACTAAACGAACTACTCACGAGACATCATACGGAACATGATCAGAGGTGATATGATGATGAATAACAATCTGAACATAAACTTGGTTCAATGGTTTCACTCAATAGCATCAACAACAAGTAGAGATCGATACCGGGAGAGTTTCCCCTATCAAACAATCAAGATCAAACCCAAATTGCTACGGCGGTGACGGTGTCCAGCGGTGATGACGGCGGTGATGATGGTGGAGATGATGATGATGGTGATGGCGATGATGTCCAGCTCGATGACGGTGACGATGGCGTCGATTTCCCCTCCCGGAGGGAATTTCCCGGCGGATTCCCGCCCGCCGGAGAGCTCTTTTCTCTCTGGTGTTCTCCGCCCCGCAGAGGCGGCTGTAACTCTTCGCGAGGTACCCCTTCTGGCTTAGGTCTTCGGGACGAAGGGTTTGGCGAAGAAAAGGAGGCGAAAGGGGCCGTGGGCCCTCCACACCACATGGCGGCGCGGCCAGGGCTTGGGCCGCGCCGCCCTAGGGTGTGGGCCCACCCTGGCTCCTCCTGGCTCCTCCTTCTGGCTTCTTTCGTCATCTTGAAAAATAGGATTTTTGGTATAATTTCCTTCCAGAGTTGATCTTCCGAAATATTGCGTTCTGACGGTGCTTTTTCCAGCAGAATCCTGGCTCCGGTGCTTGATCTCCCAATAATGATGAAACATGCAAAATAGATGAAATAACATAAGTATTGTGTCCCAATATGAAATATATCAATGAATAACGAGCAAATTATGATATAAAATAGTGATGCAAATTGGACGTATCAACTCCCCCAAGCTTAGACTTCGCTTGTCCCCAAGCGAAGCCGAACTCGATAGACGAGGACCACATGTTTATGGAGTGAAGAGTCGATAAATAAAATACGGACAAGAAGCATCATATTCATTCACACAGGACATTATAGTAAACAACCTCTTATAACTCATATTGAAACAAGTATAAGGTAATCACAAGTAAAGGTGCATGAGAAATCATAATTGGTGATGGCAAACTTCGTTCTTGGTCAGAGAACAATTGATAGATTATATTTATCTCATTGAGCAGCGCTCTCATGTTAAAGTTTATAAGGCACAACTTGCATACTCAATCATAATGGTCTCTTCATAATCATTGATAACTTGCAAAGCTGTATTCATTCAGATAAAACTCATACTAAACAAGAAAGAATAAAAACATGATGAAGTGAATCACAATATAATGGTTTGATCACAACTACTCAAATGCTTGCTTGAGATGGAGGGAAATAGGTTTACTGACTCAACATAAAGTAAAAGACAGGCCCTTCGCAGAGGGAAGCAGGGATTAAATCATGTGCTAGAGCTTTTTCGGTTTTGCAATCATATAGAGATAATAAAAGTAACATTTTGAGAGGTGTTTGTTGTTGTCAACGACTGGTAGCGGGTACTCTAACCCCCTGCCGGACAACCTCCTAAGAGCGGCTCCCATATTATTTTCATTTTGTGTGGCACTCCTTCCAACCTTTCTTTCACAAACCATGGCTAACCGAATCCTCGGATGCCTGCCAACAATCTCATACCATGAAGGAGTGCCTTTTTATTTTAGCTTTATGATGATGATGACACTCCCCCCAACCTTTGCTTACACAAGCCATGGCTAACCGAATCCTCGGGTGCCATCCATCAATCACATACCATGGAGGAGTGTCTATTTAGTTTAATTAATTTGGGACTGGGAATCCCATTGCCAGCTCTTTTTGCAAAATTATTGGATAAGCGGATGAAGCCACTAGTCCATTGGTGGAAGTTGCCCAACAAGATTGAAAGATAAAACACCACATACTTCCTCATGAGCTATAAAACATTAACACAAATAAGAGATACTAAGTTTTGAATTGTTTGAAGGTAGCACATGAAGTATTTACTTGGAATGGCAGAAAATACCATGTAATAGGTAGGTATGGTGGACACAAATGACATAGGTTTGGGTTAAGGTTTGGATGCACGAGAAGTATTCCTTCTCAGTACAGGTCTTTGGCTAGCAAGGTTAATTAGCAAGCATAAGAGTCGAGGGAAACAAACAAATATACATATGATAGAAACAATCATGCATCTTCCTTGTAAGCACAAACAATTTTAACTTCAGAATAATGAGCTATGAGCTAACAAGAAAGACAATGAAACATCTACATGTATTTATCTTTCCTATTTAAACCTCAAAGTGTTGTTGCTATTGACCAATGCTAAGTTTGCCAAAACCAAATAGATTTATTCAATGCTCCCAAAGTGATACCAATACTAACAACAAGATGAATCATAGAGATTGCAAACTAAAATAAGATGTGCAATATGTAAATGATAAGACTTCTCATTAATATTCCATATCGATAACTCACACCAAGGGATACATAGACAACTAAAGGAGAGATACTTCCAAACGCAACCCATCTTATACGATAACTTCCCTATTCATGATATGACACTACTTGACAATAAAAGTAAAAGGTAGTGATAATGTGATACCGCGGCACTCCCCAAGCTTGGAACAAACCAAGGGGATGCCAATACCGATGATGAATTACTCACGAGGAGATGGTGGTGATGAATTCCCGTCATTAGACTTCCAAGGAAGAGGCTCTCCATCAAGAAACGACATCTTGGTCTCGGGAATCCGAAGCGGCAGACACGGCTTATGTATTTAAACCTGTTTTCATACTCACAGCTTTGATTCCGAACGTCATAGAGTTGTGCTTGGAGCTTGTTGGTGGTGTCGTGAAGTGAGAGGATGTCGCTCCAAAGCTTTCCGAGTTTCCTTCTCATGTTCGACAATGAGTTCGGACACAATCCCGTGGAAGATATCCACCTCACGCTCAGCCATCTTCTTGTACTTGAAAACCTCTTGTTCTAGCTTCTCCATCCTCGTCTTCCAGGCTTCCTTCTCCTTTAGGACCCTGGACATCCTTGACCTGCAGTTCTCCTTCAACGAGCAAGCAACTCCTTAGGGTGCATCTTCAGCCTCCTCCACGTACAAGTTGCCAACATCCTTGCTCGGAGTTGTCCTTCGGAGCTTCCGACGAAGACATGGTGGCTCTAGATCCGAAGCAAATCCTGGCAGAAACAACTCGAAACAAAACACGTCGAGAACACGATATACGGACCTCCAGGGGTCCGGGGGATTATATAGCAAAAATTTTCACAACAAACGGAAAGCACCAGATCGAACCAGAGTCGGAAAGGGGCGACGGGGCGGCCAAACCCTAGGTCGGCGCGGGCCCTGGCTAGGCCGCGCCGGCCTATGGTTCCACGCCCTCGTGCGTCCTTTCCACTCCGTTTCGAACTCGTAATTTCTCATATTTTCCAAAAACAGCGAAAATATTGTTCGGAAAGTAAATTGCGTACTTTTCATTACCAATCATGTTACCTATTCAAAGTCGAGTTCTGGCGGACTGTCAATTTGCCCTTTGATGAAAGCTTCCGGTGTTTCCATTTGAATAATATCAACATCAACATTATAGGAATCACCTGAGATATAATGCTTGAGTCTTTGTCCATTCACCACTTGCGTAGCATTGCCTTGGAGAGAGCTAATTTTGATTGCTCCCGAACGATACACCTCCTCGACAACATATGGTCCTTCCCATTTCGAGAGTAATTTCCCTGCAAAGAATCTGAGACGAGACCGATACAATAGGACTTTATCCCCAATATTAAATTCTCTTTTGATAATCCTCCTATCATGCCATTTTTTAACCTTCTCTTTAAAGAGTTTAGCATTTTCATAAGCTTCACTTCTCCATTCATCTAGAGAACTCAATTGTAACAACCTCTTATCACCGGCAAGTTTAGGATCTTTATTTAATTCTCTAACAGCCCAATAAGCTTTGTGCTCTAGTTCTAAAGGTAAATGACAAGCTTTCCCATAAACCATTTTATAGGGTGACATTCCCATGGGATTTTTATAAGCAGTTCTATAAGCCCAAAGTGCATCCTTCAATTTACTAGCCCAATTCTTTCTGGTTTTATTAACGGTCTTTTGCAAAATAGATTTAATCTCTCTATTTGATAATTCTACTTGACCACTAGTTTGAGGATGATAAGCAGAAGCAATTCTATGGTTAATACCATACCTAGCAAGCGTTTTTCTAAAACCTCCATGAATAAAATGAGAACCTCCATCAGTCATAATATATCTAGGCACTCCAAATCTAGGAAAAATAATGTCTAAAAGCATTCTTAAAGAGGTCTCACCATCAAGCACTTTTTGTAGGTATGGCTTCCACCCATTTAGTAACATAATCAACAGCAACAAGTATATGAGTGTTACCTTCGAAGACGGAAAAGGTCCCATGAAGTCAAATCCCCAACAATCAAACGGTTCAATAACAAGAGTATAATTCATTGGCATTTCATTGCGTCCGGAGATATTACCAACCCTTTGGCATTCATCACAAGATAAAATAAACTTTCTCGCATCCTTGAAGAGAGTTGGCCAATAAAAACCTGATTGCAAAACCTTTTGCGCGGTTCTTTCTCCCGCGTGATGTCCTCCATAAGCACTACCATGACATTTACTCAATATCTCTTGTTGTTCATATTCGGGGACACATCTTCGCATAATACCATCCACTCCTTCTTTATATAAGTGTGGGTCATCCCGCAAATAATGCCTCAAATCATAAAAGAATTTCCTCCTTTGCTGAGCTGAAAAGGTTGGAGGCAAGTACTTGGAAACAATAAAGTTAGCATAATCAGCATACCAAGGACTCGTCTCGCGAGCTCACCTTTATTACAGCCAATTGTTCATTTGGAAAACTATCATTAACGAGGAACGAGGATCATAAGCAATATTTTCCAATCTAGACAAATTATCAGCAACAGGATTATCAGCACCTTTCCTATCTACAATATGTAAATCAAATTCTTGCAAATGTAAGTACCCATCTAATAAGCCTCGGCTTAGCATCCTTCTTTGTCATTAGGTATCTAATTGCAAGCATGATCGAGTATGAATAGTAACTTTTGAATCAACAATATAAGATCTGAATTTATCACAAGCAAAGACTACAGACTAATAATTCTTTTTCAGCTTGTAGCATAATTTCTTTGAGCAGCATCAAGAGTTTTACTAGCATAATGAATAACATTCAGTTTTTTATCTACTCGCTGTCCAAGAACAACGCCTACAAAGAAAATCACTAGCATCACACATAATTTCAAATGGTAAATTCCAGTCAGGGGGTTCAACTATAGGAGCAGTTGTTAAGGCTTTCTTAAGAGTTTCAAAAGCTTCCTTACAATCATCATCAAAAACAAATGGTACATCTTTTTGAAGAAGATTAGTAAGAGGCTTTGAAATCTTGGAGAAATCTTTAATAAATCTCCTATAAAACCCAAGCATGACCAAGAACACTACGAATACCTTTAACATCCCTCGGATAGGGCATCTTCTCAATTGCTTCAACTTTAGCCCTATCAACTTCAATACCTCTCTCGAAATTTTATGTCCCAATACAATTCCTTCATTAACCATAAAGTGGCATTTCTCCCAATTAAGAACAAGGTTAGTCTCTTCACATCTCTCGCAAAACTTTATCAAGGTTTCGCAAGCAACTATCAAAAGAATTCCCATAGACGGAAAAATCATCCATGAATACCTCTACAATACTTTCACAAAAACCATGAAAAATAGCGGACATGCATCTTTGAAAAGTAGCGAGAGCATTACATAAACCAAAAGGCATACGCCTATAAGCATAAGTTCCATAGGGACAAGTAAAGGTGGTTTTCTCTTGATCTTTAGCTTTAACGACAATTTGTGAAAACCCGTAATAACCATCAAGAAAGCAAAAATGAGTATTTTTAGACAATCTTTCTAGCATTTGATCAATAAATGGTAAAGGGTAATGATCTTTCTTAGTAACTTTATTAACTTTTCGAAAATCAATGCACATTCTATACCCTACAACTACTCTTTGAGGAATGAGCTCATCATTATCATTAGGCACAACAGTCATACCTCCTTTCTTGGGAACGCAATGCACGAGGACTAACCCATCTACTATCAGCAATAGGATATATAATACCAAGCTTCAAGAAGTCGTAATACCTCATTCCTTACCACTTCCTTCATCTTCGGAATTAGACGACGCCGAGGTTCAACAACGAGCTTTGCATCATCTTCCATATTAATAGCATGTTGGCAAATAGATGGAGAAATCCCCTTCAAATCATCAAGAGTGTAGCCAATAGCTCCTCGGTGTTTCTTCAATATTCCCAATAACCTTTCTTCTTCAAACTCGAAAGCTTAGAACTAATAATAACAGGATATATTTTCTTATCATCAATATGAGCATATTTAAGATTATCGGGTAAAGGCTTTAAATCAAAAACAGGATCTTCCTTTGGTGGCGGTGTTGTACCCAAATCTTCCACTGGTAAATCATGCTTGAGAATAGGTTGGCGAAGAAAAATTTCCTCAAGTTCATCTCTTTCTTTCCTAAAAATTTCACTCTCGCTATCCTCTAAATGTTGCTGCAAAGGATTGTTAGGAACAAGAACAATAGATGCACACTGCTCCATTTTAAAATCATTACTAGGCAAATCAGCTTTATAAGGAGTTTTAGTAAATTTAGAGAAGTTAAACTCATAAGATTCACCAGACAAATTTAGTCAAAATTTTCTCTTTCTTGCAATCTATAATAGCTCCACAAGTATTTAGAAAAGGTCTACCAAAAATAATAGGACAATAATCACTAGCGACAGAACCAAGTACCAAAAAGTCAGCGAGGATATTTAATCTTACCGCATAAGACTTCCACATCTCGAACAATACCAATTGGAGAAATAGTTTCTCTATTAGCCAAGCTGAATAACCACATCAATATCTTCAAGTTCACAAGAATCGATTTCGTGCATAATCTCCGTGTAAAGCTCATAAGGAATAGCACTAACACTTGCACCAATATCACATAATCCATAATAGCAATGATCACCAATTTTAACAGACATCATAGGAACACTAGCTTGTTTGGGTTTATTAGGATGCGAAACAATATTAGAAGCATCTTCACAGAAAATAATATGACCATCCTCAACATTTTCGAGTCACAAGATCTTTAACTATTGCAATAGCGAGGTTCAATTTTTATTTGTTCTTCGGAGTTCTACGGGTTTCTTTTCACTTTTATGAACCGCACTATTTATAACAGAGTACTCCTTCATTTTAGCGAGGAAAGGAGTTTTTTCAATATAAACTTCAGGAATAACATGATCAGCAGTTTCAACTACAGCACATTTATTAATAGATGAATCAGTTTTATCTTTATATGGTTCATGATACTTATCAAAATTCTTCTTTGGCAATTCATAATGAGAGGCAAAAGCTTTATAAAGATTTACAGCAACTTGAGAATCAAGACCATATGTAGCACTTATATTACGAAATAAATCGGTATCCATAAAAGCTTCAATGCATTTATAATCATAAATTATACCCGATTCTCTATCCTTGTCGTTCTCCCATCCTTCGGTATTTTCTTGGATTCGATCAAGAAGGTCCCTTTTAAACTCTTCTTTGTTGCGTGTAAATGATCCGGAACAAGAAGTATCCAGCAAGGTCTTGTCTTGAAAAGAAAGTCTTGCATAGAAATTATCAATAATAACATTACCGGGAAGCTCATGAATGGGGCATTTGAGCATTAAAGACTTCAATCTCCCCACGCTTGGGCAATACTCTCTCCATCATGAGGCCAAAAATTATATATGCGATTCCGATCCTTATGAATTTCACTTGGAGGATAGAACTTAGAATAAAACCGGGGCACAATATCATTCCATTCAAGAGAATCCCCATTATCCGAGTAATTTATACCAATGCGCCGCCTTACCGGACAGCGATAAGGAGAATAATTTCTTCCTCACTTCATCCATAGCAATACCTGCACATTTGAATAACCCGCATAATTCATGCAAAAACGAGTAAATGATCACCGGGGTGGACAGTTCCATCCCCTTCATAGCGGTTATCCATAACACGTTCAATAATTTTCATAGGTATTTTATATGGTATTACTTCCTCACTCAGCGCCTCGTCTACTACCGTTGCGGTAGTAGTAGATTTCCCAAATAGAAAATGAAGAGAAGATCTCTCCATAATGACTTATAGCAACGAGCGAAATAAAATCAGCACAACAAGTAAAGGTTTTCCTTACCAATTCCACTTACCAATAGCGCTTCACTCCCCGGCAACGGCGCTGGAAAATAGTCTTGATGACCCACAAGTATAGGGGGTGTATCGTAGTATCTTCGATAAGTAAGAATGTCGATCCCAACGAGGAGCGAGAAGGTGTTGACAAGCAGTTTCGATGAAGGATTCACTCGTAAATGCTCACGGACAAGTATTCGGGGGTTTTGATGTAACAGTTGAATAAAGTACGAGTATGTAAAGTGCGAGAGTGACAATTGCAGCGAGTGGCCCAATCCTTTTTAGCACAAAGGACAAGCCGGTTTGTTTACTTATAATGACCAAACGTTCTCGAGGACACACGGGATTTTAGTCTAGTGCTTTCGCTACATACGGCTAATTAATCTTCATTGTTGTGATAAGTGTTGTGTGGGTGAACCTATGCTAATGTACCGCCCTTCCTAGGACTAATACATACTTGTGATTATACCCCTTGCAAGCATCCGCAACTACAAGAAAGTAATTAAGAATAAATCTAACCACAGCCTTAAACTCGAGATCCTGCGATCCCTCCCGCATCGATATACTAACGGGGTTCAGGTTTCGTCACTCCGGCAACCCCGCAATTAGCAAACGAATACAAGATGCATTCCCCTAGGCCCATAAAGGTGAAGTGTCATGTAGTCGACGTTCACATGACACCACTAGAAGAATAACACCACAACTTAAATATCACACCATTGAATATTACTCAACCATAGTTCACTACTAACATTTAGACTTCACCCATGTCCTCAAGAACTAAACGAACTACTCACGAGACATCATACGGAACATGATCGGAGGTGATATGATGATGAATAACAATCCGAACATAAACTTGGTTCAATGGGTTCACTCAATAGCATCAACAACAAGTAGAGATCGATACCGGGAGAGTTTCCCCTATCAAACAATCAAGATCAAACCCAAATTGCTACGGCGGTGACGGTGTCCGACGGTGATGACGGCGGTGATGATGGTGGAGATGATGATGATGGTGATGGCGATGATGTCCGGCTTCGATGACGGTGACGATGGCGTCGATTTCCCCTCCCGGAGGGAATTTCCCGGCGGATTCCTGCCCGCCGGAGAGCTCTTTTCTCTCTGGTGTTCTCCGCCCCGCAGAGGCGGCTGTAACTCTTCGCGAGGTACCCCTTCTGGCTTAGGTCTTCGGGACGAAGGGTTTGGCGAAGAAAAGGAGGCGAAAAGGGCCGTGGGCCCTCCACACCACATGGCGGCGCGGCCAGGGCTTGGGCCGCGCCGCCCTAGGGTGTGGGCCCACCCTGGCTCCTCCTGGCTCCACCTTCTGGCTTCTTTCGTCATCTTGAAAAATAGGATTTTTGGTATAATTTCCTTCCGAGTTGATCTTCCGAAATATTGCGTTCGACGGTGCTTTTTCCAGCAGAATCACGGCTCCGGTGCTTGATCTCCCAATAATGATGAAACATGCAAAATAGATGAAATAACATAAGTATTGTGTCCCAATATGAAATATATCAATGAATAACAGCAAATTATGATATAAAATAGTGATGCAAATTGGACGTATCAGCACCCCTATTAGATTTGTTTGTTTCTTTTCTTCTTTTGCATCATCATGGCATCATGCACGCATCACATCCATGTTTTAAACAAAATAAAATAATTTTAACTAAAAACTATTTTGTTTTCGCCTCTCATATGGTTTATATAATAAACCACCTCTTCTCTTTTTCTTCTAACAAAATCCTAACCCCTCTCTTGGGCCCTCCCTCTCTTATCTTTTCTTTTAATAAAAACCCCTCACCCTTCCCGGGCCTTCCTCATCTCTCTCTATCTTTTCTTGGCCTTCTCTCTTTCCCCACCGGCGGCCCACCTCTTCTCTCTTTGGCCCAGTCCACCTCCTGGCCCGTACCTCTTCGAGAGGAACTCCTCCTCACGTTGTCGTCTTCTCCCCAGGGAGCGAGCACACAAGGTGCGTGAGGCAGTGGTCCTCCACCACCACAACCACCGCACCAACCCTCCTCCACCTGCTCCCCTCCTTTATCTCCTCTCCAAACCCTAGACCTCCTCTCTTCCTCCCTCAGCGCCGCCATCTCCTTCCCCTCTCCCCGTTCTCTTTTTCTCTGTGAACGAAACCAAGAGGAAACCCCACAGTACCTTCTCCACTCACCATGGCGCCGCCGCCCCAGAGCATCCCTCACCGAACCGAGGGCACCAGAAGTTCCGCCTTGTCGTCCTCTTCATCCCTGTGCAAGGAATTGAGCTCGGACGCCCCCAATCGCTGTCGATTTCGCCGTTTCTTCTTCAACTCCGGCGGCCAATTCTCCGAATTCCGGCAGCCACTGTCGTCGTCTGCCCGACCTGAGCACAGGTTGAGCCTCAGCGCGTTGCGGCGCATCCCCTGCACCTCCTCCCCTCCCCCTTTGCTTCCGGTTTCCCCTTCTTCACCATGTGCCGGCCTCCTTCTCCGCAGGACCTCACCGCCGGCAAGGCTCCGGTGATCCCCTGGCGTTGGCTCCACCACCATCCGGTTCCCCACGTTCAGCCGCACCCCCGCCACCATCTCGCCCATCCTGGCTCGCCCCATCTCCGCCATTCCCGAGCCCGTCTGCAAGCATCCGCCATGGCCCCGAGCTCCGCTGTGGTCGAGTTCAAAAGGAAGTGCCCCCGTTTCCCTTCAACATTCACACAGTAGCCTGGCTGGTTAGCTCCTTGATCCATCACGCTGCAGATCCTGTGCTCAAAACCCAAGGGAGGCATATTAATCTCCACTTTTTGTTTCACCTTCAGATCTGTTGATGGGCTTCGACCCAGATCCATCCTCGCAGGCCAGCATGCCAGGCTGCATCTCCTCACCGGTCCGGGCCACCAGCACCACCTCGCCCGACGCGGCAGGTAGCAGCCCAACACGTTCAGATTCCCTCATCTATTTTATTTTTGTTTATCTCTCTTTTGCAAAATGGTTTAAATCTTATCTCCTAAACCCTAACTCGAAATAGAAAGTGTTATATATGAAAATTGTTCAGAAAAATCCAATGAACATGAATATGCCATTCATGCTTGCTGTTGCATCATGTTTCATATAATTTCGTGATAGTTTGCATTATCACCTAATAGATAACATATGGAATATGTGGGATATTGTATAAATGTTGTCCCGGTTCCATTTAACTTTGAAGTAGCTCACCCTTGCCATGCTACTGCCATGCTAATCAACACTTAACTTTGCCGGTAGAAAATGCAACTCCAACCTAATTTGTTTGTCCGGGGTTCCGACTCCGATTAATATGGATAAGTGCATCGCATCATCCTTGCCATGTCATGCATGCATATCATCTTGAGCATGCCGATTCTTCTTCGTAGTAGTAAGACTTGCATACGTTGTGTGTTCCAGCATTTGCTTCTTCCCGGATAGGATCGCGAAGTGGTGTTGTGAGATACGACAAGTTCTCCGGATGTCCCTCGGCAAGCTTTAACAGGCAAGCATTTCCCCTATACTCCTGTCCCTGCAGGGGTCGCTCACCTATTTTATTTTGCCTTCTCCCTCATGCTATCCTTAAGTTACGTTCTTGTCACGTGTCCCTTCCACCTGTTACCTCAAGCAGCCCATATTGCCACCACCACCTCCTACGGCTATTGTTTGGTTATCGGGTCTGCCTTGCGAGTCGTAGTGCATGCTAGTGCTGTTTTATCTCGTTACCATTTTTGTTATCTTATCGGGTTATAGGTTGGGAAGAATCATGGTTACTTTAGTTGTTGATAATTGTTTAGCGGAGGCATCGGTGGGTCAGCTGATCGTTTTGTGACGGCTCACTTGTGTTTCCTAACTATTTTAGGACCCGAGTTCTTGTTATCTGTTCCGAGACTGAGCGCTCTAACCACACGTGGGTATGCTTACCAGGTCTCCCCTCGACCACTGCCGGAATCTACAGCTTTGTCCAGTGGCCACAACTAGTTTGGATGTTTGTTTTGTTTCTCCCGGGCGTGCAAGCTTGTTTCTTTGTGGTCAGATGATATGATGTTACTTTTGGGGAAGCCATGTGTGCCTTGTATCCCCGTTGTCTCTTGCACCTCCGTAGGTGCGGTCCGCATTGTTAAGAGGTCATCCTCTAGTGGGCTCTGATCCTCTTAGCCGTTCTCGCAACAGCTAGGTCCGCGTCGGAGTTTCGATCGGGCTCTGAAACGGGTTAAACTTAGTTAGGTGGCTTCCTGGACATTGTTGTAGTGAAGGAGAGTGCGTGTCGTGATATCCACCTGTCGTAAGTGGGTTGATCGTGCGTGTGGGCACATTTGGTCACCCCCGCGAGGTTACAATCTTATCGATAAGCCGTGTCCGCGGTTATGGACGACTTGGAGCTGTATGACTCGACCATAGACAACTTACACCTGTTGTTTCAATCATAATAACTTGCATAGTAAGATAGCACAACTCAAATAATAACTGGTTAAAACTTGACAACCGTGTGAGTGCCTTTGTAAGTACTTCTTTGCGAAGGGGGAACGCATCGGCTGTGTTATATTTGCAGAGTATAGAACTGTTAGTTGTGCGCTCTCTCACCTTCTCTGATAGACGAATGTTGTAGAGTGTCTCTATAGGTTTTTTAGTGCTTGCGCTGCCGCTTAACTCCACCATATTGCCTATGACGTTCCTCTTGCGTCCTCTAAGTCCCCTGCGTGCCTCAAGTACAAAGGACGATCGAGTTGACGAATGCTTATACGTCTTGAAGTCTTGTTAAGTACGAACCCGTACTTATTGTCGCTTCTACGGGATATAACCGGGCAGGTATGAAGATATGTTCGATGAAGACGACGTTAGCGAGGTTACCCTTCCGGCTTGGCTCAGGCGGGGTTATGGACGCCACTGGTTATCTTCAGGACTCTTAGTCCAATTTGTATCTTGTCCGTACTTGGACGTATTTGATCTTCTGTATGATTTGGATCTTTGTATTGTATATTTGTATCTTGACTTGTTGGAGTCATTGTTGTAATATATGTTTCTTGTGGGCTTTATTGTAATCCTGTTGTAATGTTACCGCTCGTGTTAATTCCTCCGGCATCACGTGTGTGATTTGTCGCGCACGTCGTGTCGGAGGGCGTCTCTGGATCGATATCGTGCGGATTTTGGCGGGTTCGCTGGAATCCTCATGGTACCGGTTCCGGGGCGTCACAAGTTGGTATCAGAGCCTCAGGTTGACGGTACCCCACTAGTCCAGCCTGTAGGATAACCTTGCCAACGGACGTTGTTGTGTCTAGTATCAAAACTATTTTCTTAAATTCGTTGGATTCATCTGATTAGCTCTGTTTTTCTCCTTACCTCTATTCTTTCTCATCTTATGTTTGCGAGTTTTGAGTCTTCTCTCTTATCTGAGTTTTCTGAGTCTTAGGTCTCTACGCGGGTTGGACGATCTATGCCTTAACCTAATAGGATCGATCTTCGGAGGTCTCGATGAAAGCGCATCATCGACAGCGGAACAACGACTTCTTGTTAGTGGTGTCGCCCGATCAGCATGGAGCAAGAACTCTTGTTAGTGGTATCGAGGAGATCGACACGCCGCCTGAAGATCCAATAGTTCACCTCTCTTCCCCCGTACCTGGACGTGGGATCTCGGGGCGCGATCCCTTGTTAGTGGTGTCGATTGTAACGGCCCGGGATAGCACCCCTATTAGATTTGTTTGTTTCTTTTCTTCTTTTGCATCATCATGGCATCATGCACGCATCACATCCATGTTTTAAACAAAATAAAATAATTTTAACTAAAAACTATTTCATTTTCCCCTCTCATATGGTTTATATATTAAACCTCCCCTTCTCTTTTTCTTCTAACAAAATCCTAACCCCTCTCTTGGGCCCTCCCTCTCTTATCTTTTCTTTTAATAAAAACCCCTCACCCTTCCCGGGCCTTCCTCATCTCTCTCTATCTTTTCTTGGCCTTCTCTCTTTCCCCACCGGCGGCCCACCTCTTCTCTCTTTGGCCCAGCTCCACCTCCCGGCCCGTACCTCTTCGAGAGGAACTCCTCCTCACGTTGTCGTCTTCTCCCCGGGAGCGAGCACACAAGGTGCGTGAGGCGGTGGTCCTCCACCACCACAACCACCGCACCAACCCTCCTCCACCTGCTCCCCTCCTTTATCTCCTCTCCAAACCCTAGACCTCCTCTCTTCCTCCCTCAGCGCCGCCATCTCCTTCCCCTCTCCCCGTTCTCTTTTTCTCTTGTTGTGACATTCATGTGGAAAATTCAAATTTAAATTTTTCATGAGGTTTGGTGTAGTTTGATGTGTTGAAGTGATGCCTACTTTGGTATAATTGTGCACTTCGTCCACAAATGAGCATTTGTTTTTTATGTATGTTGAAAAAATGACTAACATGCCATAACGCCGCCCCAGAGCACCCCTCGCCGAACCGAGGGCACCAGAAGTTCCGTCTCGTCGTCCTCTTCATCCCTGTGCAAGGAATTGAGCTCGGACGCCCCCAATCGCTGTCGATTTCGCCGTTTCTTCTTCAACTCCGCGGCCAATTCTCCGAATTCGGCAGCCCACCGTCGTCGTCCGCCCGACCCGAGCACAGAGTTGAGCCTCGCCGCGTGGCGGCGCATCCCCGCACCTCCTCCCCTCCCCTTTGCTTCCGGTTTCCCCTTCTTCACCATGTGCCGGCCTCCTTCTCCGCAGGACCTCACCGCCGGCAAGGCTCCGGTGATCCCCGGCGTTGGCTCCACCACCATCCGGTTCCCCACGTTCGGCCGCACCCCCGCCACCATCTCGCCCCATCCCGGCTCGCCCCATCTCCGCCATTCCCGAGCCCGTCCGCAAGCATCCGCCATGGCCCCAAGCTCCGCCGTGGTCGAGCTCAAAAGGAAGTGCCCCCGTTTCCCTTCAACATTCACACGAGTAGCTCGGCCGGTTAGCTCCTTGATCCATCACGCTGCGGATCCCGTGCTCAAAACCCAAGGGAGGCATATTAATCTCCACTTTTTGTTTCACCTTCGGATCCGTTGATGGGCTTCGACCCAGATCCATCCTCGCGAGCCAGCGTGCCGGCTGCATCTCCTCACCGGTCCAGGCCACCGGCACCACCTCGCCCGACGCGGCGGTAGCAGCCCAACACGTTCGGATTCCCTCATCTATTTTATTTTTGTTTATCTCTCTTTTGCAAAATGGTTTAAATCATATCTCCTAAACCCTAACTCGAAATAGAAAGTGTTATATATGAAAATTGTTCAGAAAAATCCAATGAACATGAATATGCCATTCATGCTTGCTGTTGCATCATGTTTCATATAATTTCGTGATAGTTTGCATTATCACCTAATAGATAACATATGGAATATGTGGGATATTGTATAAATGTTGTCCCGGTTCCATTTAAACTTGAAGTAGATCACCCTTGCCATGCTACTGCCATGCTAATCAACATTTAACTTTGTCGGTAGAAATGCAACTCCAACCTAAATTGTTTGTCCGGATTCCGATTCCGATTAATATGGATAAGTGCATCGCATCATCCTTGCCATGTCATGCATGCATATCATCTTGAGCATGCCGATTCTTCTTCGTAGTAGTAAGACTTGCATACGTTGTGTGTTCCAGCATTTGCTTCTTCCCGGATAGGATCGCGAAGTGGAGTTGTGAGATACGACAAGTTCTCCGGATGTCCCTCGGCAAGCTTTAACAGGCAAGCATTTCCCCTATACTCCTGTCCCTGCAGGAGTCGCTCACCTATTTTATTTTGCCTTCTCACTCATGCTATCCTTAAGTTACGTTCTTGTCACGTGTCCCTTCCACCTGTTACCTCAAGCAGCCCATATTGCCACCACCACCTCCTACGGCTATTGTTTGGTTATCGGGTCTGCCTTGCGAGTCGTAGTGCATGCTAGTGCTGTTTTATCTCATTACCGTTTTTGTTATCTTATCGGGTTATAGGTTGGGAAGAATCATGGTTACTTTAGTTGTTGATAATTGTTTAGCGGAGGCATCGGTGGGTCGACTCGATCGTTTTGTGACGGCTCACTTGTGTTTCCTAACTATTTTAGGACCCGAGTTCTTGTTATCCGTTCCGAGACCGAGCGCTCTAACCACACGTGGGTATGCTTACCGGTCTCCCTCGACCACTGCCGGAATCTACAGCTTTGTCCAAGTGGCCACAACTAGTTTGGATGTTTGTTTTGTTTCTCCCGGCGTGCAAGCTTGTTTCTTTGTGGTCGATGATATGATGTTACTTTTGGGGAAGCCATGTGTGCCTTGTATCCCCGTTGTCTCTTGCACCTCCGTAGGTGCGGTCCGCATTGTTAAGAGGTCATCCTCTAGTGGGCTCTGATCCTCTTAGCCGTTCTCGCAATGGCCTAGGTCCGCGTCGGAGTTTCGATCGGGCTCGAAACGGGTTAAACTTAGTTAGGTGGCTTCCTGGACATTGTTGTAGTGAAGGAGAGTGCGTGTCGTGATATCCACCTGTCGTAAGTGGGTTGATCGTGCGTGTGGGCACATTTGGTCACCCCTGCAGGGTTACAATCTTATCGATAAGCCGTGTCCGCGGTTATGGATGACTTGGAGCTGTATGACTCGACCATAGACAACTTACACCTGTTGTTTCAATCATAATAACTTGCATAGTAAGATAGCACAACTCAAATAATAACTGGTTAAAACTTGACAACCGTGTGAGTGCCTTTGTAAGTACTTCTTTGCTAAGGGGGAACGCATCGGCTGTGTTATATTTGCAGAGTATAGAACTGTTAGTTGTGCGCTCTCTCACCTTCTCTGATAGACGAATGTTGTAGAGTGTCTCTATAGGTTTTTTAGTGCTTGCGCTGCCGCTTAACTCCACCATATTGCCTATGACGTTCCTCTTGCGTCCTCTAAGTCCCCTGCGTGCCTCAAGTACAAAGGACGATCGGTTGACGAATGCTTATACGTCTTGAAGTCTTGTTAAGTACGAACCCGTACTTATTGCTTGCTTCTACGGGATATAACCGGGCAGGTATGAAGATATGTTCGATGAAGACGACGTTAGCGAGGTTACCCTTCCGGCTTGGCTCGGGCGGGGTTATGGACGCCATCGGTTATCTTCGGGACTCTTAGTCCAATTTGTATCTTATCCGTACTTGGACGTATTTGATCTTCTGTATGATTTGGATCTTTGTATTGTATATTTGTATCTTGACTCGTTGGAGTCATTGTTGTAATATATGTTTCTTGTGGGCTTTATTGTAATCCTGTTGTAATGTTACCGCTCGTGTTAATTCCTCCGGCATCACGTGTGTGATTTGTCGCGCACCTCGTGTCGGAGGGCGTCTCTGGATCGATATCGTGCGGATTTTGGCGGGTTCGCTGGAATCCTCATGGTACCGGTTCCGGGGCGTCACAATCCCCCAATGAGAACCCTCACATCAAGAATGCACATTGTTTCATGGCAAGGTCCTCCTTGGACACATCTATTGTGCTATCAACTCAAGAAGAATACACATCTGGGGATGATGATGATGATGAAACTTCCAATGGATTGGTTGCTCTTGCTTCCCTCTCCAACAACTCTTCATCACCAATTGAATCCCCCAATGAGGATATTCAAATGAAGGAAGAAAGTTGCCTCATGGCTAAATCTTTCGAGGTATCATCCCCTAACCCCTCTATGCCTAACATATCAAATTCTCTAGGGGTTGATCATGCTAGCTTCAAAATGAAACAAGAAATGCTTGATTTAGATGAGTTCATTCTTAACTTGAAAGGTGACACTAAAAAACATGTTTCGTCTCTCATGATTTGTCTAGCTCAACTAGATGATACCCTTGATAAAAAAAGTCAAACAGAAAGAGAGGATTCTCTTGAAATAAATGCTCTAAAAATTGCCCTTGAGGAAGGACAAGAAACTATACCTTTTCTTTAAAAGAGGCTAGAAACTCTTGAAGAGCCTCAAGATGAAATTTCTAAGCTTACTAAAGAGAGAGATCGTGCTAGGGCTAAGGCAAAAGTGCTCAAAAAGGAAAAGGCCAAATTTGGTGTTGATCATGAGAAACTTGTGAAGGATCTAGATGAACTAGACAAGGCTCACAAAGGCTTGAAGAGTGAACACTCTCTCCTATCCAAGTCTAATGAGAAACTTCAAATTAGGCTTGCTAAATATGATGTGCCTAGCTCCTCTACCTCTACTTGTGATTATGCAAATATTGTTGAGGAAAATGCTAGGTTAAAGGATCAACTTGCTAAGGCCTCCTCTCCCCAAAGTAAGTTATCTTTAGATGACCTTTTGAGTAAGCAAAGGTCAAACAATGGGAAGGAGGGTCTTGGCTATAATGCCAAGGCAAAGAAGGCAAACAGGAAGAAGGCCAAGCTTGCACAAGAAAAGAAGAAAGTGGTCATTAATGATGATGCACCAAAGGCTAAAACCTTGGTTGATGATAATGCGGGAATTGCTAACCCTCACTATGTTTTATTTAAAGATTATTATGGTGATGTTTATGCAAAATATGTAGGCCCTTATGATGTCTATATTGCTTGGTCTATTTGGGTCCCAAAGACCCTTGTTGCTAACAAAAGAGGACCTATTGAAAAATGGGTACCTAAATCCAAGAATTGATCTCATGTAGGACTATGCCGCCGGAGGTTCGAAATGGGTGCTTGATAGTGGATGCACAAGTCATATGACCGGCGGTAAGGATCTCGTCAAGGAGTTGAGGCCTAACCTTCTTGATATCACCGTCTCCTTTGGCGATAATTCAACATCCGAGGTATTGGGTTTTGGAAAGGCTGTGGTTGCACACAACATTACTCTTGTGGATGTCATGCTTGTCAAAACCCTTTGTTACAATTTGTTATCCGTTTCCGCCCTTGGAAAGATGGGTTTCGCCGTCTTTATTGATAATGATATTGTGGTCCTCTTGTGAAGCAAGACTCTAAAAGTTGCTTTCATTGGGTATCGCGAAAATAACTTGTATGTGGTGGACTTTTTGAGGGCCACCACGACAAGTGCGATGTGCATATTCGGAAAGGCGGATGTGGGTTGGTTGTGGCATCGCCGCTTGGCCCATGTCAACATGAGAACTTTGCAAAGTCTTCACAAGGGGAACCATATTGTGGGACTAATGGAAAATATGTCTTTTGCCAAAGATCATGTTTGTAAGGCTTGTGTTGAAGGCAAAATGCATGACTCTTTGCACCCAAGCAAGACTATTATCTCTTCCAAGAGGATCTTGGAGCTCCTTCATGTGGATCTCTTTGGTCCTACCACTCATGCAAGTCTTGGTGCGAAGAAATATTGCTTGGTGATTGTTGATGACTATTCAAGATATACTTGGGTCTATTTTCTCAAGAAGAAAGATGAGACTCAACAAATCTTCATTGACTTTGCCACCGGGGTGCAACGACAACACAACCTCCTTATATTGGTAATAAGAAGTGACAACGGCTCCGAGTTCAAGAACTACACACTCAATGATTTTCTTAGTGTTGAGGGGATAAGACATCAACAAAATGGTGTTGCGGAGAGGAAGAACCGGACTCTTATGGATATGGCAAGATCTATATGGCAGAGTACAAATCCCGCTATAATTTTTGGGCCGAAGCCAACTCCACCGCTTGCCACTCTTCTAACAGGCTCTATCTCTGTAAGGGCTTGAACAAGACTCCATATAAAATACTCACCGGCAACAAGCCTAATATCTCATACTTCAAGGTGTTCGGGTGTAAGTATTTCTATAAAATCAAAGGAGTTCTAAATTTGCTCCTAAAGCTTTGGAGGGTATATTTGTTGGTTACGGTGCCGAATATCACACTTATAGAGTCTTTGATATACCTTCCAAGATTATCATCGAATCTTGTAGTGTGAAGTTCGAGGAAAATGATGGCTCCCAAGTGGGGCAAGTTGATGCTTACGCGAGTGATGAAATACCTCAAGATGCCATAGTAAGAATGGGTGTGGGATTTTTCCGCCCCATTGAGGGACACAGTGTGGCGTCTCGGGGAGGACTATGCTCTACTATGGTGGATCACTCATCTTCTCAACATCAACAAACTCCATCTCTTGAAGCTAATGATGCACCAACCCAAGAACAAGAACAAGACTCTCCCTCTAGTGTGCAAGATCAAGGATAAGATCAATCTAGGATTCATGATGGATCCGATGAGTATCCATTCAATATTCTCCTCTCACCGAATAATGTCAAAGATCGAGAACATGATGATCAACACTCTCAAGAAATTGAGGAAGCTCATGTTGAAGGTCAAGACTGGGACCCAAACGGTCAAGTTGATCAAGTGATACCTCCAAGGCCTAGAAGAACCAAGGAGGAGATCGCGGCCCATCGTCTTGCAAGAAGAGATAGGAACTTAGAAATTCTTGAACACACTCATGAGAAGTTCATAAGTGATGTAAGAGGAAGAGTTTCCACAGGAAGGCAATTGGCTAACTTTAGCAATCATCATGCTTATATCTCCTTAGTGGAATCCAAGAAAGTGTTGACTGCCAAAACCCACCGGCGGGCAGCGGCCTGTCAACACGGTAGAGCCGGGAAGAGCCTAGAGCTGCGGCTGGCTGAGACCCCTCCGAGCGACGGCCCGCAATGCTCTTCTGGTCACACGCGGCGATGCGAAGTGCAAGGGCGTGCCACCTGACCTATACCCGGTCGGGAAGGTGATGGGGATGCCTCGCTTAGTTCCTGCATGGCATACACGTAAACATTAAATAGAGCCTCGATCGGCTCTCAGGTTATACTGTGAATCGGCTCAAAGAGCCGATCCACCCATGATTCGTGCGGGGTGCACGAATACTTGGTGATCCTGCTTGATCAAGATGAAGCTAATGAGATCTACGACGATTTAGGGTTTTCACCGCATAATCGGATCATCCTACTCCGGAGTTGGGCCTCGCGGCCACGTACGGTACCGTAAGCCGATCCTAAACAAGGCCAAAAAACCAACATGACGTTGATCCTCGGAACATCCTGTTTAGGACTTGCGAACGCCACCCTACGTGCCACTCGGATCCTCCCCCTTTGTAAGGCCTAACTATTGCGGATATTAAACTAATCCTTGCGAGCAAGGAGCAATCGTAACGGATCGGATCTACTAAATAATGAACAAGCAGGGTGCCGCCCCCACACTCGAGGTAGGTGTGAGGGCGGCTAGACATGCAAGGGTTGCACTACGTAAGCATGTTATACGAAGAACTATGCTAACCCTAACACATCTATGATAACTACGTTGCCCGCCATCAAAAACGCTTCGATACGGGCAACGCATGAACAACGTGGAGCTTGTGTCTGCCTAGATCGCAAGATGCGATCTAGGCAGCATGTCGCTTACCTGATTGAAACCCTCGAGAAGAAGGAGTTGGCGATGCGCCGAGATTGGTTTGTTTTGGGGTGAACGTTGTGTTGTTGTTTATTCCATAAACCCTAGATACATATTTATAGTCCAGGGGACTTTCTAATGTGGGCGTGCACTAAACCGTGCACGAGTAAGATTCTATCTCTAAACTAAGATGCGATCTAATATGTTACGGATACACGGGCAATTAAGCCCAACTTGGTACAAAAGGCCGATCCACGTATTCCTTCTATAGATATATTTCTTCAAACCATCTTGATCGCGGCCCACCTCTGACTCGGTCAAATTCTGGTGATAACACATGCCCCCCTGGTTTTGGAATTGGTAATTCCAAAATCACTCTGCTTTCTTTCGTCGGGTCATGTCGTGGCGAGCCGTCGCGAGTATCCTTCATCATGATGCCTTGCCTTCTCAACTTCTCCGCGTGATCCGGCAGCTTTTTTTTTCTTTAGGCACCACTTCCTCGAAAGCTGCCGTGGCATTGAATTTCCACTATATCCCCTTTTATTTAACCGCTGCGAACAGTTCCCCTCGCATCTCCTTCGCATTAGCACTCCAAAAGCCCTCCTCGCCACCATGTCTTCTTCCTCCTCTCGCTCCATCGGATCCTTCCGGCCAGCTCCTCCACCTCCCGAGAGCCGACGCCGCAGTACAACCCGGCGGAGGTCCACGCGAGAACACCCGCCGCGCCATTGCGGCCGGGGAGGAGTCGAGACCACGACTTCTCCATCGCGGTCCGAAGACGACCAATCCTCGACGGACGGGGAGGGCGACCTCCGCTTCCTCGCCATTGGGGAAACGGAGGAGGAGAGCGACGACGACAGCTTCTCCTGCGACTTCACCTCTCCCGAGGAGGAGGAGGAGCAGGAAGAGGAGGAGGATGACACCTCCTCCGACGAGCCGCCGGCCAAGCGGTTCTGCCCCTGGCCGGGCAACCTCAGCGATTTCGACAGCGACGATGACGCTGACGAAGAAGATGAGGACAATGAGGGCCCGATCGGCGGCCACTGGAGCGACGACGAGCCCGCCGGAACCAGCGTCGACAGCGGCGACGACGGTGACGACGAGGGCAGTGATGGCCCGTAGATAGGACCTCTAGAATAGGGCCAGTAGTAGTAGATGGGGTCATGCATCCCCTAGTATTTCCTTTTGAGAGCAATCAGCTCTTTATGTAAGAAATCTCGCCTGTCAATGAAGAACTTTTCCCCAAATTGATTTTGCCGATTTCTTCTGAGTTTAATTTAGCCGATTCCCTCTTCTACTGACCTTGCCGATTCGCCCCCTTTGCCAATGCGAATTGAGCCGATAGCACCGCATCGGTTCTTTGAAATCCACCTTTCCCTTCTTCAACTGATGATTCTCTAAATCTGGTGGAAAGTGCAGGATTTTCAGGGAAACCTTTGAACTTTTCCAACCAAATACAATAATCCTCTTCAGTACTCATCATTATGAAGAAGGTTGCAATGAAGGAGCAGCCGATGGTATCCCCATCGGCTCTTTAAACAGAGTAAAACAGAGCATCCATCAGACCTGCTGCCCCCGAGCCTTGCTCGAGCCCGCTGCCCCCCGAGCCTTACTTGAGGCGAGAATGTCAGAGAGAATGCGCCAAAGCCGATCCTCTTTCTTCCTCAGATAGCCGATAATCTTCCGTTTCAGCTGAACTAGCCCCAGAGATTGGAAATTCTCGACAAAAGTTCGAGAGACCCGGATCGGCTCGAAGCTGCTGAAGAAATTCCCTCGAAGCAACAGAAGGCACCACCGTTGGCCTGGATTTGGTGGATACTCGATAAACATCGCATAATTCCACTAAAGTCGATGGCTGCGCATCGGCTGTTTCTCAATTCTGAAGTCGATGCCCTTGCATCGGCTGTAAAAATTTTTTTTTTTTTACCGGCCGATTCTCTCCTATCGGCCCCCAGTATTTCATTGCACACATGTACCTCTGCATCTGCTCCCGTGTTTAGGTGCCCCCCGAGCCGAATCTGTTAAAGAATGGCAGATATCGGCTCTGTAATTCGCACGTCGGCTCCTGATAGGGTCAAGGGCAAACACAAGTAGAACATGTGGTGAGGATAATTTTGGCCGATTGCCGAGATCGGCCTCCATAATGATTGGAGCGCTGACTGAAGGCTCTGTAATGTCCCTTCATAGATCTTTGGGGCCGATCACAAGGATCAGCCTCGCCAAATTGCACGTCGCTTCGCTTCAACTACATGGTCAGGCCAGTGGATAAAACCAGCTTAACCCTTCCCTTTGTCACATCGATGCGTTCGCGATCGTCTAAGTTGATGCTCGAGAGGGGTTCTTAGCCTCGCTGCTTCCCATGCGTTCATGCCGGCCCGTTGAAACTTCGAGCTGAATCATCGGCCCGGACGACCTCTACCTCGTCTCCATCCCACTCGTATTATGCATTGGTGCATCGTGGAAGGAATACGGCGGTTGGCGTGGATCCAATCTCTTCCCAGCAGACACGACATAACCGCTCGTGCTATCGACGATGAAGAACGTTGTAGGGATAGTTTTCCTTCCTACGGTCGGATCCACGTTCGAACTCCTTGTGCCTCGGACGCTTGGCCGTTGAAATCGCTCAATGTCACATTGGTCTTGATTAGATCCGAGCTAGAGCGTCCCAGGTCGACGTAGCATAGAGTACGGCATGATGTTAACCTGCCGCTCCGGTGTCCACCGAGCATCTTGTTTACAGGCCTCCCATCGATATATCCTCGCAAATATAGGGCCTTCAGATGCCCGTAGCTCTTATCTCGTGGCTTCTCAAAGATAACCGGCCGTGGGCCGCGATCCGATTGTGCCACGGATGTCTCATCTAACCCCGGAGCACCGAACTGCGAAGGGAGGATGAACACCATGTTCGTGCCGGCCGATGTTTCATCATCGGCTCTCCTTTGCTTGGGGCGCCACTCCATTTTCCGTGGACGACCCTCCTCATCCAGGGCTCGCTCGAACCTTTGCGGCCAAATCAGGCCGTGCCTTCCTTAGCGTATGCGGTATAACCTTTCGGCTTCCTCCGGGCCGCGCAACCGCTGAACCTCGCGCTTTTGTGAACGGCTGAGTCCGTCAGGGCACCACCTTGGACGGTGGTACCTGTCTTCTTCTTCTTCTAGTCCCTCATCTTCGGAATCCTCAAGATCTGCCCAACGAGGTGACTCAGCACGTTTGCTCTGTGGCGGGAGAGGTCCTAAGCGCTCAAATACAGACACGTTGGCTGCCTCCTTCTTCTCCTTGTTGCATTCTGGGCAATTGCCGATTGTGGGCAATCGGCTCATTCCTGAATCCCAGCAGTGTCTGAAGAAAGGGCAGTCCCAGTGTCTGGCGTTGTCATCTTGCTCCCTTGACTTGTCTGTGGCACGGCGCTCGTGCTCTTCCTCATCGCGATCCTGCCGACGATGTCTTCTGGCTTCTCTAGCCAGACGATCTCCTTCATCATCATAGTTGGACCGTCGGCGTTGGTCATACTGATTCACATATTTGTTGAGGAGGTGATCAGAGAGGTCGCCGATATCTTATGTTCTTCACTTCTCCCTCGCGTGACGTAGCGCTTGCCATCATGATGGAGCCGATCGCGTGGAGCGGCCTCCTCTGTGTCCTTGCTATGAGAGCAGCTGCCCTCATCTCCATCTTTGCCGAGTGGTTCCCAGGTCCTACCATGTTGATGCCGAATGTGGGACTCGGCCGGCAACCCTCGGGGTAGATAACTTCTACCATGTTAACGGCGGGGAAGGGCTGGGTGTCTACCTTCATGACGTACTGGTTGAAAATTAGACGCCCCTTCTCTATCGCCGCTTGGATGTGCTGACGCCACACCCTGCAGTCGTTGGTAGCATGGGAGAGCGAGTTGTGGAATTTGCAATACGGCTTTCCGTTTAGCTCTTGCGCCGTGGGGAACTTGAGACCTTCGAGAATCGTCAACTTGTTTCTCCTTGAGCGAGGAGGTCGAAGATTTGTTCGGTCTTGGTCACGTCAAAATCAAATCCCACAGGCGGCCCCGGTGGCTTTACCCATTTGCGGGACACGGGGGTTCCTCCCCGAGTCCACTCAGCCATCGCTACTTCTTGGTCTCCCGCAGAGCACTTCACCTTCCTCTCGGTGGCGCTGTTCATATGCCGATAGTTTCGAACCATGTGCGCCGGCGAGGGATAATCTGCTTGGGAGGCCATGTCCTTGAGCTGTGTTGCAAGGCCGGCCACCGCCAACTCGATCGCTTCCTTTTCGTTATACGAACCGAATAACATCGGTTCCTAAGATTCCTGAAGCGCCGGATGTACTCGTCACCGTTTCTCCGCGCTTCGACGTAGTTGCGCTAGATCGGCAATGCTAGACTCGGAAGCTTCGAATGGTATTGCATATGGAACTCGTTCTTCCAATTGCTTCCAAGACTGGATGGAGTTTGTCGGCAAAGAGGTATACCATCCAAAAGCCGATCCCGTGAGGGACCGTGAAAAGAGCCTCACGCGTAGCTGATCCGACACCGAAGCCGGTCCTAGTTGCGCCAAATATCGGCCGATGTGCTCGATGGAGCTGGAGCCATCCGATCCACTGAATTTGGAGAAGTCGGGAGCCGATATTTAGGTGGCAGCGGGATCATCTCGTACTCGTCGGGGTACGGCTTGGAATAGCCGATTGCCCTTCTTTTCGGCACCATGCCGAGCCGGTCTCTCGCATGATATCGATCCGATCCGTCGTGCCGGCTGCAGGGGATGCACTCCGAAGATTCGCCGGGGTGGCGTACTTAGCCGGCCATGTTTGCTTTTCCAGCTCCGAGCCAACCTGCAGGAGCTGGGCTCGGGAGTTTCGTCGGGGTGGCGTACTTAGTTAGCCACGTACGCTTCTCAAGCTCTGTTGCTGACGTTCCTCCTGTTTGCGCCGGAGTTCCTGACATTGTGGCCTGGTTTGAGAGTGGCCAGTTGCCACAATCTGGCACATACGTGCACGCGTATCCTTGAGGGATCTCCTTGGGCGCCTCAGCCAAGAACTGGTAGTCACTAGGGTCACCACCGATCTTGTAGACGACGAATGCCGGTGTAGCCGGCACTTCAGGCCAGTGCCGCCAACGCATATGGCAGCGGTGGACGGGACTGGAGTGGCAACTCTCCTTGATGTGTCCCGAGAGCTGGTCCTGACGGCGAGTACTGGTGGCTCATGATCTCCTGGATCACGCGCAGAGCGAGGCGCTCCAACACGTTAACCAAGTTTTCAGAGTGGCGGTGTAGCGAGTGAGCCACCAAGTAGTTGATCTCCTGCCGTAGGCCAATGGTGCGTTCCTCCGACGGGGCAGAGAGATCTACCCCATCGAGTGCACCTTGCGGTGAGAATCCCTTCCATCTGATGCCATGGTTACGGGTTCTCTGAAAAGAGCCGATGAGGTCGGCTTCGAGGGTGACCTTGATCTCGTCATATTTCTTCTTGAGCTCGGCAGTAACTCCTCGTAGGTGACCGGCGTGCCGTCCGCCGCCATCTCGGATGTAGATGGCGATGTGGTTGATGTAGACGATTGTCCCACCGGGCGTGCCGAAATGTGTTGACCGCCAAAACCCACCGGCGGGCGGCGGCTGTCAACACGGTAGAGCCGGGAAGAGCCTAGAGCTGCGGCTGGCCGAGACCCCTCCGAGCGACGGCCCGCAATGCTCTTCCGGTCACACGCGGCGATGCGAAGTGCAAGGGCGTGCCACCTGACCTATACCTGGTCAGGAAGGTGATGGGGATGCCTCGCTTAGTTCCTGCATGGCATACACGTAAACATTAAATAGAGCCTCGATCGGCTCTCAGGTTATCCTGTGAATCGGCTCAAAGAGCCGATCCACCCATGATTCGTGCGGGGTGCACGAATACTTGGTGATCCTGCTTGATCAAGATGAAGCTAATGAGATCTACGACGATTTAGGGTTTTCACCGCATAATCGGATCATCCTACTCCAGGTTGGGCCTCGCGGCCACGTACGGTACCCGTAAGCCGATCCTAAACAAGGCCAAAAAACCAACATGACGTTGATCCTCGGAACATCCTGTTTAGGACTTGCGAATGCCACCCTACGTGCCACTGGATCCTCCCCCCCTTTGTAAGGCCTAACTATTGCAGATATTAAACTAATCCTTGCGAGCAAGGAGCAATCGTAACGGATCAGATCTACTAAATAATGAACAAGCAGGGTGCCGCCCACACCCGAGGTAGGTGTGAGGGCGGCTAGACATGCAAGGGTTGCACTACGTAAGCATGTTATACGAAGAACTATGCTAACCCTAACACATCTATGATAACTACGTTGCCCGCCATCAAAAACGCTTCGAGTACGGGCAACGCATGAACAACGTGGAGCTTGTGCTGCCTAGATCGCAAGATGCGATCTAGGCGACATGTCGCTACACGATTGAAACCCTCGAGAAGAAGGAGTTGGCGATGCGCCGAGATTGGTTTGTTTTGGGGTGAACGTTGTGTTGTTGTTTATTCCATAAACCCTAGATACATATTTATAGTCCAGGGGACTTTCTAATGTGGGCGTGCACTAAACCGTGCACGAGTAAGATTCTATCTCTAAACTAAGATGCGATCTAATATGTTACGGATACACGGGCAATTAAGCCCAACTTGGTACAAAAGGCCGATCCACGTATTCCTTCTATAGATATATTTCTTCAAACCATCTTGATCGCGGCCCACCTCTGACTCGGTCAAATTCTGGTGATAACAGAAAGTATTTGAAGCTCTTGAAGATCCGGATTGGTTGGAAGCTATGCACGATGAACTCAACAACTTCAAGCGCAACAAAGTATGGTCTTTAGTAGAGAAGCCAAAGGAGTGCCGCAGTGTTATAGGCACTAAATGGATATTCAAGAAAAAGCAAGATGAATTTGAAAATGTTGTGAGGAACAAGGCAAGATTGGTGACTCAAGGTTTCTCTCAAATTGAAGGAATTGACTTTGGAGAAACTTATGCTCCCGTGGCTCGCCTTGAGTCCATCCGTATCCTTCTTGCTTTTGCATCACATCGTAATTTTAAGTTACAACAAATGGATGTGAAAAGTGCATTTCTTAATGGTCCTTTGCATGAAGAGGTTTATCTTAAGCAACCCCCAGGGTTTGAGGATCCCGACTTTCCTAACCACGTCTATAAGCTTGATAAAGCACTTTATGGTCTCAAACAAGATCCTAGAGCTTGGTACGAGCACCTTAAAGAATTGTTGATAGACCGTGGGTTTGATGTTGGGTTAATTTATCCCTCTCTTTTTACTAAGAGGGTCAATGGGGAGATTTTCATTTTCAAATTATATGTTTATGATATTATCTTTGGCTCTACTAACAAAGCTTTCAATGATGAATTTTCAAAGCTTATGACCTATAGGTTTGAGATGTCTATGATGGGAGAGATGCGGTTCTTTCCTGGTTTTGAGATCAAGAAATTGAGAAAAGGGACTTTCATCAATCAAGCAAAATATCTCCAAGACATGCTCAAGAGGTTCAAGATGACGGAAATGAAGGGTGTAGCCACTCCAATGGTTACCAAATGTCATCTTGCACTTGATCCCAATGGTAAAGAGGTGGATCAAAAGGTATATCGCTCCATGATTGGATCCTTGCTTTACCTTTGTGCATCTAGATCGGACATAGTGTTGAGTGTTGGTGTGTGTGCAAGGTATCAAGCTTTTACTAAGGAGAGCCACATGATGGATCTCAAAAGAATCTTTCAATATTTGGTTGATACCCCAAGATATGGTCTTTGGTATCCTAAAGTCTCAAGTTTCTTTCTCAATGGATACACTGATGGAGATTGGGCGGGAGACAAGGATGATAGGAAATAAACCTCCGGAGCTTGCCAATTCATTGGTAGGTCCTTGGTGTGTTGGTCTTCTAAGAAGAAAAATTGTATATCTCTCTCCACCGCTGAAGCCGAATATGTTGCCGCCGCAAGTGGATGCACTCAATTGTTATGGATGAGGCAAACTTTAATGGAATACAGTGTCACTTGTGACAAAGTTCCTCTTTTATGTGATAATGAAAGTGCTATCAAGATTGCTTATAATCCGGTGCAACATTCAAGAACAGAGCATATTGAGATCCGGAATCATTTTATTAGGGATCATGTTGCACGTGGTGCTTTTTGAGCTATGCTATGTTCCAATCAAAGATCAACTTGTCGATATATTCAAGAAGCCTCTTGATGAAGAAAGATTTTGCTATTTTAGGAATGAGATAAATATCATTGATTCAAGGAGTATAGCTTGATCATCTTGCAAACACACCTCCTTCTCAAAACTTTATTTGGTTTAGATGTGGGCATGGATATAGTGGGGTGCGGTTTAAATTAATTGAGCTATCCCTCCCCCATGATGCCGATAGTAAGAAATCATTCTCTTTATATCATGTGTTGATATGTGAGCTTCAGTGACGAGTATTGGTTTTGGGCCTAAGATATATCTTCGCGGTGCCATACCATTACACTCATACATGGTGGCCTAGGCCACCACACTCTTCTTTGTGAAGAGTTGGAGTTATTTGGATCTTAAATGGATTTTATTTGACATCTACATGTTCTTATGGGAAATCACTCTAGTTTGGTTTTTATTTGCTCATATCTTGAAAACTTGAGTGATCATGTACCATTAACAGTTTGTGCTATCTAAACCCAAGCCAACACTCATCTATAAGCCATTTCCATCTTGCTCTTAAGTCATATTTTGGTAAAAACTTGGAGTTTGAGTGGGTTCGGTGGGGTCTTCTTGGTTGTCTCATCTTATTGGTCAACTTGCATCCTATATGTGGCGTGATATTATATTGCATCACACATGTGCATGTGCAAATAACCAAAAAAGATAGGCCTGATTTCTAGTGTTCTGGAAGTTTTCCAGAACACCGGATAATCCGGCCCTAGAGGACACCGGAAAATCCGTCCCAGCCGGATTATCCGCCCCAAGTTGGGGCCGGATTATCCGGCCTGGGCAGGATGCGGGTAGAAGAGGTCGAGGCCGCGGGGGTGAATGGTTGCTCGCAACCAGTTCCCCCATGCGCCTCTCTCCTCCTCCCAAAGCCGCCAGACTTGCTCCTCCTCGACGGAGCCGCCCCGTCCACCTCCTCTCGAAGTTTTTGGCTGGATCGGGTGCTCCTCCCTCCTAGATTTCATCTCCTCCAAGCGGTTCCTCCAATGGATGAGGGTATGACTCACAATCCCTAACCCTAGGTGTTGTGATTTGTATGTGTTGTTTTCTTGGTTGAGATGTTGTCTAGTTGTTCCAAATCGTGTGTAGTATACTACATTTGCATGATATAAAAGAGGGCCTGGCCGGAAAATCTGCCCCTCAGGGACACCGGATTATCCGGCCTGGAGTGTTCTTACTGGTGCAGCTTGTCTCGATCCGCCGTGTCTAAAATTTTATCGACTCCTAGTATGCATATATAGTACACTATTGTATCAATACATGACTTATGAGCTTTATCCTCTCCATGCTATCCATCTCTGTCTATCACAAGTAGTGGTTCTCGAAGGCGCTCTCGAGCTCAAAGGTCAAGTTATGAGTTGGGTCAGAACGCTCCAAGGAAGTCCGCAACTCTGAAGCGGAAAGGCAAGGCAACAAGGGAGAATTACAAGAACATGGATAGTATCTCTTATGTTGCACTCAGACAGAAGAACTGGTATGAGGATGTCGAGCGGGAAATTGACATTGAGGATCCTCGTTTCTGGTGCATGGAGCAGCTCTTTATTTACAAGGACATCTATGAACCCATGAAGAAGGTGAGGCCTATGCAAGCCATTGATGTGGAGCTCCTCTCTTAGAATGATCATTTTGATGATGCTATTTGGGTTACTGAGAGGATGGGATTGCACAAGCTAATGAAGGTCCAGTGTGACTTCAGGATTCCTTTGATCAAGCAATTCTATGCTACTTTGGCTTTCAAGAAGGACGATCGATGAGCGCATGATACAATGGATGTCTGGCTCTTCTCCCTGTGAGGCCTCTTTCCACAGGTTTGCGGAGATTCTTGGCTATCCCTTTGAAGGTGGTCACCATCTCCATGGCCCTCAGAAGACTGATAAGGATAGGCTATATGATCTCTATGACTGGACCAGGGCAGTTGGTACTATCACTAGACTTCTACCTATTTATGGCCAGCTGCTTCGTTTCTTGAGAGCCACAATTGCTCCAAGTGGTGGGAACAATGGTGCTCTCCGAGGTGCTCTCCAAGGTGCTCTCGTGGACATTATGCGTCATGCCTTTGATTGTGCTCAGGATGGTGATGAGACCTCAGACTTCACGCTTGATGTCATGGACTATATCTTTCATGAGATCCATGATGCCATGGTTTCCCGGACGACTATGCCTTATGCTCCCTACATACATCTTCTCATCAACAGCACTGTGGTGGCATAAGATATGAGTCAGTTTCCCTTTGAAGATCACAAGTTCAAGAAGGCTTATGTCAAGAAGAAGACAGCTGCCCCTGCTGCACCAGCTTCTGGATCATTTATGGGAGATGCCCGCTCTAGTGGCTTTGAACCCGATCGGCCTATTGCTACCACCCTTATTCAGAACCAAGTGAAGAAGCTCAACTGGTTCCAGCGCAATGTTCTGTGTATGAACATTTAGATTCATAAGGAGAACTTTGAGGCTAGCCATCAGCGCGCAGAGATACAACATACTCAGGCGGTCATTATACACAAGCTCAGTGGTGAGGAAGGGCCTCTGTAATGTCCCAGGTTTAGAGACAATCGAGGGGTAGAATTAAGAAAGGGATGTGCATTGCATCATAAAATCTGGGGAAATTTCACACTTTTAAAAGAAAACTGCATCGAAGGGGGACAAGTTTCTCTCTCGACACCTTACAGGGTTAGGGTTTCGAGAGTGCGATAGACTTGGACCTAACTTCACTCAATTAGGGTTTTCGAAAAGAGAGGGGAACTTTGCATCTTCCAATTTAAGTTGCATGATTGAATTCAAACAAGTTAGGTTTGAATTTCAAATTCAAACTTCAATTTGATTTAACACAATTCAAATAATGGTTTAATCCAATAACATATAATAGAAATTGGAAAATGATGAATATGAAAGAATAAAAAAGCATAAATGAAAAGCTCTTTAGAGAAACTTGAGCTTTATTGGTAATCACATATGATACATTGTCAAACTACAATATCCATATGATTTATAAATAGTACAACACATTTCTGGAATGAATAAATGAAATAAGAAAAAGGGAAAATTACATGGAATTGAAATATCCTAAACTACACAAGCTAATCTTCAAGCACTTCTGGTTCATCATGATCTTGAACTTTTCTTGATCATCCATTTAATTCCTGTAAACAACAAACTAAAACACAATGAAAACCATTAAGCCAAGTGGCATTGCCACTTGGCAGGTTAGCAAATAAAGGATACTGTGAGGATATGATCAGGGATCAGCCGAGCTGATCCATTCACAAGCCCAAGTCCCAAGCACACACACACATGCAGCTCACACTGCATGTGTGCATGCTGAACAACACACAAGGCCAGGGAGGAGTCACCAACTACAAACAACAATGTTGTCGACCAAGGAGAGCAAGGGAGGACCATATATAAACTTTATCAAGCTCAAACCCTAGCAGCTCATCGGCAGAAGCACAAAAGGGTAAGAACACAAGAACAGGAAGAACACATAACCAAAAAACCATCCAGAAACAGTTCCACCAAGAACTGCTCACTGTTGATCAAGTCACCATGGAGTAAATCAAGCACAAGCTAGCCAGGAGGCCGGAGCAGGGCAAGCAAACCAACCATCCAGAAGAAAATCCTCTACACCAACTACCTTTCTAGGAGCTGGAGTGAGGTATACCATAATCATGAACAAACCAGATGGTTTTGTTCATCATATGCACAACCATGTATGCACATATACACAAAAGGGTGGAATAACCCAGTATTGATCATCACTTGGTCATTGACCAAGAGTAACCTGATATAAATGGCAAAATTCAGGGATCAATCAAAGCCTATGACCATGGTTATGCCAACCAGACAAGTGGTAGCATATTTCCAAATGGAAATAGGAAGAAAACTATCCCAGACTTGTACCTAGATACACACAGACTACTCTAGCCCTTGAAAACCATCAGATATGCAGAGATGAATGTTTTCTGCAAGTATTTTCAACATCAAAAGCTTACGGTAATCCAATGGGATCACCAGCAAGCATTCACCCAACCACAGCAAGCCACAGAGAGGGGGAGCTACCCTTGGACAGCATCAGGATGTTGTCAGGGCCACCTCAAAACCCCAAAACCATCTAGCAAATCCATCACATCATCACCTAGTAGGGTTCAGTATAAGCTAGGGTACCCAACCAGTGGTTGGCATCCCTCTAGCTACATCAAATCCATCCATAAGATCATCACTGCTTAGTAGTTCACATCATTTATCCACTAAAACAAATAAGGCAACACAGATAAATGATATACACAAGCTAACCATGCAATAGAGCATTGCATATGATCTGGAGGATCACTGCAAGCATCAATAGATGCTTTATCAAAAAAAAGCATGAACCAGCACCAGATATGGAGCCACACATGCACAGAGATAAGCAACAGTAAGGCACAGACAGCAGGTGAGCAATCAACCAACCAGCAGCTGATGATCATATGATCATCAGAGCTTGCTAGAGCATTGATAACCCACAAGTATAGGGGATCGCAATAGTCTTTGAGGGAAGTAAAACCTAAATTTATTGATTCGACACAAGGGGAGGTAAAGAATACTTATAAGACTTAACAACTGAGTTGTCAATTCAGTTGCACTGGAAAAGCACTAGTAACGGGGATGATGTGAAAGCAACGAGTAATATGAGAGCAATAGTAACGAATAACACGGCAGCGATACTTGATGAACACGGAGGCAATGGCACCAGAAAATAGTTGATACTACTTCCAATGACATATAGAAACGAGTATATGATGATGAGAGATGGACCGGGGTTCCCAGCGATCTACACTAGTGGTAACTCTCCAATAACAAGTGACAAGTGTTGGGTCAACAAATTACAGTTGGGCAATTGATAGGATTGAAATAGCATTAAGATAGAACATCAAGATTATTAATTATGTAGGCATGTTTTCCATATATAGTCATACGTGCTCGCAATGAGAAACTTGTACAACATCTTTTGTCCTACCAGCTGGTGGCAGCCGGGCCTCAAGGGAATCTACTGGCTATTAAGGTACTCCTTTTAATAGAGCACCGGAGCAAAGCATTAACACTTGGTGTAAACATGTGATCCTCATACACTGGTAGAAAAATGGCCTTCCGTCCAGCCCCATTAGTCGCCAAAATATAGGAACCGCGACTAATGGGGTCTTTAGTCGCGGTTCGGGTGGCGAACCGCAACTAAAGACCTGGGCCCAGCGCGCTCGGCGGCCGGCCGGTGGACGGGAGGGGCTTTAGTCGCGGTTGGCCGGGCCAACCGCGACTAAAGGTCCTCGAGCTCGGCCCGAAGGCCTTTAGTCGCGGTTGGCCGGGCAAACCGGGACTAAAGGCCCATCCCTATAAAAGGGCCTCGACTCACAGACACTTAGCCATTTGGTGCCACTTCTCTTCACAAGCTTCACAAGGGGGTGTAGGTTTGCTTTTGGTTCCTCTTATGCACACAAGGTGTTTGATAAAATGCCCCAAGAGCATGAAACAAACATGATATGAAGTGTTGGAGCCACACTTGAGCTTCCTCATTTATTTTTTCCTCCTCGATCGCGGTTAGCAACTTGAACCTTTCATGCATGTGCGTCATTGATAAAATATGCATGTGTGTAGTTCATTGTTTAATTTCTATTGTTTATAGCTAGTTAGTTTAACAAATGCATGATGGTTAATTATATATTTTATATTATAATAATGCGAGATGAATCGGCAATGGATGTACGGTAACCGACTCTCCGGCGAGTTCACTACGGGTTTGAAAGATTTCCTCGTAGTGGCTAATGCGAACAAGCATAAGGGTTTTGTTATCTATCCATGTGTTGACTGTAAGAATAAGAAGGGTTACTCTTCCTCAAGAGAAGTTCACTCGCACTCGCTTCGGCACGGTTTCATGCCAAGCTATAATTGTTGGACCAAGCATGGAGAAAGAGGGGTTATAATGGAAGAAGATGAAGAAGGGGATGATTTCATCGATGAAAGCTATCTTGCTCATTTCGGTGATACTTTCATGGAGGATGCTGAAGGTGAAGGGGAAGGTGAAGAAGAGGCACGTGATGAGCCCGTTGATGATCTTGGTCGGACCATTGCTGATGCATGGAGACGCTGCGAAACTGAAAAGGAGAGGGAGAATTTGGAAGGCACAGGCAGGTGTAGCTGACTCGGCATTTGAAAACTTGCTGAAAATGTTGAAGAATATGTTTCCAAAGAATAACGAGTTGCCCGCCAGTACGTACGAAGCAAAGAAGGTTGTCTGCCCTCTAGGTTTAGAGGTTACGAAGATACATGCATGCATCAACGACTGCATCCTCTACCGCGGTGAATACGAGAATTTGAATGAATGCCCGGTATGCACTGCATTGCGTTATAAGATCAGAGGCGATGACCCTGGTGACGATGTTGAGGGCGAGAAACCTAGGAAGAGGGTTACCGCCAAGGCGATGTGGTATGCTCCTATAATACCATGGTTGAAACGTCTGTTCAGGAACAAAGAGCATGCCAAGTTGTTGCGATGGCACAAAGAGGACCGTAAGTCGGACGGGGAGTTGAGACACCCCGCAGATGGAACGCAATGGAGAAAGATCGACAGAGAGTTCAAAGATTTTGCAGCTGACGCAAGGAACATAAGATTTGGTCTAAGTACGGATGGCATGAATCCTTTTAGCGAGCAGAGCTCCGGCCATAGCACTCGGCCCGTGACTCTATGCATCTACAACCTTCCTCCTTGGTTGTGCATGAAGCGGAAGTTCATTATGATGCCGGTGCTCATCCAAGGTCCGAAGCAACCCGGCAACGACATCGATGTGTACCTAAGGCCATTAGTTGATGAACTTTTACAGATTGTGGGGCAGACCTCGGTGTCCGTGTGTGGGATGAGCACAAAGAAGAGGAATTTGACCTACGAGCGTTGCTTTTCGTAACCATCAACGATTGGCCTGCTCTTAGTAACCTTTCGGGACTGTCAAATAAGGGATACAATGCATGCACGCACTGCTTACATGAGACCGAAAGTGTACATTTGCCAAATTGTAAGAAGAACGTGTACCTTGGGCATCGTCGATTTCTTCCGAAAATTCATCCAGTAAGAAAGAAAGGCAAGCATTACAACGGCAAGGCAGATCACCGGCCGAAGCCTGCGGAATGCACTAGTGCTGAGGTATTTGATATGGTCAAGGATTTGAATGTCATCTTTGGAAAGGGTCCTGGCGGACAATTAGTTCCGAAGGGAGCTGACGGGCACGCAGCCATGTGGAAGAAGAAATCTATATTCTGGGAGCTAGAATATTGGAAAGTCCTAGATGTCCGCTCTGCAATCGACGTGATGCACATTACGAAGAATATTTGCGTGAACCTCCTAAGCTTCTTGGGCGTGTATGGGAAGACAAATGATACAAAGGAAGCACGACAGGACCAGCAACGTTTGAAAGACCCTGATGACCGGCATCCGGAATGGTTTCAAGGTCGTGCCGCCTACGCTCCGACCAAAGAAGAGAAGGTCATCTTTTTTGAATGCCCGAGCGATATGAAGGTCCCGTCCGGATTCTCATCCAATATAAAGGGAATAATAAACATGGCGGAGAAAAAGTTCCAAAACCCGAAGTCTCACGATCGCCACGTGATTATGACGCAATTGCTTCCGATTGCTTTGAGCGGGCTCCTGCGAAAAATGTTCGAGTAGCCATTCCGAAGCTATGTGCATTCCTCAATGCAATCTCTCGAAAGGTAATCAATCCAGAAGTTCTACCACGGTTACGTAACGATGTGGTCCAATGTCTTGTCATTTTCGAGTTGGTGTTCCCGCCATCCTTCTTCAATATTATGACGCACCTCCTGGTTCACCTAGTCGAAGAGATTTCCATTCTCGGTCCTGTATTTCTACACAATATGTTCCCCTTCGAGAGGTTCATGGGAGTATTAAAGAAATATGTTCGTAACCGTGCTAGGCCGGAAGGAAGCATCGCCAAGGGCTATGGAAATGAGGAGGTAATTGAGTTTTGTGTTGACTTTGTTCCCGACCTTAAGCCGATTGGTCTTCCTCGATTGCGGCACGAGGGGAGACTAAGTGGAAAAGGCACGATCGGAAGGAAATCAACGATATGTATGGACGGCCATTCTCCGATCGAAGCACACCACACGAGTTCGACCAATTCCGGCTTGGTGGCTCCGTACTTTGAGAAACACAAGAATATTTTTCGCTCGGACAACCCGGGAAGCCTCGAATCCTAGATTAGGAAGGCCCACATGGAGACTTTCGGCGGTTGGTTGAGAAAACATTTAATGAATGACGATGATGTTGTAGATCAGCTCGTACATGTTGGCCAAGACACCATCTTCGACTATAACGACTTTCCAAGGGTACGAGATAAATGGGAATACATTTTACACGATCGCCCAAGATAAAAAGAGCACCAACCAAAACAGGTGGTGTCCGCTTTGATGCAACGAACCGAGAATGGGCAAAAGGTCACATATTATGGTTACATAGAGGAGATATGGGAACTTGACTATGGACCCTCCTTTAAGGTCCCTTTGTTCCGTGCAAATGGTTCAAGCTAACAGGAGGTGGGGTAAAGGTGGACCAGCAATACGGAATGACAATGGTGGATTTCAACAATCTTGGTTACCTTGACGAACCATTCGTCCTAGCGAAAGATGTCGCTCAGGTTTTCTATGTCAAGGACATGAGTAGCAAACCGAGGAAACGGAAAGATAAGAAAACGATCAGTACATCATGCGATGATCCAAAGCGCCACATTGTTCTTTCAGGGAAAAGAAACATCGTGGGAGTGGAGGACAAGACAGACATGTCAGAATATTATAATATGTTTGCTGAAATTCCGCCCTTCAAAGTGAATACCGACCCAAGCATTAAGTTAAATAATGAGGATGCTCCATGGATACGGCACAATCGTAAGCAAGCAGGGACACAAGGGAAGAAATGATGTGTAATAATTTATTGTACCAAACTTTGTTGAATGGATCATGTGAATTATATTACCCGTGATGTGTTTGGTGTCCATTTTCGAATGATTCGATTGATTCGAGATACCACTGATGATACATGAAATTTGGAGTGATTTAGTCATACTCCTGCCTAGGCGTATAATATGCATACCCGTAGTCTTCATAGACGCCGCCATTGTACTGGTAGTCGTCGCCTTCTAAGTTGCCGCCGTCGTCGTCGCTGCTGTCGTCGCTGTCGTCGGGCGGCGGTCGTGGCTCGAACTGAGGGTAGCGCAGGCGGGGGATATCGTCGGCCGTGATGTAGTCCATGACGCTCTGCAGAGTCCGGCCGTACCACCATAGCCAACGGCCGGTTTCGTGGAAGTTCCCAGGAGGCAGACCGTCCTCCTCATACCTGGCGAGCGCCCTCTCACGCCGATTGATGAAGAAGGCGTCCCAAGTATGCTGGTTATCGGGATGCCAGCGGGGATTCATCCGTTGCTCCGGCGTGAGGTCGAGGTAGTAGTGGTTCGTGATGGCCGCCCGACGCGCAGTACCCTGAGGGATGAGAGGGACCGGCACGCCGCCGGCGCTTAGGCTCCGGCCCGGCGGGGACGCGGTAGCCCGGTGGGCAAGGGTAGTTCGAGGCGCAAAGCTCCTCCACCTGCTGGTAGGTTAGAGTGGGTGCGGTGGAAGCCATGAGAGAGTGATGAGAGATTGTAGAGATGTGATAATGCTGGCCAAGCCGGGCTACATATATGTAGTGACAAATGGCGGGAAAAATGAGAGCGGGAAGACAGGAGGCGGGAAGAAAGTGGCGGGAAGAAAGAGGCGGGAAGAAAGTGGCGGGAAGAAAGAGGCAGGAAGAAAGTGGCGGGAAGAAAGTGGCGGGAAGAAAGAGGCGGGAAGAAAGAGGCGGGAAAGAACTGGCGGGAAGACAGGCCGGGGAGAACTTATGGGAAGACAGAGGTGTGGCCGGGAAGAACTGGTGGGAAGCGGGTTTTTCTGATTTTTGGATATATTATTTGTATTTTTAACATTTTGAATTGAATTAGTTTTACTTTTCTTAATTTTTTGATATACTATTTGTATTTTTAACATTTTGAATTGAATTAGTTTTATTTTTTCTGATTTTTTTGATATATTATTTATATTTTTAACATTTTGAATTGAATTAGTTTTACTTTTCTTAATTTTTTGATATACTATTTGTATTTTTAAGATTTTGAATAGAATTAGTTTTATTTTTCTGATTTTTTGATATATTATTTGTATTTTTAACATTTTGAATTGAATTAGTTTTATTTTTCTGAATTTTTTGATATATTATTTGTATTTTTAGATTTTGAAATGAATTAGTTTTAGTTTTCTGAATTTTTTGATATATTATATGTATTTTTAGATTTTGAAATGAATTAGTTTTATTTTTCTGAATTTTTAGATACATTATATGTATTTTTAACATTTTCAAAAAGAAAAGTATTTTCAAAAAATACCTTTAGTCGCGGTTGGCCTGGCCAATCGCGACTAAAGGTCCTTGCGCGCGGGAAAGAAAAAACCCGGCGAAAAACCCTTTAGTCGCGGTTGGTGTAGCCAACCGCGACTAAAGGTACCCCTTTAGTCGCGGTTGGCGACCCCAACCGCGACTAAAGGGGGGTCCTATAAAATCGCGCGGCGCGAACCGCCACGGCACTTCTTCTTCTCCGCGCGATCCAGACTGCTGCGTCCCTCGACGCCGCCGCCCTCGACGCGAAGCTCTGCCGCGCCCGACAGTACACTGCCGCCGTCGCGTGTCCCCGCGCCACCGCCGCACTCGACGCTCCCTGCGCCGTCGCCGCCCTCGACGCTCCCTGCGCCGCCTCCTTCCGACGCCGCCGTCACGCGCTCCCTGCGCCGCCGCGCCTCCCCGTATGCCTCCGCCGCCCGCCACACGCGTCGCGCGCTTTCTCTCTGCCGTTCCCGGCCACGCCGCGCGCGCCTGTCCCTCCGCCGCGGTCCACCGTACCGGCCGCGCGCCGCCGCGCGCACCAGCGCACACTTACGGGAGGGGCGCCAGTACAACGCCCCTCCTCTCACCTTTTTTTTGTTTTTTTTTAATTTGTAACTAAGTTTTTTTAATTAAAATTGTAACTTAATTAATTAAATTGTAAATTTGTAACTAAGTTTTTTAATTAAAATGGTAACTTAATTAAATTGTAACTTAATTAAAGTGTATAATTAAAGTGTAACAAAAAACTTAGTTACAAACAAAAAAACTAAAAAACGGAGCCCTCTCTCTCTCACCGTCCGTGCTCCTCGCCGCCCTCCTCCTCTCCCTTCCCGCGGGCCGCCGGCCGGCCCTCTCTCTCTCACCGCGCACGCGCCGTCGGCCGCCTCCCTCTCCCTTCTCGCGCGCGGCCTCTCTCTCACCGCACGCGCACGCGCCGTCGATCTCTCGCGCGTCGCCTCGTCGATCTCGTCGCGCCGCCTCACTAAAATTTGTAACTTAAAATTTGTATAACTTAAAATTCGTAACTTAAAATTTGTAACTTAAAATTTGTTCCCGCGGTATCTCTAAGTTTATTTGACTACAAAATTTATTTGAGTTTGTCAAAATGCCACACTTGCATTTTTTGTACCATATATATCATTGACTAATGAGTACTTCTAAGTTTTTGCCTAGATTCCTTTAATACTTTGAAATACTGTTTATGAATATTTTAAAATAAAGGGCTACATATACCTCAGCCTCCCTTTTAAGTTACTCGAACGCATATCACCCACCGCCACCGATCACCCACCGCCACCGCCACCGCCCCCTTTCGCCACCGCCCCTTTTCGCCACCGCCACCGCCCCCCTTCTTCACTTAATTAATTTGTTTTTACTACATGTTTTCGGGACCGACATATGGCGGACGATAGAGCTGACCCGATTATGGCCAGCTATGATCCGGACGCCGAAGACCATATGTTCGGCATCATAAACGACGATATTCTATATGTGCTCGACCGAACAAGAAGAAGATGATATCTCTTCTTATCCGAACCTTGACGGTGAAGATGAAGGCCGTCGCAGCAAGATGATGCCGAACAAACGTCGATAAACGACGATCTTCAAATGGAAGTAGCAACCACCTCCGGCGCCGAGGTATATATATACATTGAGCCTCCGGTGATACAAACTAACCGATTTGAATAAATATGTGTGTACTAACGCGCGCGACTCTCTTTCTTATTTTAGCCCTCGGCCGGATCGTCGAAACAATCGAGTACGTCGTCAAAGCGTGGCGCAACCAAGACGATGAAACAAGGAGAAACATGCACCATCGAGGTTGTCGACAAGTGCAACCGGCGAGCCACTGGAGCCCCGCAAGAACGCCACCAAGTTTATCAACCAATGCGGAGCCGTTGTTAGAGACAATGTCTCGATCACCGTCTAGGAGTGGAATGAGCCAAAGAAGGCACGAATTGGTTTCACTTTTGTCGATAAGAGAACAAAAAAAGATTGCTTCAAAAAGCTTATGGAACATTTCGTTCTACCTCCGGAATACAACAAATTCGATGAGGAGGGTAACAAGATTGAGGAAAACAAGGAGAGGAGGAGGCTAGCCAAACAGTTCGCTCTTCATAAGATGGCCGACGCATTCCAGAAATTCAAGCAAAATCTAGCCCATGACTTTGTCAAGAAGAAAAAGACTCCGGATTTCAAAGGACAATATGAGAAACTGAAACATGATTGGCCAGAATTTGTGAAGCAAAAGAAATCGGAGCAGTTCATTCAAATATCGAAAAAAATAAGGAAAATGCGGCTAAGAAGGAGTACAATCATATTATGGGGCCAGGAGGGTATCGCCTTTGGGAGCCTAGGTGGGAGAAGATGGAGAACGAGCCGAGGGCGCGAGGAATCCATCCGAGTACGGAGGATGGGACCCAAGGGCCAAAAGCCGGTGGTACGGGCATGGGGGAACGCCGAACCCGGAGACAGGGGAGTGTGTTTACCGGGGCAAAATAATTAAACCCACCCAAGCCCTTATTGACGCAATGAGGGATGCTCAAGAGGGGAAGATCAAGTTCAACGGAGAGAACGACGCGCCGACAAAAGCCCCGGGGAATCCCGAACACGGAGGACGCGTACGAGGCATGGGGCACATTCCGTGGAAAATAGGGTTCTCCCGAACGATGACCCGTACGATTACGTGAAGCCGTAAGAGAAAGATGGATCGGGAAGCAGATGTTGTGGCGCGGTTGGCATCGGAAATGGATGTGATGAAGAAAACCGTGAGTGTACTAGTAGCCGAAAGAGATGCAGCTCGGGCGCGAGCATGAAGATCATCCATTGGATCTCGGAAGCCAGCAGCGGAGAAGCAGCGTGGCTTCCACGGAGGCCCCACCGGCTGGTGCACCGACGATTGAAATTACTGCACCGGAGCCTCCGGCGATGGAAATTACTGCACCGGAGCCTCCTCGCTACCCCGTGGACGATGTAAAGGAGATGAAAGAATGTCATCTGTATTATCCAATGGGGAACATGTCCATGAAGGTAGCCATCGGCAGTGCTTTACCATGTGAACTCGGAGCACTCCACCACAACAAGCCCATTCAAGATGGCTATGCTTGTGTCACGGTGGAGGACATAGTCCAAGGGTTTGAGGACCTGGAGATTGACATTGCTACACCTGAAGGGGCGAGAAGACTTGGAGATGTCAAGCGCCATATCATTCTATGGCAAAAGAAGTTTATCAAGTTTCCAGGCGAGGCGCCAAGAATGCCAACAAGTCCACCCCCCTACGGTGGTGGTGGCGGTGGCGGTGGTGGTGGTGGTGGTGCTTCACCTACACCTCCTTCACGTCGCCCGACGCCGCCCCCAATTCACCTCCGGTGGGTAGCGACCGCCGCCCCTAGTCCGCCCCGGGCGGGTAGCGCATGCCGCCCCCAATCCACCTCCGGCGAAGAAGCGTAGCAGTAGTCCCGGAGTATTAACCCGGACCCTTATGTACCTAAGATAACAAAGGTACCGGAGCCATCACCGAAGCCTCTCCCCACGAGGCCTTGGGAACATAGTGCCGAGGAAGTCGACGCGGCCGCGACTCGCTGATTATGAGAAATGGAAGGCGGACTGCAAGAAGAAAAGAGAGCCCGAGCCCAAGCCAGTATTTTCTGATGAGCAAAAGAAGTGGGCTAAGTCATTTTTGAACACACCGTCCCAAGCCGCGAAGAATCTGCCTGACGACTATGCACGTGAACTTCGTAAGCAGGCACTCATGTTCAAGGAGAAGAAAGAGGAGGCCGAGAAAGCGGAATTAGAAAGTAAAAAAAGCGGGAAACGAGTTGCCCAGCTCGGGGAACAAAGTAAACAATCGATTGCCCCGCTTATAGTGACAGCATGCCGGTCCGGATGCCCCCGATATCATAGAAGCCGTGGCAAGCACAGGGATTGACCGTAACGAGTGCCGCAGAACAAGCGGCCAACTTAGGTATGACTCTTCGTGAACTCGTTAGGCCTTGATGAGGCGCCGTTGAAGGAGGTAGTAATTACATATGTGAAGAATGGGCCTCTCGTCGAGCCTCGCGCAGAAGAGGATCTACCTCCACAAATGACAAGTCTCGTCGAAATGGTACAAGGGTTACATAAAAAATAAAAACGCCAAAGAATATATTTATGCGGAAGTTAGACATGAGCATCACTTCAAACATTACTATGTACAAATTCATCCGAGTGAATTGTTCCAGACTTTTCAATCGCGCGAGCTCGACAAATCTATCATCGATTGCTACGTTCGTAAGTGATTTATTTCTACCCCATCTCGTTCATATTGCCTGCACTATATATATATGTCCTAACTATATTGTTGTGTCCGCTATTGTACATGCAGAATGAAGATTAAGGAATGCAAAGTAAGGAACATCCATGATGTTGGGTTCATTGACCCACACATCGTTAATGGATATGTGTTAGAGCATCACCCCGCCGACGTGGAGGCGGACTCCGTGGCAGTTTCTTACAAAGCAGGAACTCAAAAGTGATATTCTATTTCCTTACCATTTTTGGTGAGTGTTTCTGTCTTGAGCACATTCTCTTTTGTTTACTTCATGCATGGTATGTGGCCGGCTAATCGATGAGTTATGCATGACGTACTGTGCATGTATCGTGTCCGCAGGTTCCACTGGATTCTGCTAGTAATTAAAGTTGACACCTCCACAGTTCTCATCCACGACTCTCCGACTCTGGATTCAAATCTTTGGGGCGGCATGAGAAGAATGCTGCAGAAGTAATTATTTTCATTCATTTGCGCTCTATATCGATCGGCCTATTTCGTTCATTTCCTAAGCTTCAAGTAACTAATAACTCTCTTGTTCATTTAATTTTCTTTGCCTCGTAGGGTTTGGAGACGGTTCTCGGATCAAAAGGTCGGTGATTTCAAAAAAGAGCTAGAATTCAAAAGGTCAAAGGCTAAGAATGGTGGCGATATTCAGCCACCGGGGACCAATCTATGTGGATACTATGTCTGTGAGATGATCCGGAGATACACCTCTGAGCGGGTTCCGAGTGATACCAATGCTCAGAGGAATAACCTCCGGATGATGCTTAGTCCAGAAGCTCGCTTCCGACCACTTCAGGAGGAACTAGCTGGATGGTTCACGAGGGAACTCCTCCATCCTAAAGGAGAACACCATTACGAGGACGTAGAACTATACATGCATTAAATTATGTATGGAAACTTGTTCAAAATTGTATATGGTCATCCGATGATATTGAATATATATTGTATATTCCTCTTGAATTCTTTTTGGTTCTAATTTCAAATTTGTTTGAAATTGTACATTCATATGCATGTATGTAGTACCGTAGAATATGTGAAACTCCTTCAAAATTAAAGTAAAGCACAAAAGAAATAAAACAATACAAATTAAAAAGAAAACAGGTTTAGGGGGGGGGGGCAGGTTTAGGGGGAGGGGGCTAAAACCCTAAACCTGCGGCGGCCTTTAGTCGCGGTTGGCCAGAAGAACCGCGACTAAAGGTCCTCCGCCCCGACGGTCGCCTGGCGCCCACGTGGACGGGCCTTTAGTCGCGGTTCTTAAGCAACCGTGACAAAAGGGGGGGGCCTTTAGTCGCGCTTATTTGGTCGCGGTTGCGCAACCGCGACTAATGGCAGTTGCGACCGCGACCAAAGGCCCTTTTTCCACCAGTGATACTTACGTCTTCCCCTCCAGTTATCCCAGTTGCTGTCACTCTGGGGCCTCGGGTTCCGGACATAGACATGTGCAAACAACTTGTAGATACAATCTAAGCAATAATTATAGAGCTTAAATCTAAGATCATGCCACTCGGGCCCTAGTGACAAGCATTAAACATAACAAGATTGCAGCAACAATAACTTCACAAACTTTATAGATAGACTAATCATAATGTATCATCCATCGGATCCCAACAAACACAACACCGATTACATCGGATGGATCTCAATCATGAAAGGAAGCTCATGAGATCATTGTATTGAAGTACATGGGAGAGAGAGTACCAACTAGCTATCGCTAGAACCCGTAGTCCATGGGGGAACTACTCACGGAGCATGATGGAGGCGGTGGCGTCGATGGAGATGGCTTCCGGGAGCACTTCCCCGTCCCGACGAGGGTGCCGGAACGGAGACTTCGTCCCCGAATTGGAGTTTCGCGATGGCGGCGGCGCCCCTGGAGTCTTTCTGGAGTTTCGTCAATTGGTATCGCGTTTTTAGGTCGAAAGGGCTTATATAGGCGAAGTGGCGGCGCAGGAGGGCGCCTGGGGCCTCCTCCCCATAGGCCGGCGCGGCCAGGATGGAGCCCGCGCGGCCCTGGCGTGTGGTAGCCCCCTGGCCCGCCTCTGACTCTCCTTCGGTGTTCTGGGGTCTTCCGGGAAAAATAAGATACTGGGTCTTTGTTTCGTCGAATTCCGAGAATATTGCCCGAACAGCCTTTCTGGAACCAAAAACAGCAGAAAACAGGAACTAGCACTTCGGCATCTTGTTAATAGGTTAGTTCTGGAAAACACATAAAAACATTATAAAGTGCGAGCAAAACATGTAAGTATTGTCATAAAACAAGCATGGACCATCAGAAATTATAGATACGTTGGAGACGTATCAGCATCCCCAAGCTTAGTTCCTACTCGTCCTCGAGTAGGTAAACGATAAAAAGAATAATTCTGTAGTGACATGCTACTTACATAACCTTGATCATACTATTGTAAAGCATATGAGATGAATGAAGTGACTCAAGGCAATGATCTATAGTTGCTAACAAACAGATAACATATAGCAAAACTTTTCATGAATAGTACTTTCAAGACAAGCATCAAAAGTCTTGCATAAGAGTTAACTCATAAAGCAATAGATTCTAAATAAAGGGATTGAAGCAACACAAAGGAAGATTAAGTTTCAGCGGTTGCTTTCAACTTGTAACATGTATATCTCATGGATATTGTCAACATAAAGTAATATGATGAATGCAAATATGCAACTATGTAAGAATCAATGCACAGTTAACACAAGTATTTGCTTCTAAGATGGAAGGAAGTAGGTAAACTGACTCAACATAAAGTAGAAGAAAGGCCCTTCGCAGAGGGAAGCAGGGATTAAATCATGTGCTAGAGCTTTTCAAGTTTTGAAATCATATAGAGAGCATAAAAGTAAAGTTTTGAGAGGTGTTTGTTGTTGTCAACGAATGGTAGTGGGTACTCTAACCCCCTTGCCAGACAGACTTTCGAAGAGCGGCTCCCATGAACATTATCTCTCACATGTACTTTAGTTTAATTTATTTTTATTTTTGGGTGACACTCCTTCCAACCTTGCTTTCACAAGCCATGGCTAACCGAATTCTCGGGTGCCTTCCAACAATCACATACCATGAAGGAGTGTCTATTTATTTTAATTTTATTTAGATGACACTCCTCCCCACCTTTGCTTTCTCAAGCCATGGCTAACCGAATCCTCGGGTGCCTTCCAACATTTCACATACCATGGAGGAGTGTCTATTTGCAAAATTAAGTTGCTTACTGATGAATCAGAGCAAAACATGTGAAGAGAATTATTAATGAAAGTTGATTAATTGGGGCTGGGAACCCCGCTGCCAGCTCTTTTTGCAATTATTGGATAAGAGGATGAAGCCACTAGTCCATTGGTGAAAGCTGCCCAACAAGATTGAAAGATAAAACACCACATACTTCCTAATGAGCTATAAAACATTGACACAAATAAGAGATGATAAATTTTGAAGGTTTAAAGGTAGCACATGAAGTATTTACTTGGATTGGCAGGAAATACCACATAGTAGGTAGGTATGGTGGACACACATGTCATAGGTTTTGGCTCAAGGTTTTGGATGCACGAGAAGCATTCCCTCTCAGTACAAGGCTTTGGCTAGCAAGATTGTTTGAAGCAAACACAAGTATGAACCAGTACAGCAAAACTTACATAAGAACATATTGCAAGCATTATAATACTCTACACTGTCTTCCTTGTTGCTCAAACACTTTTACCAGAAAATATCTAGACCTTAGAGAGACCAATCATGCAAACCAGTTTCAACAAGCTCTACGGTAGTTCTCCACTAATTGGTTCAAACTACATGATGCAAGAACTTAATCATGATCTACTTGAGAGCTCAAAACAATTGCCAAGTATCAAATTATTCAAGACAATATGAGGCATTTTCCGTTTCCAACCAAATAACAACAAGTGCAATAGCTTCCAACTTTTACCATTGAACATTAGAAGTAAAACGAAGAACACAAGTGTTCATATGAAAAAGCGAAGCGTGTCTCTCTCCCACACAAGGATTACTAGGATCCGATCTTATTCAAACACAAACAAAATAAAAGCATACAGATGCTCCAAGTAAAGTACATAAGATGTGACTGAATAAAAATATAGTTTCAATAGAAGAAACCTGGTAAATTGTTGATGAAGAAGGGGATGCCTTGGGCATCCCCAAGCTTAGACGCTTGAGTCTTCTTGAAATATGCAGGGATGAACCACGGGGGCATCCCCAAGCTTAGACTTTTCACTCTTCTTGATCATATACCATCCTCCTCTCTTGACCATTGAAAACTTCCTTCACACCAAACTTCTCATAAACTTCATTAGAGGGGTTAGTACTCAAAAAACTTTAATACACTTTAGTCCTGTAGTGACACATTGCAAGAACTCAATAAAACATTAGCTACAGCTCTCCACGTCTAGAAAGCCTCACTTAAAGTCCACAAGAGACAATGCAAAAAACAGAGACAGAATCTGTCAAAACAGAACAGCCAGTAAAGATGAATTTTTAAGAGGTACTTCCGTTGCTCAAATCAGAAAACTCAAAACTAATAAAAGTTGCGTACATATCTGAGGAACACGCACGTAAATTGACAGATTTTTCTGAGTTACCTACAGAGAGCCTTGCCCAAATTCGTGACAGATAGAAATCATGTTTCACGCGTAAAATCCAAATCTAGCATCAACCTTCTATTAGAGACTTTACTTGGCACAACAATGCAATAAAATAAAGATAAGGAGAGGTTGCTACAGTAGTAACAACTTCCAAGACACAACAAAACAGTAGAAAAATAAACACATGGGTTAGATCCCAAGAAGTGCTTTCTTTATAGCCATTAAGATGAGCTCAGCAATTTTAATGATGCACTCGCAAGAAATAAGAGTTGAAGCAAAAGAGAGCATCAAAAGACAAGTTCAAAACACATTTAAGTCTAACCCACTTCCTATGCATAGGAATCTTGTACACAAATAAATTCATGAAGAACAAAGTGACAAGCATAAGAAGATAAAACAAGAGTAACTTCAAAATTTTAAGCATATAGAGAGGTGTTTTAGTACCATGCAAATTTCTACAACCATATTTTCCTCTCTCATAATAATTTTCAGTAGCTTCATGAACAAACTCAACAATATAACTATCACATAAAGCATGTTTTTCATGATCCATAAACACATAATTTTTATCAAGCTCAAAAATAGTGGGGTTAAAACTTTTAAATCCACTTTTATCAATAATATAACAGGATGATTGATCAATCTCAAGAGATATGGGACTCATACATGAAGTCAAGAACTCTCCAATCCCATTTTCATTAGTAGTACAATTAATATTATCAAGTAACATAGGACAATCATCTAGAGCTTTATCATAAACATTTGCTAAGCAAAATTCTTTAGCACCATGCATTTCGACATCAGGCACAAACAAAGCATTATCATAAGATTTATCAAAATAGCATGGATTATCATAAATAACAGTAGCATAATTATTATCACAAGTTTTACTCATAGGAAATATTTCAAGAGAATCCACAGGAACATAACATTCAACCTCCTTTGGTAAGCATGGAGGACAATCAAATAGTGTAAGAGATAAAGAGTTACTCTCATTAGAAGGTTGGCATGGGTATATAATCCATTCTTCCTCCTTTTGTTCATCACTCTCCTCTTCTTTTTGATCCAATGAGCTTTCAGGTTCATCAATTTCCTCCTCTTTTTCATCCAATGAGCTTTCAGGTTCATCAATTTCTTCTTCCACAGGTTCCTGCAAATTGTGAGTGCATTCTTGTGCATTAATGAGTCTCTCTTTATAATCAATGATATAAGGATTATCGTTGTAACTTTCTATGCAAAAATTAAGGATAGAAGAGACATAATCTTTAAGGTCCTTACAAACAACACAAGTTTCATAATTTTTAGCCATGAAGGATTCTATCTCAGAGGCTCCCACAAATAAGACAAATTGTTCTACTTCTTCGAACCCAAGATGAATATAGTTATTCCAATTATAGTTCTTAATTAAAACTTCTTCACTAAGGCAACATTGGAATTTCAGATGTTTAGTATCCTGTTCAGAGAAATAGTTTATATCATGGCGTTTAAGCAAGATTTTAGCAATTGTATTCAATTTTTCTATCACAGCACTCATCACTTCACCCGCTCTTGATTTTCTATAATTATTATATAGTTCTATAAGCTCCAACATGGTTATGCGTTCTTCCATAACAACAGTTTTAAATTTTTCGATTTTTCAAATTTTTATGGATTTTTGGGTATATGAGAAAAATAAAACAAGACAAAAAGAAACTAGACAAAAGTAAACTAAGCAAAATAATACTAGACAGAAATAAACTAAGCACAAATAAACTAGATAAAAATAAACTAAGCAAAACAAAATAAAATAAAATAAAAATAGAGAGAGAGGTAGAGTGTACTCCCCAGGTGAACTTATGAGTAGAGCTATGCCTCCCCGGCAACGAGCGCCGGAAAATAGTCTTGATAACCCACAAGTATAGGGGATCGCAACGAGTCTTCGAGGGAAGTAAAACCCAAATTTATTGATTCGACACAAGGGGAGGTAAAGAATACTTATAAGCCTTAACAACTGAGTTGTCAATTCAGCTGCACCTGGAAAAGCACTAGTAACAGGGATGATGTGAAAGCAGCAGTAATATGAGAGTAATAGTAACAGTAACACAGCAGCAGTAACAGTAAAACAGAGGCAATGGCACCAGAAAATAGTTGATACTACTTCCAATGACATATAAAAACGAGTATATGATGATGAGAGATGGACCGGGGTTCCCAGCGATCTACACTAGTGGCAACTCTCCAATAACAAGTGACAAGTGTTGGGTGAACAAATTACAGTTGGGCAATTGATAGGATTGAAATAGCATTAAGATAGAACATCAAGATTATTAATTATGTAGGCATGTTTTCCATATATAGTCATACGTGCTCGCAATGAGAAACTTGTACAACATCTTTTGTCCTACCAGCCGGTGGCAGCCAGGCCTCAAGGGAATCTACTGGCTATTAAGGTACTCCTTTTAATAGAGCACCGGAGCAAAGCATTAACACTTGGTGAAAACATGTGATCCTCATACCTACGCCTTCCCCTCCAGTTATCCCAGTTGCTGTCACTCTGGGGCCTCGGGTTCCGGACATAGACATGTGCAAACAACTTGTAGATACAATCTAAGCAATAATTATAGAGCTTAAATCTAAGATCATGCCACTCGGGCCCTAGTGACAAGCATTAAACATAACAAGATTGCAGCAACAATAACTTCACAAACTTTATAGATAGACTAATCATAATGTATCATCCATCGGATCCCAACAAACACAACACCGATTACATCAGATGGATCTCAATCATGTAAGGAAGCTCATGAGATCATTGTATTGAAGTACATGGGAGAGAGAGTACCAACTAGCTACTGCTAGAACCCGTAGTCCATGGGGGAACTACTCACGGAGCATGATGGAGGCGGTGGCGTCGATGGAGATGGCTTCCGGGAGCACTTCCCCGTCCCGGCAGGGTGCCGGAACAGAGACTTCTGTCCCCCGAATTGGAGTTTCGCGATGGCGGCGGCACCCCTGGAGTCTTTCTGGAGTTTCGTCAATTGGTATCGCATTTTTAGGTCGAAAGGGCTTATATAGGCGAAGAGGCGGCGCAGGAGGGCGCCTGGGGCCTCCTCCCCATAGGCCGACGCGGCCAGGATGGAGCCCGCGCAGCCCTGGCGTGTGGTAGCCCCCTGGCCCGCCTCCGACTCTCCTTCGGTGTTCTGGGGTCTTCCGGGAAAAATAAGATACTGGGTCTTTGTTTCGTCGAATTTCGAGAATATTGCCCGAACAGCCTTTACGGAACCAAAAACAACGAGAAAACGAGAACTGGCACTTCGGCATCTTGTTAATAGGTTAGTTCCGGAAAATGCATAAAAACATTATAAAGTGCGAGCAAAACATGTAAGTATTGTCATAAAACAAGCATGGAACATCAGAAAATTATAGATACGTTGGAGACGTATCAAGCATGCCAGTGCATGGTAGGGCATTACTGAGCAGCAGAGCATGGACCAGTTAATGAAATAACCACATATAATCAACAATTGCATCACAGAAATTATATAAACGACTTTACAATTGTATCCAGCAGCACTTCATCAAGGAATTGATGAATATAGACAATAGCTAAGCCAAACAGAGCCTACCATGAGCCAGAGCCCATTAAGCATCACCCAAATAGCTAAGCAAGATTACTTACAGTAATCAAGCCAGAGACAGGAAGTATGAACACACATGAGAGTCTAGCAGTAGCATCACTGAATAGAGTAGCATGGCAGGCCACGAGCATCACTGTGTGCTCATGAGCAATTACACAAAGTCATAGCATCAGTACTGGCAAGAGCATAACACCAGTAATTAAGCAACAACAATGGCCAGAGCAATGGCTAGAACTGGTCAGGTAAGCAGCTAGGGGATCAGTAGCGTGCACAACAGCATGGATGCACAGAAATTGCAAGCCAGGGTGGATAGCAAGCAATAGTAGGGCGAAGAATAGGGCAGTAGAGTAGTAGCCGCAGCTAGCACATCATAGCAGCGGCAGAAGCAGCCATAGACACGCAGCAGCAGTAGCAACAACAACACGGCATGGCGGCATCTCCAAAAGAAGGAGCAGCCATAGCTAGAGATAGACGAAGAGGAGAAGAAGAGGAGGGGAACACTTACAGGCGAATCAGACGTGAGCACGGCCAGGGCGGCACGGCGGCATACGCCGGGCAAACGGCGGCACCAGGCCAAGCCAAGCCAGGCCACAGCCTCGTCGCATCACCCAGTACCCTACGGTAGCGCCATGGCGCTAGGAACGCCGGTGAGCGGCGGATCTTCACGGATTCGTGAGGCCGAGGCACAGCGAGGTTGGGGCGAACAGGGACGACGACGAAATCCAGATCGACGTAGACCAGATGGTGCGCCGTCGAACGCCGGTTCGATTGCCACCCATCTCATCGCCGGCGATGGCCGGAGATGGGCGGAACAAATCAGCGACGGCGCGGGCGACGCGAGCGTCGCGAGAGCTATTAGCATTAGGGTTCTGCATGGGAGAGAGAGGAAGGGGCGAGTGGGCCGACCGAGCCGAACGAGCGGCTCGGGTTCGACCTAACCCGTTGGGCACCACTGACAGGTGGGCCCAGGGAAAAAAAGGGTATTTCACAATTTCAAATAAACAAGAAACTTTAAAAATGAATAGAAAATAATTAAAAGCTGAAAAAAATAAGTAAAAATATGTAAACCACTTAGAATAAAATTCTCTACCATAATAAAATATGAAAGAGAATTTTTTGGAGACAAACAAGATTAAGTCCTCTTTTGATGAATATTATAATCTATCTATACCTACTAATAAAGGAAGTAAGGTTTCTCCCCAAAATTTTCGTCCCTTTTAGAATCGCCCATGTTTTCAAGTCAAAATTACTAGCATTGCCACCGCACAAGTGAAAAACGTTTCAGCGAACCGAACTGGGCCTCCGTCCTGCGCTTCTCTGCGTCGAGTGGGCCAACAACAGCCATTGCTCGCTCGCTTTCTGGACTCTTCCTTCCCTTAACAGATTCTATCGCTAACTAGCCTTTTAAAAGCTTGACAGAGGCCCTGACTCCTCCTCTTTCTCCCAAGACCACAGAAAACCCCACGGGAGGACAACAACAACATAATCAAGCCTCCACATCTAGGGTTTGTGGCCGCCGACACGGTAGAGCTGTCAAGGGCTACATCGAGAGGAATATCAGATGGTGATGTTTTTCGTCATGTTGTGGTGCTATGCTCACGGCAAGATTGATCAAGTTTTGAGATTGAAGAAAGACCAGACTTCCGATCAGAGTTCTACTGCTGATCCGCTGAGTTTAACGCTGATATGTTGTGCTCTGGGCTTAGCACAACCGGCTACAATTCCGGCAGTCGGGCGACACCAATGGTGCTCCAACTTTCGCCACCCCTCTTAACTGAATCACATCGCATTCAAAAATAGGTCAGCTGCCGAAGCCTCCTCAACCAGTCAGATTGGCCTGATTACAATTTACTTCATGCGATGAACCTGGTCCCCTTTCTGTGGCCTGATTATCCTGACGCTCAATAGTTATATATTGAGATGCATATGCACGTATCTGCTAGACTGGGTGGGGTAGATAAGTATTTGTTGGTAAATCATTGCTTCAATTTGTTCTGGTTCACACTTCTGAATTCACCCTTTAGATAATACAGAACACAGTTTTCTCTGCTATTTTTTTCTAATTCCAGCGGCCATGGATGACTCAGCGTGTAGTTGCTGGGATGGCAGACGCCTAGGATGTCAGGGACGACACTGGGCGGAGTGTGGGATGCGCGGCGATTGAGCAAAGGAAGAGTTTGTAGAGCAACATGGAGATCCGCGGCTCCAAGGTACGTTCAGTAAAAGCTCTTCAAGAGCATTGGCCCGAAGCATTGCAGATGCACGAGAAAAGACAAAGGAAATTTTATTGCCGCCTGGGGTTAATCTGCACATATAAATAATGGTAAGATGCATTATAACTGTTTTCAATTTCTAATCTACAGTGGCCGATCAAATGACTAATTGTGGCCAAATTTCAGGTCATCGAAGAATAATACACGTCATTATAGATGAAAAGAGCATTTACCCAACCGGGTATAATTACTTTTGCAGCCTTATTTATTTTCTTTCCACAAAAATTTCCTACCTAAAATGACCAAAGGGCAGATTATGAGTTTGATATAACTTTATTACCTTGGTTTCGAAATAATAAATACTAGCTCGCGATTGTGTGAGTACATATGCCAAAACTTCTTCTACCATAATTCCTCATATGCATCCAATTTGATTTGAATTATGGATTCATATATCGTTGCATAATTTAATGGTATTTGAGTTGTAAGTCCTAATTTTTTTTCCCATGCATACCGTTGACGCCTAAAAAATCTAAAGGACTACAAACCCCTAGATTTTACTATATAGTGAAAACAGAAATCAATACTTTGTAATGCATAAGCATATTTTTCTTTCCGCGGCAGCGCGCGGGCATGTTTCCTAGTACCTACTAATAAAGGAAGTAAGGTTTCTCCCTTATTTTTCGTCCGTTTTTTCTGTGCCCATATTTTTCAGTCGGAATTACAGGTAGTGCCACCGGCAATCTAAAGGTATAAATGATGCCCCCCATAGGGGGTTTCACAGCGAATAGCGATTTTGGGCCGTCAGATTTTTCCTGTACATGCCCACCATCCAATCTGAACCATCCGTTGGTTGGCTGGACGATTTTTTACTATGCATCCTTTCTGCTAGCTAAAGCCATGCGATGGACGTCATCTACCCGCGTCCGGCTGCGTTTGGGTCCTACGGTCGGTCGGGTCCGCATGTCAGTCTCTGTGGGTCGTTTCTGGGTCGCGCTCGCCTGGCGCCGGCCGGCCAAAATATCTCCTCCGCGTGGGAGTCGATAGGGGGTAGTTTCGACATTTCCATCGGATCCTCCCACGGTGAGACAAAAAGGCTTCTCCCCAATCCCCTCAGTGAAACCCTAGGCCAATCCGGCAGCCTCCGCGTCTGCCTCGTCTCTTCCTCTCCACGAGCTGGCGCCGCCATGGGGATTTCACCAGACGGAACAATGTTCGTCGCCCGATTCAGCCGCTACAGCCTGCCGGCAGGGGAGCTACATCCCGTATAGGTTGCCTCCGCTCACTTTCTTCTCTCCTCTGCTCCCATCGTCTCCTTTATTATTTCCCACGCTCCCTCCAAATCTCCATTCGCCTCACTGTTTTGTTGTCCACCCAAGCCATGGAGGTACTGCCGTGGATTGGGTTGAGGTGTGCTTCTGATTCACGTTCTGAAGATTCGATTTGTTTGGCTCTATTATGCCTTTTTCTCATGGGATTCGATTCTTTCTATTTAAACCTTGTTTATTCCTGTCCCCGACCATGGTCTTGTCATCTTGTTTTTTAAGCTTTGCCCCTTCCTGTTCGATTTTGGAGCCGTTCCTTTTGTTTCTATCTCCTGAGATTTAGTCTTCTTCTTGTTCTTTTCGTCCTATTCTGAAATGTTATCTTGAAGCGTTTTATGTGAGCTTCTGGTTTCCTTTAGATCTCACATCTTCCGTGGCTCTTCCATTTCTTTTTCTGCAGGTCAACATCTTGCTGGGGATTTACAGCTTGGGTGGATGCGGTTGCTTTGGGTCAACTCCGGCGCGACCGCGCGAGGCCACCAACGCCGATCTGCCTCCTCGCATTCTCTGTTGGAATCATCCCTCATGGTACATCCTTCTCCACTTCCTTGATCTGTAGATCTATCCATGTTTATATATTCAGTTATTTCGATGGATCTAATGGATTGTGATCACGTTTTCCCATCATACTTTTCATGTGAAGCAGCCAAGCAACTTTACTAGATGGGTCAAATTAAAGGAATGGTGTTGTTCAGCAAAAAAATGTTACCATGCTTCTATTTTTTTCTATTTGACTGAAAAGTGACTGCTGCCAATGAGAATAGGTGTGCTCAAATTTTCCCTCTCCTGCTAGGCTCCCCACTCTCTGAACTGCCCCTTCTCTCTCCAATAAAGTTGGTTCATACAGATTGGTAGTGATTCAACTGTCGATCAACTTATTAGATTATGTATTTCATTTTTATTATTACTGATGTAAGTCTAGGTTTTACTTGAAAACAATGACATGTATCAGGAAAGATTCCATGTGTTATATATACAAGTTGTATGTACCATGTTTTCATTGTTTATATGAATTTGGCTGGTTCATATTCACAGCCTGACCTTGTCCTGATTTCACTATCTCCATACTTCTCGTTTTCTCTAGGAGTGGAGAATGGAGGCAAGGCCATCTAGACAATGGCAACAGTGGTTGATGGAGACAAGGCAATGAAGACGAGCCCCGGCTTGACATTTCGGGGGTATTACTTTCAGCGGTCTGATGAGATTTTTTGCTTGGCTTTATTTATATAATTGCTCATATTTGTTTGTTTTTCTTTTGATATTGTCGCTTTTTGCAAGGATCATTGCATACTAATTGCTTGCTGTGTCTATTGATTTGTGTGCAATCAAACATTCTCGATGCATATGATGTTTATTTGCTAGCAGTGACCTTTTTGAGTTTCTCGTGGGAGGACGCCGAGTAAAACTACCAAGATACCGGCGAGAACCTCAAGACAATGATATTCCTTGGTGCTTGTTTATGACTGAAATACCCAAACCTAACATTTCATCCGGTTTTGCCTTCTGCAAGGATAGGAGAGGAGGTTTGTTCCTTTCTTTTTAGCTTCTAGATATGTGAGATTATTTCTAATTGTTTCGAGCATTCTTGATTTGTTCTTGCTTGATTACCTCTTTAACTTACTATTTGAAGGATTTATATGCGAGATGATTAATGAATTAGTTTTAGTACTAAAATTATGTGTGTGATCATTTAATAAATTCTCTTATAATTTGTCTTCTTTTCCTAATGTATTTTTACTTAATATTGCCCTTGATCTTTTGCTTTAACAAGAAAATTCGATCATGTTTCTAGGTATTGATGTCATGGGCAGTGGTGAAGCTAACCTGACATTGCCCAGGCAAACCACCAAAGGTCCTGGCCAATGATTTTTTGCCCACTAAAAGTTTTGAGTAACTATTCTAGACGGTTGTATAACTGAAACAGTGGATTCTGGGCAGAGCCGGGGCAACTGCCCAGCCTTGCCGGGCTGAATCTCCGCCACTGGTCATGGGATATCAAATTACTGGATTGATGTCATGGGGTATCAAATTACCTTTCTTGCCAAGATCTATTAAGTGTTGTTAATTTCCCTTGGTTTATGAAAATGATTCTTTTGTACTACTGTCTTGTCCTTTAGGTAGCACACCACGCCACTATCTGTATTTACCCCTCTCCAATAACACAATGTATTTCTAGATTTGTGGTACCTATTTCTTTCATTAGTAAAGGTGCTCATGCACTTTGATGCTTCTTTGTGGCTATTTACCTAAAAGAGAGAAAAGTTTTGCTGGAGTTATATTACCATTCTCATTAAATTAATAGCTTCTCTTTTCTAAAATTCAGCTAGAGTTATATTACCCCTCTCTCGCTTATGTGTCTTTTATTTACAATCTGTTCTATGTAAGATATGTATATCTTGCTGAATCGTGCATGCTCATGTAGGTGCTTGATAAACAGCAACATGAACTTGATCAGCTGTAGGATAGTAGATATTGACTTTAAGTGATGAACCTCTGGCTATGGAGCTGATTTTTCACCTTGGGGAAATATGCTGAAGGTCCATTTAATTTGCTCATGTAGTTTATTATGCGCTTGAGGTATCAATGCTGTTAGCTAACTAATGCAATTATGCTGTGTTGATGATTATTACTGAACCTCTGACAATTATTCGTTTTCACTTTTTTAGCTCATGGTTCTTTAAATCAGACCATCAATGATTCCTTGGCATGATAATCTTGGAGCTCGCGCCTTATTTCACTATGTTAACTTATTGCAAATGTTGGAGCAGGAGCGGAACAATACATGAGCCTCTTTCGACATGACTAGAACAAGGCCTCATTTGGTAAGCTCTTTGTGATACTAGACATTATCCTTGTCTTTCAAGCATTTCTAGCTTAGCCCTTGAATCAGTTTTCTTTTTAATTTAAGCTGTCTTATGTTATGGACATCTTCTCTGCTTTTCTCTTACACATTTTGTTCTTACTGTACAATTGGCTGCTCTATAATTAGAAAAGGTTCATCCTTAGTGTTCCTTCATACCGTGTGCAGCAGGTTGATGTAGCTTCTTTTGCATAGGAAAAACGGTAAGTGCGTTTCTATGTTTATGAGGCCGGTTTATAAATTCAATCATAAGATTTTTCATCAGAAACCTCGTATAACAAATCCTGTAGTGAGGTCCTGAGAATGAAAAACGCCTTTTTGGTGACCTCGTCTCGATGATTGTCTCTTAGCGGTTATGGAAATCATGCAATCAAAGACACTTTTCGGATTCTTATGGATAGACTTATTATAAGAGAGACACGCTGTAAGCACATGGATTTCTGGCTCTGCAGAAATAACTGTTTATTCAGAGGAACTCAACAAGGCCTTTAGACGCGGGATAATCCTTGAGTTGATGCATAATGTCTTCTACCAAGCGAAAAAGAAGAGTATACAATGGCCTAGAGGCCAGGATAGCAATATTTAGATAGCTCTTTCTCTTCGGGTTTTTTTCCACTTTATATACCCTCTTTTATAATTGCGCAGTACACTATTTGCCTATTGTTGACCTTTTAGAAAAGATTTTCAATTGATACAAACATTAAACGAAAGAAATTTGCTTTCAGTTGATGGCAGTTGGTTGTTGTTGTTGTCCATGTGTTCTTATTTTCCTTCGGTTGGAAGATAAAATCTTATATAACTCATTGTATTTGTTTGACAGCTTTGAGACAAAAATATAAGAGCTCTGTTTCCTGTACCCACCTATTCCTATGCATCAATTAGTTAAATGATTTTTTTTATCATAGATGGATAAATGAACAAGCGACCTGATATGGTTGGTTTTCAGTTTCACGCTTCATGCATGTAGGAAGGGTAATTCATTAAGCATGGCAAGTGGTTGCAAACCAAGTATAATCCAAGTTATTATGCGGGCCGCTGATATGTTACTTGTGACTTCCACTTACCGGACTATCCGAATAAGCTTTGCAATTGCTTGGTCTCGCTGACTATGGCAGCAAATCCACGTTCCACAAATGATAAATGCCTATTGGACGATCACCGCGTGTTTTACCTCGCTCGTACGCTGCCCGTGGGCCAAGCTAATGGTGTCCCAGGTTGTCATTCTCAGTCTTCGTCTATATGTTCGCTTTTATGTGTGAGAGGTGCTGATCCTATTGTGATTGCTTGGGTTGTGATGTGTATTGGTTTGCTGCCTCATGTAATGCATAGGTTCGTTGGCGCTAAATTTTAATGGTCGCATCGCCTCCTGGGTTGTCTCGTTCCCCGAGCATGGCACGTTGGGAAATGGAGTTCCAACTCAACAAAATATGTTGCTAAACTTGGAAAATAATGCCTTGAGCGAAAGTCTCGAGAGTATAGCTTAGGAGCGACTAATTAAACATGGTAAGTAATTGTAGTTTCCCTGTTAAATTATATTTCTTATCTTGGAGTTCTCGCTCTCCATTAAACAATTATTTTGGCAATTTGGTCAAGAGCTCATCATTAATAGATCGGGAGTTTATGTGTATTTCATGAAGTTTTTCTGTGAAATACGATGCTTAATCTGGTTGAGTTTCGTGATTTTATCACAAATTTCATTTGTTGAAGTAATACATTTGGTTGATGGAGCTCTAAATGATTCCCTGTTTTGATTTCTATCTTTGTTTTGCAGACATTTGTAGGCAGCAAGAAGATCGCCGGTGTGTTCTACCAGGCCAGCGAGTACGACGAAAGTTCAATAGCTGATGCAGTGCCTCAAGTTATATTTCCCATCCATAATTACTAAAATTTCAGTTATCAATATGCAGGTTTTTAAATGTTTTTTGTGCAAGCTTTGTACTTGAATTTTGAGTATCTTTTTGTATCTTGGTATACTCATAGTATGGGTTCTCCGATGATTTCTTTCTTGAGAGACAAACCGAGGATATATTTACTAATTCTTTAGGAAAAGGAAAACTTTGGTAGGTTCAACATTGAGAATATTGGTCAGCGCCGCAACAATATGGATCAAGTAGATTATCTTGGATGATCTATATTGGTAAGCCCTTTCTTAGTGCCTTTTTTAATTGATCTCGTGCAGTTTTGGTTCCGTAATCTCTCTCCACGTAAGTGTATTTCAGATTTTGAGTTAGCATATTCAGCTTTTAAAGTGCCACGTAAGTGTATTTCGGATTTTGAGTTCCTAATGCTACTGTTTTGGATGCCAAAACCGTAGGGCGCTATAAAACCTTTGACCTAAGCATACTACGGTAGTCCAGCTTCTTTTCAGTTTTCGTGTGTTCTTTTGCTAGCAATGCTTAGGTCATACATGATGTGTTCTTTGCTCTTTTTCGTCAATTGATATTTATTCACCTTATCCAGTAAAATAAAACAGATAATTATTAAGTATTCATTAAATGCTTGCTTATCATTGATGTTTACAAATGTATATGAATTAAACTTTGAAACTTCACGGGATCGTGCGCCAAGGCGCACATCCGACTGCCTGCTTAGTACCCCCTGATCACTTATAGTACCCCAAACATCCGACCGCATTTTCCAACTGAAACGAAAAATGACTACCGAAATTGCATTGTACATCCAGAATAAACCTAAGAAAACATGATCTGTGTTTGGTGTACTACAAAAGGTCTATGCGCCTAGAGCGAGCTGTGATTGCCATGACAATACAACATCGAACGGAGGGGCCAAGTAGAAGCTTCACTATAATTGTGCATACCTATATTATTAGTACTCCCTCTTATTATCCATGGAATATTTTGTTTTGTTTTAATTTAGAGTGGTTCTAAAGATTAGTGCATTGGGTTATTTATCTATGTTCTTATCTTTTTCTTGGAATGCCAACGATGCCCATATACGAAGACAACTGGAAAGAATTCTTGAGTGGGTTGTCAACATTGAAGGATTTCTTTGCAAGGTATTTTCTCCATCTGAGCATGTTAGGAATTAATTTAGTTTCTGTAGTGAATTTGTGTCTCTCTTATCTTACTTACACATGCACTATGTGACAGATAGTTCAAAGTACATCTAGGACTGGATTGGAGTTTGTCGCCTCCACCACCCGATTCCTGATTTTTCACATACACCGACTTTGTTTGCTTAAGGAAGATGTCCATGCCTCGTGCAAGTTTTATGATGTATCCTCAAAGATTCTGATTATTTGGAAAGAATTCTGGAGAAGGTAAGTAAATCAGAAAAAGTGTTCTTATCTGTCCTACAATCAGTTTTGATATTCCTACTAATGGCTCTTCAATTGCAGCATCGCTGGTCAATTATACTATATATCCCACCTGGAAAAAATGCAACTTTGTTTGGTTCCTTACTGTCTTTCCAAGACTAATCCACCTTTTCTATTTCTTTCGATCCTACATGACCCTCTATAGTGCGTCAGCTCAAATCCCATGAACTTGCCCTATTGTCTTAAAGCGAGCTTTCTTGATCAGTCAGTGGCCTCTTTGCTTATCTCCTTTGTTTATATATGTAGTAACACATAAACTTTTTAAATAGTTAGATATGGAAACGCAGATGCAATTTCAGATTTTCAGTACGTTTTAACTTGACAATCTCCGCAACTCTGAGTGACTATAAAATCAATATTTAAACAGAATTATGATGTTTCTTATGTAATGTAGAGTTTTGCAATGGATGATAGAGAAAATTTTCTGGAAATATTTAATTTTGATTATTTTAATTATTGGCCACAAAATATATTTGGGGTTATAATAACTACGCATTAAAATCATTTTTTTTTGGAGAAGCCATACTTTGGAAAGCAAATAAAAGTTATGTCAAAACTGAGCTCTGCAGTGTGGCCAAAGATTTGTTTTTTTAATCTACCACTAAGAGGCTCTCCTTGTTGAGGGTATCAGCTTGTCACTATGAATTACTAGCTGAAGGAAGTTCAGAGTAACACATCTCATGCAGGCTAGCTATTTATATCTTGCATCTACAAAGACATCAAAAAACATGAGATGGATGAAACTATAATTTAGTAGCTAACTGAACTATACTTCATGGATAACTAGATTTAGTTGTGTCGCTTCAGGTGGTAGGATAAGATCTTTTTAGACCATTTCACTTCCAAACTAAAAACGTTGAATATCTGTAGAATGGTTCGTACTTTCTTTGCATCTGTCATTGGGCTGCAGCCTTTTAATTTGAGTCCTCTCTGATGTATGCAGACATGGACTGTTTTCAATGGCTTCTCAGTTCCGAAATCAGCTCCTCTCTTGATGTATTGTTATGATATTTCGGCACTGCTGTAAACATTTTGAGTAGCTCTAATCGAACAGCTTATCTCGCACTTTACACTGTTGGGCCTCTCCCATGATGACTTCAGAAGTAATTATGTTAGACATGGCTGCCTCTTGAGAGTGCTATTATAGTATTGTTTGGCCAAAAAGGATTAGAGGTACATTATATTTTTCATATGGTTTGTATTGTAAACACATATCGTGATACTACTAATACATAAAATATTTTACCCAACGATTGACTATGTGAAAGGCCGGGTGGCGTGCGAATTGATAGACTTATTTTCTAACTATTATCATCGATTTGTACAAATGCTTGATGCATTTATACAAATGCTTGACGCATTTTGGATAATGGGTCTTTACAAATCATAGTGTTAGTTATTGTAACATATTCCTCTATTTATGTGGTTGCATATGAGCATTTGCTACTATTTTCGTGATTTTTTGTATTTTAGTTATCCTAATTTCATCCTATTGACTTTGTTTCGAAAATCATTTAGCCATGTGATTTCATCGTTATTATGCAACGTGTAAATTGATGCCCGTTCCACGGGGTCGTGTGCCAAGGCGCACATCTAAATCTAGTTCGTTTAGAGGACGGACGACCCAGCCTCGATCTAAAAATCCCCAGCGAGGAGCGACCCCAGCTAGGGTTCCACCTACCCGCCGCCGCTTCCTCTGGCCGCTATACGCCGCCTCCCTCTGATCTCCACCACCGGTTCGCCGCCTCCGTCAGGCCACGGTGCGGAATCGCTGGCTGCACGGTGCTGAGCTGCGCCGTGCTAGAGACCACCGGCGCGCGGCTGTTGCCTGAGTTCCTCACGATGTGCGTCGTGGACTCGTGGGAGACCAGGTGGTCACGATGTGCGGTGTGTTTACAAGGGCACCAATGCCTTATTACCCTGTTCCCAAACGCATCACGGAGCTGACCCCAAGCAACGTCGTGGAAGCTTCCGCTGCTCATCCAGAGTGCCGACGGCGACGGCGGCAGCCACAGGTTGCTCCTCTCACGGAGATGCGAGAAGGGAATAGTAGAGAGGAGTTAGCCCAAGCTCATCCATTCTATACCTGGCCTTTTTGTCACATCCTGGCTGAAGCAGCTGTGAGCTCCCGTGTTGTTTTCCTTCCAGTATGTCAATGGCCGATTGTTTGCGTCGTACTGAAGGAGACAGTTAGCAGCAACTCTCAACGAGTTTTATGGGGACATTTTTTTGATTATCACGATAAGTTGACGCCAGAAGCTAATGCTCAAAGGATCAACCTCTTTCTTGGAATGTACTTGGGCGTCTCGAGATGAGCAGGAGCACCAAAACCGATCAGCTGGGTGTGTTTGAGCTAGTGCATCCCCCAAATCTCTTTGTGCCGGATTAAGTTGAGCAATAGATACCATGGGCCTATGCGAGCAATATGCACTCTCACTGCTGCTTTGTGAAACATCAATACTTGAGGCATTGGCCCTTGCTTCTGGCTTTGTAGCTTTATTTGAAGCCTGAAATTTAGATAAAACAAGTTACAAAATATGATGCAATAAAAGACCTCCAATTTCAAGAGCATCATTGAGCTGATATAACATAGCAAGCAATCCAAAATAGAGCCTCGTACATCTATTTCTTCTGGAACGGTTGGTGTACTGGACTCAGTGGACCAATGAGAGCACGTGCCACTGTCACTGTTGCTCTGTGAAATGACCGCAACACTTGATAAATGGGTTGTCCCTACTGACATTACAGCTTTGTTTGCAGGCTGAAACTAAGACAAAACAAGTTAAAATGCAATACAATACACGGCAAACAAACAACACTGTTGACCGGAAATTCAATTCGGCTCCCGGGTGCGTATGCTCCCTCTACAAAAAAATTATATTTCGAAATGTCGAAAAATTTGGATAAAAAATTCTACATGTACATCTTCATAATATACGTGCGTTCGTCAAGTTTCACGAAAAACCAATATTTTGTGTGGTCTCTATAAAAAAGAGAAAGTTTATCTTGTGAAAAGCATTATTTTTAGCACTGAATTTTATCTTTTTTACACACGTCACATGATAAGTCGATTTTTTATGAAACGACTTTGTGAGCACGTAGAACGTGAAGATGTACGTGCGAACTTTTAGTTTCAATTTTTTTAAAATTTAAAATGTATGTAAGATGCATTTCGAAATATAGAGAGCATATGGACCCATGTTCCAAAACACCGCTCCCCGTTGTTGACATAATTTTAAAAGAACCATGGGCAGATATAACAAAGAAACCAGTTAAGCCACATGCCTCTTAGAACAAACCAAACTAGATCATGGCGATGATGTATACAATGAACCAAGCAACTAGACATCATGTGCCCAATAACGAAGCCAGGTCACTGCACGTAAGAAATCTAGCAAATAGCCAAATATAGTCAAAACATGTGCATGTTGGATTGGATACAATTAGGAAAATAATGTATGATTGATTTAAGCATGACTCAGATAGTGCCTTCGACAATGTAGAAGGTCAATGCAACAATTAATTGTATGGCTTGTATGAAGTGCCATAACATATAAATTAAGCATAACGAGGCATTGCTTAATCTGAGAACTGAGTGCTAGCTCAGTGGCAAGGCTTGCGAGTGCGCAGCCAGCCCACCCGGGTTCGAGTACCAACGGGATCGAATTAAACATGAATGAAGCGAGATGTCAGTACAAGTAGTGGCAATAGAAATGCAAAATCCATAACAGAGCCAATAACAACATTCACTTGCCAACAAAATCTAAGGCTTTAGCTTTCATATACCCTCCAAATTTAAAATAGTGTAATCCCCCGAAAGGGTATCATGGTACCATTTAATCTCAGCCATCTCACCCCTAATACCAAACATGTATCATTTAACCTCAGCCGTTCTTTTGTTTTACTCAAGAAAACATTTTTGTTTTGGGAGTTTATAGAAGCACAAGCCATCGTCTACATTGGCACTGGTGTTATGAAAAATATCATCTTCATCGTACATGGTTATGTGAAGATATTGATATATAATTCTGTGCTAGGAAAACAAATAGCAATTACTATATTACAAGAACCATCTTCAAGCTCGAAGATACGAAGTTCATTGGTCCACCAACCAAGGCTGATAAAATATTATATATTAATTTCTTTACTATTAAATCTCAATCCGGTAGCTCTCGATCGCTAGCTAACGGCAGAAGGACCCGTACGTCGTGCGTCTTATTACCTATCCAAAACGCGGTCATGAAAGAAAAAAAATACAATCCCATCCTGAAACGTGCCGTGTCCCATCTCCTTCCTCCTTCGTCCTGGCGTCAGCCGCCGAGCGCCCGAGCAAGATGTCCTTGGTGCCGCCCGTGTGCCCTGCGTCTACAACAGGCCAGGAGGGCCTCCGCCCCACCGCTATGCCCCACGTCCGCCTCCAAGCAGGAAGTCCTTCGCGCAATCGCGCCACACCTCTGCCCCGAGGCCACCGTCGACGGGGAGATCATCGGCGCTGCCCCCAGTTCCGCCGCTGTATATCTCCGCGCCGCCCTTTCTCCTCCACAGGCCCATGCGTGTCTGCAACTGGACGGCCAACATCTAACCGACTGCACTGGACGGCTTGTTCTCTCCTGGTGTTATTGGGGATGTTGCCTTCCATCTCTCTTCTCTGAATATTTCTGAATATTACTGAACTTATACAGCATGAGCCAAGCACCACTTGCCTAGGCCGGAAGATGGGCAAGCACAGGGGTTGGGCTGCTCGACTCGATTGGAGCTACACCCTCATCAGCCGAAGCGAGCTCATCCGCCGGCACAAGAAGCCGTGAGCTGGTACGCTAACGAGAGCCTGGTGGTTCAAATCCAATCAAACCATCTTCCTAGATATGGTCCTTACCTGATCTTATTTTTAGGCATTGTCTTAGGTCTGCACATTTCTTGCCGAACGGCTGCAATTAGGAGATGATCAACAATTGATGACGCGGCCTTGACTCATTTGCGTTGTCTTGCAGTGTTGTTGCTATGGGATTATGGGAACCTCCGCTAGGTATCTGATTGTTTTGCAACATATGTACTCATAAAAACAAACAGAGTTATGGGAAAAAATGCAGAGCTAAAGGAGAAAAAGCTTTGCAAAAACTATAGTGACAAAGGAAAAAAACCTTTTCAATTGGAACCGCACAACGTTGTGGTAAACATCGAAGGGGTGGTTCTTTTGGTGCATTCGAACCAGCGACGCATCGGGTTGGGACACTAATAAAAGTTAACTGTCGGATTGGAGGCAACAACATACGGGAGAAGAACTAGAATAACTAGACTGAACCATTTTATACGAAGGTCGGCTGAATTTTTGTGTTCATTTTATGTTTACGTGTCAGATATAGCATCTAACGGTGGCCATGTGTGGGTCACATAAAAAGTATTGATGTAGTAAATTTATACATAGATATTGGATAATGTATTTTAAATTTTAAAAAATATGGTAGAAATATATAAATTAGATAGTCTTGCCGTGCAATATGCATGCCGCAAAAGGTAAGATAGATCCTTAAAAATTCTCAACTCTAATCACAAAAATATACATAATACTAATGGGGTGTCCATGAAAAAGTTGTGTCACTTTCGTATTAGGGTATACTTCTATTTCATACTGACTAAAAAACTTAATTGTAGTGAACTCACATATTACTCCTTCCATTACTTCTTTTAGGGTGTATTAGTTTTTCAAAAGCCAAACTTTAGGCTTTGTAACTAATTTTAGCAAAAAATAATAATTATCAACATCAAATAAAATATAGAAATATATTTTAAAATTATATATGTCGTGACGTGCAAAGCACGTGCTACTTACTAGTACATTACTAGAAAATGAATGAAGCAATTGAACATGAAGCGTATAAACAGTCAGATCATTTGAATATGGATATACCACATCATCTCAATGGGACTCAGAAAAACAAAGCTAGACATTTAAACAAGTAATATAACTATTTTTTCACAATGTTTCAAGTAGAATAGGAAGCTAGGTTAGGAATAAAGCAATCATGTTTCAAGTAGAATAGGAAGCTAGGTTAGGAATAAAGCAATCATGTTTCAAGTAGAATAGGAACCTAGGTTAGGAATAAAGCAATAAAAAACACGAAGTGCATCATTTCAGCTAGGATCATTTCTATCAAACTTCATGCACTAGCCATGGAACAACAGGCAAACTCAATGAAGCAACATGCAAAAAATTAACATAATAGAATTTCAGGACTTGTTTAACATAGCCAAATCATGTAACTTATACCCAGGCATGCCGGTTGCCAGATGGGTCAAAGGCAGTGTGCAATGTTCCATATGGTCATTATTTATATTTTATTAGATTCCATTAGGCAACTTAGGTAGTGCAACATACAGAAAAATGATGCAATTGAACTACGCATAGGAGGTAAATTAACATTCCAAAAAAAAAAAAAAACAGGGAACTTACGTGAGCTTTTTTTTGAGTCACACGGACCTCATCAGGTACTTGGACAGAAGAACCTGGTGCCTCACTGTTTCTCCTCTGCATGAAGGAGAGGCCAATTGTAAACAGAAACAGGATCCAAGATATAGAAGTTTGCATTAAGCAATATACAAAAAAACAGCAGGTACTTACATGATTATAGGCGAGCTTTACTCTACGTTTCTGAGTGTAAGATGTGCCTGCTGCACGTGTAATAACAACAAACAGTTACAAGTCAAGGATTTGCTATAATTAAATTGACACCAAACAGTAGTAGAAACATTATGACATGCATAAACATGTAATACATGATCGCAGAAAGATATCAAACATGATGTAACTAGAGCAGTAGCCTACGGCTAAATAGTGAGAAATTGTAATCGTGTCAATGGTGGACTTGTATAGCCTACCCCAACTTGTTTGGGAATAAATTGTTGTCAATCGTGGACATGTAGAGCATTCAACGGCTCATGATTGGTGGCTCATATTTTGTAGAGTTTCAACGAATGGGTGGGTTAGGTCACTCAGACCACCACACTCTGTATTTATATCATCTGAGTTAGGGTTACAATACCACTGGACATGGGCCTCTATGGGCCTCACACTCGGATACAATATTACTACAGCGCTACTACTAAACTCACTCATGGTCCAACACACCCCCTCAAGATGATCATGGGTAAACAACCATGGCCATCTTGCAACAACATGACACATATGACAACTACGAGTAATGAACTTTCAAAGCATAACTCCTAGGATACATGACAAAGATTGCACTTTCCATCATCTTGTCATCTCGATTCATCTCTTCATCGCTAGCGAAGACATCCAGCTTCAACCATCCGAGATACGCACAACTCCTAACCATACACATCCTCAACAACCCCGGCTGCCTCACCACACAAGTTCCGCGTAACCATCCACACTCGCCTCAATGTCCTCACCTCTCTTCTCCACTCGCCCGGCCACCGACCTCTTCCGTCTCTCCCACAAACCCCCAGCCAACTCCTCGCCTCAACCATCCACTCCTCAAGCACCCATGCCTATCCCCCGGCCAGGGCCTCAACCGAGCCTCACCTCGCACACGCATGCCTTTCCCCGGACATATCCACAACCATCACCATCACCACTAAACCGCAGCCTCATCAACTCCATCACGACTCAACCGCAGCCTCATCAACTCCATCACAACATATCCTCACAGCCTCACATCTCCATTTTCTCCTCACTTCCACTCGGATGGCGCCTCGTCTGCGCGCCCGGCCAACCCCGGCAGACCGCACTCGGCCACATCGACCGGCTCGCGCCGGTCAACGTCCAACGACCAACCTCCGGCTCCGCCCTGCGCTCAAAGGCTCGGCCCACTCCGCACGCCTCCAACATCTCCCCCTCGCACGGATCCAGATCTCTCTGCCACAGATTCACTTCATCTTCTCTCCTTTCTAAACCAAAACGATCTTCACCCTCTTCTTTGTCCCCGCGCGAGCAGCTGCCGATCTCACACAACTCACATCGCTGTGTGTGATAGCCGCAACCCACGCAGAGCACCTGATGCGGCCTCCCGCCGCCCGGATTTCTACATCTCAACGGTGGTTTTTGTGGTCAAAGGAAGAACTTGTATGGTACTCGTTTGGGGCGGCTAGCACTAGCAGGAAGGAAACCTAGGCTCGATACCATGTAGAGTTTCAGCAAATGGGTGGGTTAGGTCACGGAAAAAAATACTTATGCGTCGTGTTTAAATCTAAAGGATGAGGTGGTTACCAACGAAAGCACTTGTAAGTTAAAAATATAGCACGAATTCAGAAATACAGTCAGCTGCAATACTCCTAACAGAACAAAACGCGCAGGATGTCTCGGGTTACCTATTTCGGGCGGCGTTTAGACGTGTTCCGCGTTCTTACGGTGACGTGGAGGTCGACGAGGGGACTGGCCGTTGCGGTGGGTGCCGGGGAAGCATATCTTGGGGGGTCGGAGAAGGACATGCCGGGCGGTCGATGAAGTGTTCGGCCGCGCCGGCCGAAGTAGAAGGTCGGTGAAGCAGATGATGTGCAGTGCACGGGGACGTCGGTGTCGGCGAAGCTGGTCAGGTGCGGTGGTCGATAGAGTCGGCGAACGAGATACGGTGCGGTGGACACCGGAGTAGGTGCGGATCAAGCGGATAGGGCAGCCTCAAGGTTTGAAGCCGTGGCAGCTTGAACGGCGAAGTGCGGCGGTGATTTTTCGGTGCGGCGGCCGTGAAGGCCCGGAGGTAGGTAAGAGGGGCGGTTTCTCTGAGGGCTTGCGGGCGAAACTAGGGCGAAGCTAGGCGATAGAGGAGAAAAAGGGAATTTCGCAGTCCTTCTTTTGAGGGAAAAAAATATTCGCAGATCTGAAACTTTGCGGCGCGAGATATTTGGGCGTTGGCGGGGAATTTACCGCTCGATGAGATTAAATTTTGGCTGCAGTAGGTAATAATAATAAAAAATAGTAGGCCCTACTAGTACTGTACGTCTGTTCAGGAATCCAAGGGGGGTAGAGGTAGAGGTATAGATATATAGACAATATAGAGATATAAGCAATGGCGGGGGCTAGGGGAAATGCACTTTGGCTCATAGGAGCATTTTTTCGAAGCAATTACATCCAGCCTCTGCATAACCAGGATGCACACAGCCGTTTTGTTGTCTCAAGTCCAAAAGGAGCATATGCTCTCATTATGTGAATCCATATTTCAAAGTGTCAAAAAATTCTAAACTAAAATTTTACATGTATATCTAGACATTTTATGTTGGTACACAAGTTTTCTCAAAAAAATATTATGTGGCTCCTGTAAAAAAGACAAATTTTGATGGTGTAACACGACTACGTACAGTACATTTTTTGCCTTTTTTGTACACGCCACACAAAATGTCGTTTTTCCACGAAAACTTATGAACGAACATAGGATGTCACAATGTATACCAAAAAAATTAACATTTATATAATTGTTTTTTATTATTTTATATAATGGGTGCCGAATTGGAATCAAAGTTGTCAGCCACTAGCTTCTGCTGAAAAAGAAACATCAGTGTTGAAGGCGTCGATCTTAGGAGTCCCCACATTTCATTACTTGCAAGACCAAGAATGTGCTCTCCACTAATTTCTGGTCGTTGCACATACGTGCTCTGATTGCTGCTTCTCCTTCCAGGGCTCCACCCCGTTCTAGCATGGATCAGGCTAAGGGATTGATTCCAATGCAAAATTACAAGTCCTGAGGCCTGCTGGCATGGATTACGTGAATAGAAATTGGACGCTTCACTAATAAGGCCCGAGTAACCCCTCAAAAAATAAAACTAATAATGCCCCAGGCCAGGCTATTTCTCAGGTTGTCCTGATCTGCCGCAAATACTCACGCCAAAACATGGTGAATGAAGTATTTTGCACCAAATCCCCTCCGAATAATACTCAGTAGGGGGCTAAGTAGTTTTAAACCAATGATTAAACTACATGAACCACTGACTTCGAAGCTCTTCTCCTTGGAGAGGACCGACTTCCCGGCGACGGTGAGGTTGTCTTGCAGCTGCAGCAGGACTGTCACGTCTGAGCCCACGAAGAGGTCGTTGATCCGCTGCCGCATGGTGGGCACATCAGACTCAACGGCGAGGCCGCCATGCGCCTGCTGCAGCCAGCTGTGGGGGGCGTGCGAGTTGGCGGCGAGGTCCTGTAGTTGCTGCTGGGGGATTACGACGGTGGGCCGCACACCTAACAGGCCCCCTTGTCCACTCGTGGGATTCATCGCCGGAAGATGGGGGTGCAGGGAGGCGCTAATACAGAGGTTGTGGATGGTACAGCCGCCGACGAGCACTGTACAGGTTGGGGCTATAGGATTTTGAAGATGAATGGGGAGAGGCGGCAGGGGCCTATAAATCGAGAGGAGTGAGGTAGCGAGAATTCCCGCCACGGGATTCAAATTTACCCCAACTGCAATTCATACAAGGGGTTGAAATTTTCAAGTTATTTTAACTAGGGAGTAGGGATCACACCGAAGGAGACGAAGCGAGAGCAGTCACGGGGCCCCTCTTATTTATGGTGTCTCCCCTTTTTAGGGTGATGTTGACTGTTGTGCAGGGTTTGTCAATGCGCAGGAGGTGCGAGCGAGCGAGGCCGACAATGAGAGAGAGATTTTTTTTCGAGAGAGAGGGACAACCGAAGGATCCTGAAGGACCTAGAATTCCACTACGCATCAGAGCACGGTTTATAACAGGACACAAAATAAACAGGAAATTACATCTAACTCCCTAACTTGGTGAGAGAGTGTGTTTTTTTTGGCGAAAGAGAGAGAGAGAGTCTTGAGGTGTCTTCTCTTGACAAAGAAGATGGGTGGCATTTTGCCTACCTACCACAGGTGACTTGTGCTCACTGAAGTGTGGGACCTCACGCATGTGAACCACACGTAAGTGACAGACCTGTTGGTGTCATAACTCAGGTGCTTATTATACTGTATTAGTACAAAGTTTCCTATGGTTCAAAAAAGGCAATCAAAAGGCATGGATTGTTCATCATTTTCTACATAGCTACGGAAAATACCATACTGCCATACCAAGTGTTTTAGAAAATAGCCCTTCAAATAGTTTGGCAACATGTTGGACTTCGTCCAACTTAATTTCTCCCCACATGTGAGCTTGGTACTACTACACAAGAACCATGTCAAACTTTTGAATTAGGGCCCAAGTTTATGTATATATTTGCAACTTTTCACTCACGCATCAAAACTTTGCAAAATATGTGCATTTTGGGTTGTCGCACATATAAATGTGCCTTGACTTGTCTACCACCAATCCAATTTTCATTTGTGGGGAAACATGTGACAAGATACATCATGCCGAAGTTTTGTACTAGGACATGGACACGCTCAAACTAAACACGGTAATAGGCGATACAACATCGCACACATAAATAGACGACATGTATAGAATCATACATTTTTTGAACACGGAAAAGTCCCGAAGGACCTGGCGGCACTGCTTTTATATTATGACGGTGGGATTACAGATTGCAAGGAGAAATCTCTAAGTAAAAGGAAACTACGTAAAAGACATCACAAAAGTACAAAAAGAACCCTAGATCTAGAAAAGGAAACTCCATCCGATCCTTCTCCAACGAGCTCGGATTTTAGCCTCGAAGCGCGATCATCTTCTCCATCGAGACCGGCAAGACCATCCACCTACCGTCTCGTTGGCTTATGCTCGCACGTCCGCTCGTGTTGCAAGTATTCGAGCAAGTCGCCGCTCATGTCGCAACCATCGTTGCTGCAATCTACCTTAAACAGGGAGGGATATCTATTAATCGAACTGCTTCCTCCTACGTCTTCGAGGATGCCATCGCATCTCGGGCACGCGAGACTGGGCAGGTTTCTTACGCAGCTTCCGCATGTAAGATGCCCTCGCCCATCCCTACGAACGCACTGCTTAATACAAGGAAATTAACATGACTGTTGGCCAAAAGAAAAATACAGTTAGGTGGAACCTAACAAAGAAAGTACTAACCTGGTATAGTGGACGCCGTGCTATTTGAAAGCACAAACCGCAGGTGAACGATATTCTCGCCCCATTCGGTTGGAGAAAACATCCACTGGTAAACTCCATGACTTCAGACGAGAGACTTTCACCTTGCAAGACGCCCTGGCATCCGGGGCACGCGCGACTGGACATTATCCTAGAGCAGCTGCCGCATACCAACTTCTGGCACCCACGGCACTGCTTAGTACAAGGAAATTAACACGATTGTTGGCCCAAATTAAAATACATCTGGATGAACCTAGTGAAGAAAGTACTAACCGACGATATTGCAGGAGGTTGTATGGGTTGAGAGCACACTCTGCAGACTGAACAGTCTTCTCAATTTAGCAAAGTCGACGTAAACTCTAATGCTACCAGGGGGAACCTCCATGCCCAACGATTCTAAATGGAATATGAATTTAGAGGATGGGAAGGAGATAGGGATAGAGGGTTGTAGTCTTCGACTTGTATATAATATATAGGCGAGGGAATTGCAGATTCCACCACCTCCTACTTCGTACTTAGCTCATAGGAGGTGAAAAAATTAAAGAGGAGAGATGCATGTTCCCAATGCATTTTTTACTCCACTTCATAATTTATCTTGGAAAACCCGCATGTACACTTATTTGTGGACGGAGGGAGTATGTTGCACAAAAAACCTTGTTTATCAACTTGAATATGCTTACTATATGACATAAGAAGACTATGTACTTTGGTTTTTCATTTTTCTGATTTTTTTAGTTTTCTGCCCATTTGAATCTTGGTCAAATCCTAGGTTTGACCATGATTTAAACAGGTTTATAACATGAAATGAAAAGGTAAGCATGGATCCTTCTTAGTCACTCTAAAATGAAGCTTTTGGGATGTTCTTGAAATTTCCATGTTTGAAACCCAAAACGACTTCTCTTCATGCTAGACTTCATAAGATCAATCGAGTTTAGGGTTAGGGGTAGATACATGATTTGTATGGTTTGAATATGTCCAAACCTTGTTAATTTATCAACTTGAATGCTTACTATATGACATAAGAAGACTATATGCTTTTGTTTTTCATTTTTCTGATTTTTTTTGAATTTTATGCACATTTGAATCTTTTGGTCAAATCCTAGGTTTGACAAAGATTTAAACAAGTTTAAAATATGAAAATGAAAAGGTAAGCATGGATCCTTCTTAGTCACTCTAAAATGAAGCTTTTGGGATGTTCTTGAAATTTCCATGTTCGAAACCCAAAACGACTTCTCTTCATGCTAGACTTCATAAGATCGACCAAGTTTAGGGTTAGGGGGTAGATACATGATTTGTATGGTTTGAATATGTCCAAACCTTGTTAATTTATCAACTTGAATGCTTACTATATGACATAAGAAGACTATATGCTTTTGTTTTACATTTTTCTGATTTTTTATGAATTTTATGCCCATTTGAATCTTTTGGTCAAATCCTAGGTTTGACAAAGATTTAAACAAGTTTAAAATATGAAAATGAAAAGGTAAGCATGGATCCTTCTTAGTCACTCTAAAATAAAGCTTTTGGGAGGTTCTTGAAATTTCCATGTTTGAAACCCAAAACCACTTCTCTTCATGATTGACTTCATAAGACAGAGTTTAGGGTTAGGGGTAGATATATACATGAGTTGTCTGGTTTTAATATGTCTAGACCTTGTTTATCAACTTTAATGCTTACTATATACATGACATAAGAATGCTATGTGCTTTGGTTTTTCATTCTTTTGATTTTTTTCTGAATTTGTATGCCCATTTGAATCTTGGTCAAATCCTAGGCGGTTTGACCAAGATTTAAACAAGTTTAAAACATGAAAATGAAAAGGGAAGTCTGTATCCTTCTTAGTCACTCTAAAATGAAGCTTTTGGGATGTTCTTGAAATTTCCATGTTTGAAACCCAAAACGACTTCTCTTCATGCTAGACTTCATAAGATCGACAGGGGGTAGATACATGATTTGTCTGGTTTGGATATATCTAGACCTTGTTTATCAACTTGAATGCTTACGATATGACATAAGAAGACTATGTGATTTGGTTTTTCATTTTTCTGTTTTTTTTTTGAATTTTATGCCCATATATTTGAATCTTGGTCAAATCCTAGGTTTGACAAAGATTTAAACAAGTTTAAAACATGAAAATGAAAAGGGAAGCATGTATCCTTCTTAATTAGTCACTCTAAAATGAAGCTTTTGGGAGGTTTTTGAAATTTCCATGTTTGAAACCCAAAACCACTTCTCTTCATGCTTGACTTCATAAGACAGAGTTTAGGGTTAGGGGTAGATACATGATTTGTATGGTTTGAATATGTCCAAACCTTGTTAATTTATCAACTTGAATGCTTACTATATGACATAAGATCGAAGACTATATGCTTTTGTTTTTCATTTTTCTGATTTTTTTTTGAATTTTATGCCCATTTGAATCTTTTGGTCAAATCCTAGGTTTGACAAAGATTTAAACAAGTTTAAAATATGAAAATGAAAAGGTAAGCATGGATCCTTCTTAGTCACTCTAAAATGAAGCTTTTGGGAGGTTTTTGAAATTTCCATGTTTGAAACCCAAAACCACTTCTCTTCATGCTTGACTTCATAAGACAGAGTTTAGGGTTAGGGGTAGATACATGATTTGTATGGTTTGAATATGTCTAGACCTTGTTTATCAACTTTAATGCTTACTATATGACATAAGAAGACTATGTGCTTTGGTTTTTCATTTTTCTGTTTTTTTGAATTTTGTGCCCACCCATTTGAATCTTGGTCAAATCCTAGGTTTGACAATGATTTAAACAAGTTTAAAATATGAAAATGAAAAGGTAAGCATGGATCCTTCTTAGTCACTCTAAAATGAAGCTTTTGGGAGGTTCTTGAAATTTCCATGTTTGAAACCGAAAACCACTTCTCTTCATGCTTGACTTCATAAGACAGAGTTTAGGGTTAGGGGTAGATATATACATGATTTGTATGGTTTGAATATGTCTAGACCTTGTTTATCAACTTGAATATGCTTACATATATATGACATAAGAATGACTATGTGCTTTGGTTTTTCATTTTTTTGATTTTTTTAATTTGTATGCCCATTTGAATCTTGGTCAAATAATCCTAGGCGTTTGACCAAGATTTAAACAAGTTTAAAACATGAAAATGAAAAGGTAAGCATGGATCCTTCTTAGTCACTCTAAAATGAAGCTTTTGGGATGTGTTCTTGAAATTTCCATGTTTGAAACCCAAAACGACTTCTCTTCATGCTAGACTTCATAAGATCGACAGTGGGTAGATACATGATTTGTCTGGTTTGGATATATCTAGACCTTGTTTATCAACTTGAATGCTTACTATATGACATAAGAAGACTATATGCTTTGGTTTTTCATTTTTCTGATTTTTTATGAATTTTATGCCCATTTGAATCTTTTGGTCAAATCCTAGGTTTGACAAAGATTTAAACAAGTTTAAAATATGAAAATGAAAAGGGTAAGCATGGATCCTTCTTAGTCACTCTAAAATAAAGCTTTTGGGAGGTTCTTGAAATTTCCATGTTTGAAACCCAAAACCACTTCTCTTCATATGCTTGACTTCATAAGACAGAGTTTAGGGGTTAGGGGTATAGATACATGATTTGTCTGGTTTGAATATGTCTAGACCTTGTTTATCAACTTCAATGCTTACTATATGACATAAGAAAACTATTTGCTTTGGTTTTTCATTTTTCTGATTTTTTTAAATTTTGATACCCATTTGAATCTTGTCAAATCCTAGGTTTGACCAAGATAATTTAAACAAGTCTAAAACATGAAAATGAAAAGGGAAGCATGTATCCTTCTTAGTCACTCTAAAATGAAGCTTTTGGGAGGTTTTTGAAATTTCCATGTTTGAAACTCAAAACCACTTCTCTTCATGCTTGACTTCATAAGACAGAGTTTAGGGGTTAGGGGGTAGATACATGATTTGTATGGTTTGATATGTCTAGACCTTGTTTATCAACTTTAATGCTTACTATATGACATAAGAAGACTATGTGATTTGGTTTTTCATTTTTCTGTTTTTATTTTATTTTTCTCGCCCATTTGAATCTTGTTGGTCAAATCAAATCCTAGGTTTGACCAAGATTTAGACAAGTTTAACACGTGAAAACGAATAAGTAAGCATGGATCCTTCTTAGTCACTCCAAAATGTACCAATTGATAGATGTGTTAACTTTGCTTCATGGAAAAAATAATGTCATGTAAATGAGTTAACTTGGATTTCCTACGTACCCTTGAATCCATAGGAAACTTTGTTCTAATGCACTATAATAATCAACCGAGTTTTTACACCAACATGTCTGTCACTTACGTGTGGTGCCCACGCGTGAGGTCCCACACTTCAGTGAGCACAAGTCACGTGCAATAATAGGTACGCAAACTCCCAGCCATCTTCTTTGTCAAGAGAAGACGCATCAGGATGCGTATTGGAAGTCTCTGGGTCCTTCAAGATCCTTCGGTTGTCCCTCTCACACAAAAAAACAAATCTCTCTCATTCTCGGCCTCGCTCGACTCGCTCGCTCGCTCGCACCTCCTGCTCACTGACAAACCCTGCACAATAGTCAACATCGTCACCCGAAAAAGGGAGACACCATAATGCTCTCCCTTCTTCTGTCCTTCCGAGTGATCCCTCTTCCTCCGAGTTTCACTAGCTAGACGGGCAAACACACATGTGCTGCATAGTAATAATAAAAAGGTTAGAAAAATCGATATACGAATCTATAATTAAATAGGTTAAACTAGGGTTTTGCCCAGTACTACGGATCAAGGTTCAAAAAATCCAACTACGGGGTTCGAACAACACGATTCTAATCCAAGAATTTTTTTCTACCTCATCCAAATGGCCTCAAACTATAGGGTTAGCATCTATCTAGTGCAAGTATGTGTGAAAATGTATGCACTATGTGTGCTATAACTTGTATGTCTTTCAAATTTGAACCAAATTTGAATAAGTTTGAAGTATTTGAAAAAGGGGCTTTTGGCTTAAACGTTTGAAACCCAAAACGACTTCTCTTCATGCTAGACTTCATAAAAGACCGAGTTTAGGGTTAGGGGTAGATACATGATTTGTCTGGTTTGAATATGTCTAAACCTTGTTTATCAACTTTAATGCTAACTATATGACATAAGAAGACTATGTGCTTTGGTTTTTCATTTTTTTGTTTTTTTTGAATTTTATGCCCATATATTTGAATCTTGGTCAAATCCTAGGTTTGACAAAGATTTAAACAAGTTTAAAACATGAAAATGAAAAGGGAAGCCTGTATCCTTCTTAATTAGTCACTCTAATATGAAGTTTTTGGGAGGTTTTTGAAATTTCCATGTTTGAAACCCAAAACCACTTCTCTTCATGCTTGACTTCATAAGACAGAGTTTAGGGTTAGGGGGTAGATACATGATTTGTATGGTTTGAATATGTCCAAACCTTGTTAATTTATCAACTTGAATATGCTTACTATATGACGTACATAAGAAGACTATGTACTTTGGTTTTTCATTTTTCTAATTTTTTTGAATTTTATGCACATTTGAATCTTTTGGTCAAATCCTAGGTTTGACCATGATTTAAACAAGTTTAAAATATGACAATGAAAAGGTAAGCATGGATCCTTCTTAGTCACTCTAAAATGAAGCTTTTGGGATGTGTTCTTGAAATTTCCATGTTTGAAACCCAAAACGACTTCTCTTCATGCTAGACTTCATAAGATCGACCGAGTTTAGGGTTAGGGGTAGATACATGATTTGTATGGTTTGAATATGTCCAAACCTTGTTAATTTATCAACTTGAATGCTTACTATATGACATAAGAAGACTATATGCTTTGGTTTTCCATTTTTCTGATTTTTTATGAATTTTATGCCCATTTGAATCTTTTGGTCAAATCCTAGGTTTGACAAAGATTTAAACAAGTTTAAAATATGAAAATGAAAAGGTAAGCATGGATCCTTCTTAGTCACTCTAAAATAAAGCTTTTGGGAGGTTCTTGAAATTTCCATGTTTGAAACCCAAAACCACTTCTCTTCATGATTGACTTCATAAGACAGAGTTTAGGGTTAGGGGTAGATATATACATGAGTTGTCTGGTTTGAATATGTCTAGACCTTGTTTATCAACTTTAATGCTTACTATATATATGACATAAGAATGCTATGTGCATTGGTTTTTCATTCTTTTGATTTTTTTCTGAATTTGTATGCCCATTTGAATCTTGGTCAAATCCTAGGCGGTTTGACCAAGATTTAAACAAGTTTAAAACATGAAAATGAAAAGGGAAGTCTGTATCCTTCTTAGTCACTCTAAAATGAAGCTTTTGGGATGTTCTTGAAATTTCCATGTTTGAAACCCAAAACGACTTCTCTTCATGCTAGACTTCATAAGATCGACATGGGTAGATACATGATTTGTATGGTTTGGATATATCTAGACATTATTGTTTATCAACTTGAATGCTTACGATATGACATAAGAAGACTATGTGATTTGGTTTTTCATTTTTCTATTTTTTTTGAATTTTGTGCCCACCCATTTGTATCTTGGTCAAATCCTAGGTTTGATAATGATTTAAACAAGTTTAAAATATGAAATGCAAAGGTAAGCATGGATCCTTCTTAGTCACTCTAAAATGAAGCTTTTGGGAGGTTTTTGAAATTTCCATGTTTGAAACCCAAAACCACTTCTCTTCATGCTTGACTTCATAAGACAGAGTTTAGGGTTAGGGGGTAGATACATGATTTGTATGGTTTGAATATGTCCAAACCTTGTTAATTTATCAACTTGAATATGCTTACTATATGACATAAGAAGACTATGTACTTTGGTTTTTCATTTTTTTGATTTTTTTTAATTTTCTGCCCATTTGAATCTTGGTCAAATAATCCTAGGTTTGACCATGATTTAAACAAGTTTAAAATATGAAAATGAAAAGGTAAGCATGGATCCTTCTTAGTCACTCTAAAATGAAGCTTTTGGGAGGTTTTTGAAATTTCCATGTTTGAAACCCAAAACGACTTCTCTTCATGCTAGCTAGACTTCATAAGATCGACCAAGTTTAGGGTTAGGGGGTAGATACATGATTTGTCTGGTTTGAATATGTCTAGACCTTGTTTATCAACTTTAATGCTTACTATATGACATAAGAAGACTATGTGCTTTGGTTTTCATTTTTCTATTTTTTTAATTTTATGCCCATTTGAATCTTTGGTCAAATCCTAGGTTTCACAAAGATTTAAACAAGTTTAAAACATGAAA